>NC_087557.1:25576318-25883906 GCF_036250125.1 Pseudopipra pipra
GCTAGGAATGCTTGAATTACAGTATTTGCTTTTTTTTTTTTTAAAAAAAAGCCTGTAATAGCACAGAATCAGCTTTGACTGCGTGGAAGGGTCTATAAGCACTTTACTGTGTCCAAAGCTAAAATGCTAAAATTGTTTTGTGGGAAAGGATGTTGGAGGGGAAAGGCTGAACAGCCAAATTTCCAGTCCAGAGTAGTGGAAGAGGTCTCCACCATCTCACCCAGGTAGTTGTTCTCCTGCCCTGGCACACATGGAGTGGCACAGAAAATGCTGTGTGACTGTGGTGGGGGTACTTCCACCTCCACTGGCAGCACGAGCCAAGTTGGGCACCATGAAGGGACTGTCTGGGCCCTCAGCACACGGGGCTGTGGGGACAGCTGGGAACACTCATGTCCTAACCCATGTCAGTGCCACAGCCATCTGTCCAAGGGAGGGAGATACTTGTGAAAACGTGATGCTGCTTTCCAAAATGAGTACCACTGTCAGTGCTCAGGGAGGGGAGGAAGAGAGGGGAGGACCCTTCCTTTGCAGTCGCAGGGCATGCTTAGTTTTCGTCATGTTGAGGGGGGGGAATTACTTTTGCTCAAAACCATATGTAGAGCATCAACAAATGCACATCCTGTGAAGCTGGGCGTGTTGCAAGAGGGATTACAAGGCTGGCAATTTATAGCAGCTGCCTTAGTAGCCTCTTCTTCCACGCATTATTCTGTCAACATCGTATTTTCCTTGGAAAAACATCTACAGTAGTTTAAATCTCTTTACTGAAAACAAATCTACTACAGGTGCTTTAGAGTTCATCCACGGGATATGAGAAGGTTGAACGTCCCCAAGAAAGGGAAATTTATGTCAGTAATGACTAATTGATTTGCTTGGCTTTAAAATCCCTAATGTATTTTCACATTTTTCCCTGCCTTCTTTTTTACAGTGCTAATAAAAGAAGCTACATCATATATTTGTGTTATATGTGGGTTTATTCTGGGAAATCCTTGCTTTTGCAATGTGTTTATGTTTTCCCTCATTTCCTTTTACCTTTCCTTTATAAAAGGGCTTGCTTTTATAGCAAATCAATAGGTTAAAGGTGAGCATTAATGGGGAAAAAAAGTGGGTTTGGAAAATATATGGCGAAAACAAGGCAGAACTAGAAACCAAATCTTTGTTCACTGGAAATTAAAGACACGCTTTCCACATTGAAGTGAGATAAATGCAATATATTGTGGTAGAGCACAGTGAGAACTGCACACTCCTCTCCAAAGGCTCCCAAACCCAATCCCAATCCCCCAAGTCTCAAGAAATATTCTGATCCTCATAAAGATGAGGAGAGGGGTTAGTGCATCTCTGTTGGGGGTCGTTTAAGAAAAAGATTCCTGCAAGATCCTTTGCAAAAATAAATATTTTTACTAAATCCCTGGAGCAGCTTACAATTCCCCCTGCTCACAATTACAATTTCCCCATTAGGAAACTTCCTTGAAAAACCCACTTTGGCTCAATTGGAATGTGTTTTTTCAACAATGCTGAAACATTTTGATTTCAGCCTATTTTTTTTTTACTTTGCTCTGCAATCATTCATCATACTCAGACAGAGAGTATTCAACAAGACAAAAATGGCAAAGTCACACATAGGAGTCAAATGTGCTGCTCTAAAAGTGACAGCCCATTTAATTTGGGCTGAAATATTGCTCGATTTTGAGGGAGGGAAACCAAAGAAAACAGTGGCGATAGCAAAATTATCCCCTTAAACACAACAATTTCCAAGGCAGGGGAAAGTGGTTCCACCAAGGGTTTTGTTAATATGCTCCCAAGTCTGTGCCAGCCTGTCCAGACATCTACCTGGAGATACAGACAAGGGCCCTCTCCACACCCTTTGAGGCAACTGGGAAGTTTTGACTGAATTTAACATGTGGATTTAGTGGTGGAGACAGAGGTGCAAAATTGGTACAGGCATCCTTAAATCCCTAAGCACCATTGGCAAGGACACCAACACAGAGAGGGCTACAGGAGGGCTTGAAGAGTCCTATTGGACCAAATCCCATCACTGCACTGTGCCTCAGTTTCCACCCCTGGGGCAAAGCCATGGGAAAACCTTTTTATAGCCTGTTTTGAGATTTACAAGGGACATTGTATCACAATGGTGCTGAAAATATGTGAGCATACCCTAGTTTCCAACTTCACACTGTTTACAAACAGGTATTACTAAGAGGGCTGCTAATACATAAAAGTAGAAGATTAAGTACCTAATTAGGACTGTACTCAACCTCACTATACCAAGCAGAGAATAAAATTATTTACAAGACCACTTGGAAGGACATCAAGTAAGAATTTTTGTTGCCTTTAAAGATAATGTTATTCTGCTTACAAAACTGTCCCTGCTAAACTTGCATTCCAATTTTAAAACAGGAATACTGAAGGAATGCTCCATGAATCACTGAAATGCCAGGAACAGAGGCATTCCTTTAAATTAGAAGAAGTATAGGAGAGGCTAGGCCAGAGAACACGAGGTCTCCATATGTCTCTATATGTGTCCATACAGGCTCCCACATTCGATTTATAAACACCCTATGGAGCAGGGAACCTAACTTGCAAGCTGACAAAATTTGTGAAGGTTACAGAATGGATGGTTGCCCATTTCCTCCTGGGATCCTACTGTCAAGATCTTCTGGGATGCAATTTGTCCTAAAATCAATTAATTTTTACAAGGACCACTCCCACTGAACCTTGCAATATCCATCCTCTGCCACTGTCTACTCGAGTTATTACCCTCAGGTCACGGGAGCTTTGGCACACCAAAGCATGCACATGGTGGTGTGTGTTGCTGGAAGCTATTATCCCAGGGAGCTCACAGGATACGACAACTTGGGATGTTGTTTCCACTGAGAACCAGAAATCACTTTCTGATCTCACTGATGTTTGTAGAGAGGCCATCTGTGCTGCCCAAATTGACATTGACATCAAACTGTGTTTGATGTCTCTGTCTGAACTGGTAAAGAAAAATCACTGTTATGTTTTCTCGACTCCGCGATTTTTAACTGTGTCAGTGGAGGATAAGATGGGGAGTGATAGTGTGACACTGCAGGAAAAGGGTTTGGATAAAATATTAGGGTAAAAGAACAACTCCTTTAAACAGGAAGAACTGTGAAAGCCTGGAAGAGGTTGTCTGGGGAGGTGGTGGGATTTCTGAAAGTCGGGGCCATTAAGAACAGGTTAAACAAATGTCTGACCAAAAGGCTCAAGCGGAGCTTGGGGCAAGAAGTGCACGATGACCTCTGATGGTCATTTCCAGCACTATTATCTGCTCTTAGTAATATTCAAGTAACCTGTGGTGATGTAGGTTGAGTGTCTTCCTTAGAAGGTGCTTACATACCCTGCTATCCAGAACTAGTTGATTCAGACCCAAGGGTTTATTTTTAGTTATTTTGTTAAGTTTCAACATAAATAGGAATATGAGGTGTATGTTGAGGTACAGCTGCAGAATCACTTCCGTGATAGAAGTTATTACAGTTAATGGTGAACCACAGTAGTGAAATTCTTTGGAATACCTGGTATGGAACACAGACATGCCTGGATTACCTCCTTCATCCTTAAGACTGTTTATGAAATCACTGCAAAACCAACTACATAAGTTCTAGATTTATAAGGGTTACTATTATCTTTATATCACAAAGGATTCACTGTCCTAGCCCGGAAGAGGGAGGACCTGCCTCTGTCTAGATTAGTGAAGTCAGTGCCTCAAGATATCTAAATGTTTGAACTCAGTTTTGGCAGCTGTACGTGCTCAATTCAGTTACCTTCAGGTATCTAAAAACTATTTGAAAAGACAGCTCTAGACCTCCCTCTAAAGTCAGTGGACAAAAGTTCATACCTCTGGAGATCTCTTCATTCCTTCCTACAGCAGATGTCTAGCTAGGTCAGATGAACCACCCCATGGAAACACCACACTCACCACACAGGTTACAGAAGCAGTCTAGATGATATTAGACCTCTAATATCTATACCTCTGTCAGGAGATGATATCCTGTCTTTGGGAATATTTCAAATGAATGGGTTAAATTGACCACGTAAAAGCCCTTTCTCTCTCTGTACTTTATATCCATGAGCCAGTTTCATGAGAAATTTGCTATTTGACTTTCCTAAAGAGAGCAAACCAGAGCCCTGCCTTCTCCGAGTCTGCTGTGCTGCACAGTCCTTGCTTTGAGGGGAAACGGTTTTCCAAGGCACCAGAAATCATTTGTAAAGGAAACACAGGGTTTGCTTGGGGCTTTTTTTTGTGTTTCTGACAAATCGAGGTATCAGATATGGTTGCTATTATTTAGTAATGATAATAGCAACAATTTCTCAGATGTAAAAGTAATACAATAATGATAGGCTTCATGGAACATACCAAAAAAAAAAAGACTAACAGATATAATCAGTTGCAGAAGGAACTAAAGAAAATCTGGGACATGAAAAGCAGTGAAACAACTGTTTGTGGTGAGCTGGGCTTTCATGATGGGGGTATCACAGCAGCAGTATAAAATGGAAACAGGGTCTACTGTAAAGCCGTGTGTCCTCCAGATGGCAACATTGATTGGTATTTCTAAAGGAGCTTGGAAGGAGCAATCTTTCTCTGGTATACACGGATCAGGCTTTGACACTGACTTGCATTAGTACTCCCCTCAAGACCCTGGGCTGTGAGAGGAAAAGGTGCTAACTTTCATAATATTTATGACAGTCAAAATGAGGAGGGAAAGTAGAAGTCACTACACAACCTTCAGATTCAGAACACCCCAGGGGGGAAGAAAGAATAATTATGGCACAACTGTCTGGCAAAGGACAATATTTTAATCCCAAATATCAACCCCTAAGAAGGGATGAAGATCACTAAGGATGAAAAATGACCGTGATCTTACAAGTGATTGAGTACCTTCTGCAATCAGTGTATTTCCCTCAGCATTCTGAGCCACCAGGACTGCTGGTGCAAAGACCCCTCTCATTTTGCCAGAGCACCTAAATCTCTTCAAGTCTTGAGGTGAAGAATTGACAACTGATGGACATGTGGGTAGCACCTAGGACTGCACTTGGAGAGATATTTAGTGGTCTTCTGAGGCTTTTCACTGAAGATTTTGTAATCCTTCAGAAAGAACATCAGGAGGATGAATTTTAGTTAAGTCTGAGACCTATATGTATTTGCCACAAATTAATTCTAGCCCCTGAGCTGAAGCCAGGTGAAAATAAAGGACTTAATAAGATCTTTTGCTTTTATTAGCTTTACTGAAGTGCAATTTTCTTGCCAGTACACTTCAGGTCAAGTATGAATAGTATGAATTCTGCCTTGATTATGGGATGACTGTAATCTCCTGAAGTCTTGCACTTCATCTGGTCAGGGTGCAAGGAGACATTATGGTCAAACACCACATGAGTATGAGATATAGAGCCAAATGGCAGGCTGGTCTAAGTGCAGGTGACTGCAAAGCAGTGTCACCCAGTGGGCTGGCAGGAGAATTCAGTCTCATTTTCTGGGTTGGAAGAGGTGATTCATATTGGCTCAAATCTTCCATATCGTTGCCATTTAGAGAGAAGATAAAAAGCCAAAAAGTTCTACCACTCTCTTACACAATTTGTTTCTTTTTTTCATTATTTGCTGGTTGATGCTCAAAATTTCTTGAGGTTTTCATGACTCAACTCTCCTCTCTAATAATGTTGGCTATTAATGAAGGGTTTCCTGGAAAACACATGAGTTCAAAGTTTCAAAAATCCTGTTTTCCATTGAAGTTTAATTTCTAGAAAAATTTTCCACTTTCAGCAAGAATGAGACTGAAAAGCAGAGAACATTTTCCATCAAAGTCTGTAGAGAAATTTCCTTTAGTTTCTCACAGAGGATTGCAGGGCTTGAAACAGCTTCCACTTTCACCACCGCTGCCAGGACAAGAGCCAACATCTTCTGCTTCCCTCTTCTGCCTTAAATCAGGCCTAAGAAACCCACTAAGTTCCCAATTTCTGTGCAATTATTTCTCCTTTGATGTCTTCACATCTGCCCAGGCTATTCATGATAGTCATGTTCCAGTCCTCGCTTTTTTTCAAAGTATTATGGTGTTGCCTCTGTTCACTTGGCCCTACTGAAGGAGATGAGGCTAATCTTGTTCTGATGGAGGAGATTTAACTAGGATTATTTTGTCCAGGGCAGAGTTAAGATGATGGTCATTGACTTTATTCATCCCTGTAGCTCTCTAAAGTGTCGATATTTTATCACAGTTTCCAGCCTACTTCCCCTACATTTTCCATACTGAAGGCTCACCAACAGGTTTTCTGCGGCACAAACAAGAATTCAGACTATCTGTTTATTTGCTTGTTTGTTTTTAAAGACAGTCCTGTTCCAGCTGATGTGAAAAAAGAAAAAGAAATTAAATAAAAAATTCCACAAATATTTGATTGGGGCTTTTAGGGGTACAGGACGATAGCAGGACTTTGGTTTCTTTGTCCACCAAAAAATCTCAAAACTACAATTTTTTTTTCCCCACAAAGATTTTGGTAAAGAAAAAAAAAATTGTTTGAATAAAAATGCAGGATTTTAAAAAATATCTTCAGATAAACTTTTAAAACAGATAAACTTTTTTAACCGTGCTTTTACCGAGCACTGAGAACAGTTGCAGAAAGCTTTTCCATTAATTACATTTTCACTGAAAGTCACCCAGCTCAGAGTGCTGCCTCAGAGCCACGGGTGGGCCTGAACCACACCATGGGGGACACATGTGGCACCTTTGCCCACCCATTGACACAATCCATGCACCAGCAGTAGGAGGGCAAGGTTTGTTTCTTCTGCCTGTGTCATACCAGAGCTGAAACAGCATGACTTAAACCCACAGGGTTATAGAAGGGAACTGGTGTGGCAATCCTCCCTTGTTTGTTATCTGGTAAGAGCAAGGCTGCCTTTAAAATCTGGCTGATGTGCTCGTGAGCTGTTACACGGGTGTTAGAAGGGGATCACTGCCCTTTCAAGAGATGCAGACCACAACAGACCCTTCTGATGAAGCCACAACGCTAAAATGTTAATCTGATGAATTCTACCTCTGTGGCTCTGGAGTAAGAGGTTAGCAAAACACTTTCTGTGCCAAGGAGCTGTAAAATAAGCTTCATTTTAGATGCGATAGGGGAATATCTTCTTACTAATTGTACCAAGGTGTCTGCTGAATTAGCTGAGATATGATGTATCAGGAGTCACTGCAAAACCTCTGTGTGAAAACATCTAATAGAGTCAAAGAAACCAGCACTGGAATAGACCCCAAGGCAGATCAGCTGTGCCTAAACCTAAACCAGGCTAAGCACCATCCACTCACACCGTACAAACCCCTGACTGAAAGGAGGTAGCTGTGATTACATTTGTTCCCATTACCTTCTGCCAGGTCTGATTTCCACCAGTGGGCTCATTCACAGCCCCCAGTTACCCATCCCTGACCGTATCCACTGATGCTGTCATTGGTACAGAAGCAAAGGAGGACCAAAACTCCATTATGACTTCACCTTTCCCCAGACTCTCTTCTAAAATCTATGCAGGGAGAATTGGCTGGAAATGCTGTTATATCTATTTTACAGGTGAGCATGAAATGGCACAATTATCCCAGCTATTGTCCCATGGAGATATCATGACCAATGCTTTCTGCATTTAAAAGAGTGATGAAAGATTCAGACCATGCCTGGTTTCTCTACAGCCCTGGAAATATGCAATCACAACATCCTAAGCAAGATCCAAGTAGGGCCCTGGCTTAGATCCCAATATCATATGGAAAAGAGCAACCTGGTCTGGTGAAAGGTGTCCCTACCCAGGGCAGGGAGTTTGGAACCAGACGATCTTTATGGTCCCTTCCAAACCAAACCATTCTATGATTTTATGATTAAATTTCTGATGGAAATGGGAGGGGAGCTCTGACATCCCAATTCCCAGGTCTGCTTTGCTACCAGTGGTGCCGTGCTCCTCTTACCATTTTGCTTTAACTGTGTTACAGCATAAGACTGAGTTGTCATGCTCATGTTACATCTTGAAAATTTGAGTCTGGTTTGGAAGTGTGTGTGGCCCTTATCCTTTTGTTCTCTAAACATAGGGTCATGTCCAGTATTCTGCATCTATCTTACTAGAAATGATTTTATAACGGTAGATTATTCTACAATATGTTCATTTTTTTTCCCAGGCATCAGTAATAGGAGGTAATTTATATGTCCAGTGGAAGCAAGGATTTCTCCTCAGTAATTTCTCCCAGTTATGTTTATCAATAAGTATCTCTCAGCAAAATGCCAAATCTCACAAGCATGTTTGGAAAGTCAAATATGTTTGTGTAATACAAATCTATGTCATGTCAGGAATTAGTTTGACTAATAGGCCTTTAATTAAATCCTTGTGGGGTCTTGGTGTTAATAGTAGACCCAGTTTCCAAAAAGTTTAATTTATAAGATAAATTCACAAATATATCCATCTAATAAATCTTTCCTACGTCCAATATTTGTCCTAGAAACAATAACAGGACATATAATTTATTAGACTATTTCCTATTGCATTATAATGACTATGCTTGATACTTTAAACGTATCCTTCAGAGCCCTGGAATGACAGAGGCTATAACTAATGAAGATAAAGATTTCCAGGGCACATTGATCCAGGAGAGACATACTTACTGTAACTTTCAGACCTATATGTAATCACAGAAATATTTCCCCAGAGAACACAAATTACAGATGACTCTAAAACTGCCACTGGAGATATTTTGCAGAAACCACAACAGGAAATGTTTGTTTTTTCAACCCTAATAACCCTTTCACAATACAAATTATTTTTTATCTTTGAGAAAATTACATTAATTCTCAATTTTTTTTCTTGCAACTTACGTCACATTGATATAAATATCTATAGTTTTCTTAACTATCTCTTCTTAAGTCAGCTCCTTGATTTCTCACTTAAATGGCCACAGTGTAGGAAACAAAGTGCCACCTAAAGTGTCTCTGTTTCTCTTCCCTCAGAGAACAGCATGCTTGCAATACAAACGAGCACAGCAAAAGACCAGTTCTACCCCAGCATAAATGCATGGGAATCCTAATAGCAGAGAAGAGAAGGAAAGTGCCAGGTCTAAAATGTAGTCCCAGTAACCAGAAATACCATTCTGGTGTCAGTAAACACTTTTCAGAGTTAGACCTATCCCTAATCTATCAAGATATCACCCCTCAAATTCAGAAAGGTCAGAGGAAATATGCCCTTGTCATCCTTTTCCTACAGCACATGTGATTGTAGCATTCTCTTCCTCCAGATGCAGAGTTCCAAGGTTTAGGGTTCTTTACAGTCTATTTATTTTACTTAATACTGATCATAATACTAATAGTTTTTCATACCAAACAAGTCAGTTACAGGTAAATACAGTGGGAGTCCATATGTCTGGCATGGAAACAGCACAGGTCTCCCTCCTCAGGTGAATCAGTGGATGGCATCACTTAGTTCAGGCTGAAGTGGGAGGAAATGAGTAGAATACAAGAACAGAAGAAAGATATGTGTTATGTTTTGATCAAGTTTGTTGGAAGGCCCAGGAATACTTGACTTATTCCTAATTTTATTGGATAAAATTCAGCTCATAATGGCCTTCTCAGCATCATTCTCACTCAGTATGCAGGTCTATGCAGGAACTGCCTTTAGGATCTGTGTCTGAGGTCAGGCAGCTGCTCTGACCCCTAAGGCTACTGAGTTGAAAGGTAAGATAGCAGCCCACCTCCCTGAGAGTCTGAGAAATAAAATGCACCAAAAAGAAAATGCCAGCTTGGGTTGCTGATGATTTTTAGAAGAAAACCTGATTTGCAGCCTGTGGTTTGGCTTGCAGCATCGTGTGTGCATGGATCTCATAGCAGTGGAAATGAGGCACTCAGTAACCTTGGCTAGTACTAGCCCACTCTGGGCAGCACTCCCCCAGGAAATCTCACATCTCCTCAGTCCAAGCAGCACCTCTGCTCCAAAATCCTTTGCATGGCATTACAGGCAGAGATCTTTCTGCAACAGCACAACTAGTCAACACTAAGGCATGTTTTGAAAAGCAGGGGACAAGAATAAGCTGGTAAAATTGTGCCACTTGTTCATAGAAACCACCATGTCTGAGGACTTGTACTCATTTTAATCCAACAAGCAGGGTGTGTGGTTGGCTTTTCACATACAACAGGCACTGAGCCCCCAGCAAGGAGAAAACCAGTATTTCTGTATCACATTTATTCATTTCCTGCTGCAAAGCACATCTCTACCTGAGAATGGAGGACCAAAATGAGACCAAGTCCCCTGCAGTTGCAAAACTGACAGAAATGTAGCATATAGAGCACTTCTGCTCCTGTTTCCCTGCTCATGTACAGAGGAAGCTGCAAAACATTTCCCCCAAACGTGCAACGAGCTTGAAACAAGCTGCAGAAAAGACCAAAAGCCACAAACTACGACATAAAACAGGAGGAGAGCAGGAAAGCTAACCAGCAGCGAGATGCCTGGGGCTCCTGTGAGCAGCAAGGGAATTTGTTAGGTGCTAATTCCCGGGTGATCCTCAGCAGTGGGCCGTGCTCTGTGCTGAGGCTGAAGGCAAGGAAGAGGTGACAGGCCCCTGCCTCTGTCATCTGACGAAAAACTTATGCCTGACTCTAAGCTCGATGATTTAGTGCCGGTTGTGTGAGCAGGACTCCCTGACTAGACTCCAGAGAAAACGCTAACACCAGCTGGAGTGCCAACACAACCGGCTCCGCGTCCTGCCGCTGGCTGTGGCCAATTTCCAGTGCTCCAGGGGAAGGTAAAGAAAACTTTCAGAAGCAAAGTTACGTAACATTTACACAATGTTATAAGCTGACACAGTTCTGGTTTGTCTTTTTGTTCCCATGAACATGATATGACTCAATGGAAACTACTCCGCGGGAAACGGGCTGCCCATTTGGCATCTTAAGCTCCCAGAAATAAGATACTCTCTACAGAATTTGGAAACAGCATACCTGTTGGAGGGATGAGCCCAGCCCAAAACCCCGAGCTGAAGAAACCTGGAATTTGGGAAGAGTTCAAAAAAAAAAACAACCCTAAAACAACCTGCCTCTGGTCTGGCTGTTGCAATTATGGTAGCACTGGACTGGACCCAAACCATGCATCTACGTAAGCTGTGTGTCAATATAACAACATTCATGTTTACTTTGAAACAAAACAGAATAACACTGTAATGGGGCTTTCCCCCCCTTCTTTCTGAGTGCTTCTTAATGTTTGTACCAGCATTTCTTAAATCCTGTTTCAGCTGCTACTTATAATCCTAAAGTGGTGCTTGAAATCTGTCTCTGAATTTCAGGGTGTGAAGCCAAGTCGAATGTCTTGTCTCCCCATCAGCTCTCCTGACAAGGATAAAGAAGGACAAAATGTTATGCAGACTTGTTGACGGAGGTGAAACTTGGTGGTTGCCAAAGATGGTTTCTGGAAACAGTGCAAACCCTCCACTGAAACCTCACTGGCATGCAAGACAATCTTTGCTTTTTACTAGTAGGCCCAAAACTAACATTTTCATAATAATTTTCCAGTATCAAAGTGATAGTTTTTATCCAAGACAGCTGAATACTACAGAACTGTGTAACAACAATTCAGTGCCAAACATATGCTATGTATATATTTTAACACCTTTGATAATAATAAAAAATGCATGTTCCTAGCAGTTTTCTCAACTTTCATTCAATAACAACATCCTCGAGTTGATGCTTTTTGTTTTCCTTTCATATTATTACGAACCTGTGTTTAATTCTCAGTGCCAGTTTGGCTTTTTAACCTCTCTTTCTACATTCCACTAGTAATGTCTGATTAAGAAATTAGCCTTTCAAGTGCTATAAAAAAATCCAAGAAATACAGTAACACAATACCATGGAAAACTGATATAATCTTTTCAAAACTATAAAAATTGGTCACCCAGAGGAACATCTGCATGGTAAAAATTTTAAACAAACTGGAAGGGAATCAGATAGCTCATAAAGAACCGAGCTGCTAGGAGAGCCATTGGTCGTTTACATATTTTGCTGTCATCCTGACTCGGAGAAGACTATCATTTTGAAGCATGTTTCTTCAGTTTTAGTTACCAGCATCTGGAATGAATTCCAGGATGGAACATTGAAAGTTTTTAAAAGGAAACTCAACCTTACAATAATTATTCCTTAAATCATTAATATGGTGAAAGTGCCAGATGTAAAAATATGAACAAAAAAAAAAAATAAAATGTGCTCCCAGGTATCACTCAAATCCCTGATGTACATCTGTCTGTTCTCTCAGTTCATTAATATCTGTTGTAGTCTCAGACATTTTCTTTTATGTAAAAATTTCCACTTACTTGTTATGTCTTCTTTCTTGCATTAGAGTTACTGCTTTACCTCTCAGAATAACTCTGTCTGTGTACATTGAGGGACTGTGAATCTACTGTAATACAGGCTTTCCTACAGCAAAAGATAACAGTGTATTCCTCTTTTATCCAACAGGATGGGAAACTTTGGGTTTGATGGATATTGAAAAGGGGCACCGTCCTGAAAGAATGGTTTTGTGGTGACACCAGGGCTTTGTCAGCATGGAGCTCCTCACAGGGCCCAGGTTTCATTCACAGGCACAAGCTAGGACGCAATGAGACCCAGGTGTTAGGGGCTGTTAGGCTTGGGATAGGACTGAGAGCCCAAAGAGCAGGCAATTTAGTCCTACCTTCACTCTCTGTTCACACTTTCAAAGCAGCAGGATGAAGACAGCAGAGGGAGGACCAACATTGCAGATTAATACAAAATCATTTGTTGGTCTGCTCTTTTCAGGATGATGATGCAAATCATAAGGCCAAAATCAAATTCACTTTTTGTAAGTGAGTCCACTGGAAGTGCAATGCAGTTCAGCAAAGAGTTGCACTTAAATCACTCAGGAGAACCTAATTCATTGAAAACTCCTGGAAAACCCAGCTAGACCCCACCAGAGCCCCATTCATTTGTTTCCACTAA
Source organism: Pseudopipra pipra (assembly GCF_036250125.1). Lineage (NCBI taxonomy): Eukaryota > Metazoa > Chordata > Aves > Passeriformes > Pipridae > Pseudopipra > Pseudopipra pipra. Next base: position 25,589,282 of record NC_087557.1, read on the forward strand.
AGCCCTCCCTACATCCCTCCACAAAGAAGATGCCTCCTCAGAGCTCCACTGAGTACTCTCAGCACCGCTAAGCACTTCTGCAGATTAATGCTTGTCTGAATGTTACTAATTAGGGCAGGCGACTGTATAATGAGATGCTTACAAAGTTTATTCATCACTAAAAATAAATGTTAAGCATCTGGTTTGCAGGCTATTCCCATGTGCCATTCAGGTCCCCATGCTGGAGAACCAGATGGAGCTGGAGGGAGACCAATCACAGCACAGAGGGATTACATGTCTTAAAACCATGGTTAACTTAAATAAGCAAGTTGCCACCCCTCCATAAATCCCACATCTACCACCAGATGTGTGACAAGACTGTTGCACAGGGCTTTCTAGCTCATGCTCCCCTGCTCCAAGGGGACAGAGGAGAAAGTCAGCTGCCCATGGCCAGGGCCATCTCTCCCTTGTGCACAGCCCACTTGTCAGCAAGGCCACTCTGTTGGTGACCAGCTGAAAAGAAACCCTGGTGACTCACAAAGCAGAAAACCATCCCGTGGGCCTACGCTAAGTAAACTCTCCTCCTGTCCCAGGCAGTGGTGGAAATGACTCATCTCTTTTACTAAGCTTGGCAGAGAGTTTTTCTCTGCCATGTTAACCAAATGTTAAGTGTTTTTCTCAAGAGGGTTTTTGCAGTGAAACCATTGGTGATGTTTGTTTACAAGCCTCAGTTTAATTACTCAGAGTAGCAACAGATCTAAACAAGGACACTGTGTCTCCTGAAAGCATTTATTAGCCTTTGTACAGGCTGACAGAGAAGGTGGGATTGACAGGTGGATACTTTATTTTCCCTTTTGTTCCTGAGCAATGCTGTGTAAGAAGAAGCACTCTTCTTGTGTCATGGGCTTGATATTGACTGGGAAAGTAAGATCTGGGACAACCCAGGCTCTGAGGGAAGGGAGGTCACTCCTTGTCCAAGCGAAGAGAGAAGGAAGGGAAACAACCTCATCCAACATCAACAGAGAGAAGAAAACAAGGTAGGTTTTCCCAGAGCTGGCTAAGTCAAACCCCGCAGAAAAGAGGAATATTTAAACTGTATTTCTGTTTTTTAATGGGCTTAAAGGCTGCTTTCATGTTGGGAACCTTGTTTTGCTGAGCACTGCTGAGCATAAATAAAGGAATTGATTTCTTGTCATGCTCAAAGAGCCAGCCATCCAAGGAAGCAATGCACAAAGGTAGAACTGATAAAGGGGATGACTCTACCCATGAAGGTAATTTTTTCAGCACTTGTGTTTTTTTCCTAGAAAGGAGAACAAGGTGATCCATTCATATCTGGATTTTGAGCACAGCAAAATTCTAAGTTTTCATATTCAAGGGTGGGGGTTTTTTAATTCGGTCTCTTATATTGCTAAAGAAACATACTCACGTATGGCACTTCCAGGAACCACAAAGTACAAGTACACTATGCAGATGAGACCATTAGCATAAGAAAAATAATGCTTTCCTCTGAAACAAAAAATCCACAAAGCTATCTAAGTGTGAGAAGAGAGTTATCTCCCATTCTTTAAACCAGCAGTGAATCTTTTAGCTGTGCTATTTGAACACTGTTAAGTGTTGCACTCCAACACATTTAGCAGTTTGCCCCAAAATACAAAACGAAAGGACAGACAGAAAAAGCTTTTCAACCCGTCTGACCCCCTAAAATACTTTCTCAAGAGAAACTCTGGCATCGAAGCAGCCCACAATGTTCTAACCTTGGACAACAGCAGATCCAACCACAAGACACAAGACTCCTGAAGCCCCACTGCTCACTGAGCAGGCTGATGCTGCATGTCCCAGACTACCTTTCTGTCTGCTGCCACCCCCTGCACTCCCAATCCTTGATGTGGGGTGGAGCACGTAGGAAGAGCTGCCCAGGGTCTGCAGTGGATGTGATCCACACACACCTGTGTGATGACAAGCAGAGAATCAACAGAGTGTCAGGAAGGATGGGTTTGTGGTTATGTGGTTCACTCACGGCCAAGAAAATCAGTCTCCACCGTAACATTTTTGCATTGTTGGAAGCAAGACCTTTAATGTGGCTGTAAGGCACTAAGAGCAGGAGGCAGCTTGGTGCTGTGCTGGTGAGAGCTGGACAGCTGGGATGCTTGGGGATTCAGACAGGCACAAGGACAGAGAAACAATGACAATTTGATCAAACTTTCCTGTGTTAGAGCCAGGTTAGACAAAAGACGATGGATTATGGAAAGTTAGAGCAAAGCTGGAAAGCACTGGGAGAGGTTTAGTAACAGTGGATCAAAGGTGCCCATCTGAGAAAGGAAAGACACTTGAACACATTTTTGTTATGGACACCATCTCCAGCTAAATTGAACCACTGGAGACTTTTTTTCCACATCATCTAGTGCAGGAAGAGAAGCTGGGGAAAAATGGAGTTGGAAGGTAGAGAACAGCTTGGATCATGGAAGCAGGGTCTTCTGGACAAAGTATGTGCAGGTCAGAGTCCACTTGCTAAACTAAACCCAAGTGGTCCTGCAGTAGGGAGGTTGGGAATTAGGTTCAAGCAATGCCTGAAGAGACAGGTGTAATTCTCATGGGCTATCCAATCAGAAAGGACCAAACTCCTTTCATACAAAAACCTAGGACCAAAAACAACTATCCATACACAACCTTTGTAATGGTTTAGTCCAGCTGGAACAAGACTGAATGCACAACTGAAGAATGGGGTTGAGGGAGGTGAGCTGCAGGATGCTGCTTTGAAGTGCTGGCAGGATTAATCCATGATTCCACAAGGTAAAATGTAGGTTGGCAAACTGGTGAGAATAAATAAATCAGCTGATGCAAATGAGGGCTGGCCAAATGAGAAGCCTGTGAAGTAACACACACAATGCACCTACTTGTCTGTTTCTGTTTTCAATATATTTCCTATATTCAGTTTATGTCTTACATTTCACCCTGGCAAATGATGCACTCACATATCTTCACAGAGTAATCACCAGAAGTTAATGTCACAGAGTTTGGGTATGAGTGCAGGAACAGTAACAACTATATCAGTGCCCCAGGTGGGATGTTCTCTATTCTGGTTTAGAAACATAGAATGGTTTGGGTTGGAAGTGACCTTAAAGACCAGCTAGTTCCAATCCCACCCCGTCGTGGGCAGGGACACCTTCCACTAGACCAGGCTGCTCACAGCCTCATCCAGCCTGGCCTTGAACACTTCCAGGGATGGGGAAACCACAACTTCTCTGGGCAACCTGTTCCAGTGCCTCACCAGCCTCACAGTAAAGAATTTCTTCCTAATATCTAATATAAACCTACCCTCTTTCAGTTTAAAGCCATTACCCCTTGTTCTGTCACTACATACCCTTAGGACAAAAATGTATGTCCTCATGGGTAACTACTGCCTAATGCCAGCACTGGGGCCACTGCTCCACAGTTTTGGGACTAATTGGAAGAACTGACATGAAGGAGAAAGCATGTGACAATATAGACAGGATGTAAGGATGGCCCAACAGTGAGAAAGTCAAATTGCTCCCAGCAGAAATACTCTGTGGGTGGCATGAAAATACTCCTGCTGACTTGTGTCCAGTTTTATTGACAGAACCATCAGTTGCTGCCACCTGGGAATTTTTGTTCAGTTTGCTTAGCTATGATTTATGGTGTAAGTTTAAAAAACTCTGAACCAGTAAATAGATGGTATTGTTGGTTTGGTACAGAAAAAAAATCCTTCTTGAGAGCACTAAAGGATTTTACCCATTGTGGTTCCTGAATCCCTGAAATACAGCTTTCAGGCTGCAGATGCTGAGGTGGTTTGATGCTTGACTCTTTTCTTTTAGTCCAAAGGAAAACGATCTCCTAAAGAGAGTTAGGGTCTCATGTCCAGTACCTAACAAATGGAAGGGGAATGGGAGAGAGACAGAGCACATTCCACAGCCTGGTGTGTTTAAGGAAAGGGGTATAGCTTTCACTCTCCTGCTGTTAGACAATAATGCGCTGACTGAAAATGTCAAGCTTCAGTTCAAACAAAATAAAAGACTGGAGGGCCCAGGGCAGAGAATTTAAACACATATTAATTAGGGCTGGTAATACCCTGACATTTGCTGGATTTTTAATAAACTGATTAATATTTCTCCCTCATATTTCAGTGACATGAAATCAGTGCTGCACAATTAATTTCAACAAGTTTTGGTCAATGGGTGCTGAGGGAAAATGAACATACAGTGTCACAGATTTGAATTAGAAGTACTCTCACTCTGAGTGAGTAACATGGAAACCCACTGCCCTCCACATGAGAAAATTGCAGCTCATGACCTTGAGAGGAATTTATTTACTTTCAGTAAGCGATTAACTTAAAGAGTAATAATTACACAAAAAGAAGAAGAAGGCAGAGAGAATAAATTATTACAGGACCCTCAAGAACGCAACAGAATGGAGTAAAAGGCATCCTCAAATGTGGAAGCACAATGTTTATGCATGTGTTAGCATGAAGTCTCATCTTTGCATGTTCATAATAAAACAACATGGAAAAAGAATTCTTTTTGGAAGGTGTTGAAGGTTCAATTGTTATTGCAATAACATCTCTTTACTTTTTTAACTCTTCAGTGGCACTAATGCAAGTGGTTCAGAAGGTACTACCAGTGCCTAACCAGAGGGGCAACACTCCCACACCACTTGTCATTCATTGCCATAGGTTGCTGTAAACGTTTCAAACCTCTTTGGGATAGTTCCTTCCTCTTTTGTTAACTACAACAATATTTCTTTACGTGATGAGAGGATTCAGTCATAGCCTGGGTCCCTGTTGTGCAAACTTTGGTTGAAACACCCAAGAAGCAGAGGTCTGGCCCAGGGCCATCTGGGAAGTTTAGGCATGAGTTACAGCTTGGGATAAAACAGGCCAGCAATAACACAAGCCACTACTCCGGTAAAAATTGAGATACAGAGCACAACTCCAGTGTCTGAAGAAAAGCAACTGCACAGACACTAACTCTTGCATCACTTAATGTGTTATAGCACACTTACTCAATCAAGGCGATCCTGAAAAAGTCACATACACATGACTGTGCTCTCCTCCTGCTAGTAAGTGAAATTTGTGTGCATGTGGGGGTCTTAGCTTTGCTTAAAGAAACCCTGGGGTGCAGTTATTGTAGTAAGAAATGGACTGAGAAAGTACATTCTGTAATAAAGAGAAATTTTTATGCATTTAAAATGCTGGTTCTCACACTAAGAGCATGGCATTCAAAACCTACACATAAGAAAGTTCAAGCAGAGAACAGCTGGACATCTTCTTTCCAGATTTTAGTGAAATTTTAGATTTTGAAAATAAAGTATTCACATTTCTCCACATTTTTTTCAAACTATCAATCTACCAAATTTTGAAATAAAAACCTAGGAATCTCAAAATCTAAATAAACTGCAGATGAATAAAAGTGAAAGATATTTCAAATAAACATTAAAAGGGAATTTTTTTGAAGTCACTTGGCTTCAAAGTAACAGAAAGTGGTTTTGTGTTAGATTGTGGCTGTCGTTATTATTATTCCTATTATTATTATTATACTCCTGTTACTGCCAGTATTAATAAAATACTTGTATCCACTAAAGCCTAAGAATGTCTATCACAGACCCATGTGCTGGGTATTTTACTGATGTTTATTTGAAAGACTGTCCTTGCCTCAAAAACTTCTAATTCACTGTTTCACCCAGGGGAACAGAGAACAGAAATAGTTGCTTAGCACAGGGGCTGGATTATCACAGATTCCCTGTGTCATAAGATACATCAAACCCCAGTCCATCATCATCAAGGTTAACACAGGAGACCTGAGGTGACCCAGGCAAGATCAAAACGTCACTGCTTAGTGAGCAGCAGACCTGACCTGAACAGCCTACAGACTAAAGACATGCTGGGATGAGAAGAAAAGAGAGAGGAAAATACTGACTCAGACTTTTAAATCAGGAGATAAGAAACTTCAGCACTAGACTAGCAGAGCATGGCATGATGGAAGAGTTTCCCAAAGTCATGCGGATCCAGCAGCTCCCTGTTGCCTCGGCCTGGCATTAAAACCACAAGGACATTATTTGCAGATAGCACAGCAGGCAGCACGAAAGGTTGTCTGAGAAGAAAGGGAGTTATTATGGTGTCAAGTAGTTAATAACTGCTAGTACAGTGCTTACACAGGAAGATAGCGATAGGACAAGGAGGAAAGGTTTTAAACTAGAAGGGGATAGATTTAGATTTGATGTTAGGAAGAAATTCTTTGCTCAGAGGGTGGTGAGGCACTGGCACAGGCTGCCCAGAGAAGTTGTGGATGCCCCACCGCTGGAAGTATTCAAAGCTAGGCTGGATGGGACTTTAAACAACCTGATCTAGAGAATGACATCCCCGCCCACGGCAGGGACTTTGGAACTAGATGGTCTGTGAGGTCGTTTCCAACCCAAACTGTTCTGTGATTCTATGATTCCACGATTAATTAGCACAGCTCAATGAACCATATCTGGACCATGGTCACTGATTACATGGCTATTCTTAATGATACTGGGAAGTTTTACACCTGCCAAACTGCCTTCCTTGGGGTCTAAGCCAAGGCTTCCTACCACTAGAGCAGCCTGAGGGCTTTGGTACCTGCCCAGGTACCCAGATGAAAGCTCTGGTCCCAGCCCTTCCCTGGAAGCTGAGCCACTTCCAGCAGCAGTTGATGGACAGGAAACCTTTTGCTTTTACACCTTCAGAGCTTGCCTCTTGGCACTGTAATACTATCAGCACTGATTTTAATTAATATATCAGGCTGGGAGCTACAGCAGAACAGATCTGCTGCAGGATACATCTGGGGAAGGGTTTTCTGGAGCCCAAATCATTCCCAACTTGTACCCACAGCTCTGCTGGAGGCTGTGGGGCTGCTGGCAGCTCCTTGTGCTGCCATAGATATTGGAAAACATCATCTCCCCAGACCCTGGAGATCATGCTCATACCATGATATTTTTTGAGGCATACAGGGAGGAAGATGAAGAAAGTTTGGAATTTATGGAGCTGTTTCCCCTCTTAATCTGTACAGTCAGAGTGGGAGGGAAAACTTAACTCTGTAGGTGACAAAGGAAGATGGTTCCTCTCTCCACAGCCGAACAAGCATTCTCAGGGGAGAGCTTTTTTACAATCACACTCATCATTTAGGTTTCATCCAGCCCCCACAAGCCCACAGAGGATGTGCAGAGAGACTCCTTTCAGCACCTAGTGGGCATTACCAGTGTCAATCACAGAGCACAGACTAGAACACTCCTGTCTCCACTTTAAATTAAGTCTTAAAATACAGGCCAAGTATGATGGATTTGTAGACAGCTGCTTAGGGAAGGAAGTGCTGCAGGGGATTCATTACACTGTGGGCTGACGGCTGATGTCTGAGTATTGCAAAACCCATGGGGTTTTCCAGAAGGAGCTTGGCATGAAATATGTGGTGAAGTGACAGTATAGGCTGCAGAAGCCATGGCACCCCAGAGAGACAGATATGAAATAGAAATTACTGAGGCTAGTGATGGCCACAGAAAGGATAGGGAGCTGGGAAATACCCAGGCCAGTTAGAAGAGATCTGGGATGTGGAGGAGACAGGAATACTAGATCTTGAATAAGAGGAGTTCAGCTCTTTTACTTCATTCCTAGGGCAGTCCTCCTTATAACCCGTGCAACTCAAGAGATAAGCTCTTTGTGATGAATGTTGGTGAATTTGGAATTAGATTTATAGCTTGTTTTACTGGAGTGGGAGTCTGGAGACCTTGATTCTTGTATCTCAACTCTGCTACAGATTTCCTGAATAACCTCAGTGAGTCGTACAGACCCAGCTTCCAAGTGTGGCAGCCTGAAGTTCAGTGCACAGAGCCATGGTAGGAATGCCACAGCTGGTGGTAGGAATCCCTTCTACGATCTATAGGGTCTGCTTTGTAAGTAGGAAAGTGGGCCTCAATTCTGTGAGCCTCCATTTCCTAAACTGTCGCTGCTAGGACCTTCTATGAGGTCCTTGCAGAGGCTCCATTTATTCATGCTCACAAAGAATAACAAATGCAAGGACAGAGGGGTGGAAAAGCGAGCCAGATAAAAGCACTGTCTGAAAACTGCATCACCACGTTGGCAAGTGAAGCGGTCCCAGAGAGGGCAAGGAAATTTTATTTCCCCTTCCTCCCTCCAGTCCTTCACTCACAGCTACCCTGACAGAGATCTGACCAGAAAGAGACTGAGTTGATAGTGAAAAACAGAAAACAGCCAGTCCACAGGATTATCTAGGACTGCACCAAATAAACCCACTGAAAACAGGCTCATAAGTACTTGGTGCTCTTTCAGCACATGTCATCTGATAATCTTGGGGCAGCTTACCATGTCTGGCTAGGGAGCAGCAGGTCCAAGCACTTCTGAATAGCAGACTAAGTTAGATGACTAAATATGGTATTTTTTTATGAACTTGGAGGACCTGCTTTGGAGTGCTTGGCCCAGGATTGATTCCTTTTGAGACCTAGGCCTTTGATCTCACTGCTAGACAAAATAATTAAAGGAACTGAAATACAATTGAGATTTCTTCCCAGATTAAAAAAAAAAAGAAAAGAAAAATACTTGGATATCTTTTTTGGACTCTTCAGATAAAACATCACTTAGAAAAACAACATGGTGTCTCTCAAGCTTATTCCGTCAGCTCCCTTCTTTTCAGCTCACACATGAAGCTACTCAGACATTTTATTGGGAGGGAGAAAAACTGGAAGCATCAGGTAATGCCAGGGGGGATGCTAACTTCAAACCAGACACATTTGCCCCTAAGGACCACTACCTACAATGCTCTTTTCATAGTGAATGCCTCAGCTGAGGGATTTTGCTTTGAAAGGGCATCTCTGTTTGGAAAGACTGTTTTCTTTCTTGATGTACACACAGATTTGGTGATTTTGGTGGTGCTTCATTTTTCTGTTTGATGGCTCCACTTCAGTGACAAAGACGGTTTGCCTCCCTCACAAAACACACAGGAGAATCCGTGTCTGTAGCAGGAGGGAGAAGAGATCCAAATCCCAAGGCTGGGGAAGGATTAGATAGGTTCCTGATAGCTCCTGCCATCCAGTCTGAGGTCTCAAGATTAAGTCAGAACTGCCCAGTGGCACTTTTTGTCCTCCTCAGCAAGGAACTAAGGAACTGGAGTGGCAGAGTGGTTGAGGGGCTTTCCTAGCAGTCCAAATGTGCCAACTGGAACCTCACTTGGATTTTATACTATAAACTGTCCCCAATTAACCCTACTGAGAAAGAATATCTGGAAATACTATATTACCATGGGAGGGTGAGGGAGGAGGCAGGGCAGGTAGAGGGTGTGGAGCTTTGATATAGGAATATGGGGGATGTTGCAACTAGGTGTTCTTTGAGATCCCTTCCAACCCAAACCAATCCATGGGTCTATGAATTTGGAGTAAGGAGTCAAAAGCAGATATGCCACAGTAACTTCAATCATGCCTCTGGAGAGTTTAGGTTCTTCAAGTAGGCTGCATCACTCATGAGGACTAAAAAAATCACCTCTAGGTGTTTCAGCAAAGAATTTCAATGTCTAGAGAGCAAGGGCTGAGTGAAGCCTCTAATGTTACCATGTATCATATATATCTTCCTGCCCCCTGTCCCCCTCCTCTCTCCCCCACCTTTTCCCCGTGTCTTTTTCACTTCCTTCCCTTTTTTCCCTTTCAGTCTGAGATCCTGGCAAGGTAGGAAGGCAGAAGACTGGATTTCCTCATCACTGAGCCAGTTAAAATGGCTATTTTGGTGACGACCCAAGCCTTGGATATGTTGCCAGCATCGAGGCAAATCCAGTGTGACCACACAGTCAGTGAGCCCTGGGCTGGCTTTGAAACCCTTTGGAGCAAGCACATCCCACTCCTTGCAAGCATTTCGTACGACATTCCTTAATTTTACATTTTGTTCTGTGGGAGTACATTTTTTATTAATCACTGGCTTGCACATTAATACAGTACTTTATAACAGTTAAACCAGATATTCCATCCTAGCAACTCAAATTAATATTTGTTTGAATAATCTGCTTAAGATGATGTCTGGCCAGCAGTGTGGTCTGGCTGGAAGCACTCTGCTCTCCCAAGTGGACGTTTTCATTTGGTTTGTTCCATATTTTATTCCTCTGCTCTTATTTTATATCGTCCCCCCAAATCTTCCATTCAAATTGCTTTCTCCAGCAATGGTTCCTCTTTTATTTAGTCTATGTAAGTTAAAATACTTTTTTCATTACTTATCCCAGTTCTCTGGGACAAATGGTTCTATTGAAACCAAATATTTTTAAGGACCTTATTTTTGTGGCTTTTTGTATTATTTAAGATTCAAGTTTAGATACATATTTTGAGTACAAAAGATATATATTGCGTGAAGCAAAATATTCTGTTTGTGTGTATATATGTTTATCTTTATCATTTTGCAGCATTTTGGTTTATTACATGTATCATCACACTGATATTTTTTTAAGGATTGTCTTCTGCAAGATCAAAGTCTTCCTGTATTAATTAATTTCTACCATGGTAAAAATGATAAAAACCTGAAGAATATTCAGATACTGATTTGGAATGGATATGAATGTTCTCCTTTTTTGAAAGATTTGTGGACTGAAGCCAACTTTCACAGTTCAAACTTGTCTCTAAAAAACACAAACAAGTAGCAACTCATGTCCAGTAGTAATTTCTTCACTGAATCATACTCAGACTTTGGTCCAAAGTCCTCCTGTGTTTTGAGAAAGTACAAAGCTTTTCTGGCTTAGGTTGGGCACAGACTGCCTTGGAAAACAAAATTTTCAGAACTGTTCATTTTCAGAATGTTGCACAGACAAAAATTTGCTTTGACAACACCCCTCTGAGGTACAGGGATCAGTGTAATGTGCTCTGACTTCACACGATGCTGCAAACACAACCTGTGCAGTGGGAGTCAACTTTGCCCTGTCAGCTCTGGACCAGATCCACAGAGAATAAATGTATAAAGAGGTAAGAACACAAGTTATCCAGACCTTAGGATTTTTCAAAGTCTAAGACACTACATGTGTGGTGGGGCATTATGGCTCCTTTTTTTAGAAATCTATTTTGAGCTACTCTGATTGCAAAAAAACTATGAATGACTGCCTCCCAATGAAATGTGTACAAGGAAAATTATTATACTGCATCATACAAAATTTTCCCCTCATCTAAAAAAAGTGTTTCCTGTAGCACTTTTCACTAAGACCAAAAGGTACCTTTTCATTTCCCAGAAGAACAAATTATTTTTCACCAGTTACAAAACAGCAGGTAAAACAACAATGTGCAGTCTAAGAATTCCCTCATCAACCAAGGGAAGTCAAGAAGGGTTTCTTAAAGTATACTCAACTGAGATTAATGGATTTTTTCCTGAAAAACTGCATTTAAATTGATAACCATAAAGACTTCCAAGAGGAAGTTACACAAACCTTTACATCACAGAGGATTCCCTTAATTCAAAGTCTTCAAAACAAAAGTGAGAATCGTGGAAATTATGTATGTTTGATTCCTTCCTTAATTTATTTTAGTCATATAGCCATTGCTAGGAAAAAGCAGGAGAAACCAGAGAAGTGCTCTGCCTTTCTGTTATAGAACAATTTCTCTAACCAATTTTAGACTGGGATATTTATTCTCACAGGCTGTAGCCTCTATCCATCATACATGTATTCACATTAACTTACAATTACATTAATCCACGCACACACTGTATAATTGTTGCAATTTATACATCCCTTTATGATTATAAAGCACAAAGCAGTAATATATTGCCAAGATCACACGACCACCTCTTAAAAAATCCATCACCATGTTCTCCCAGGTATTCCAGAGAAAGATAAAGTTTGAGTTTGATGAAATGTGCACTTTCCTGACTCCACATCCACCTCTCCCAGAAGCTCCCAGTGTGCTGGGCAAAGGGAACACTCCCCTCCTCTAGCACCTTCCATATGTTCCTCCACAGGAAGATGTTGCCTGGGGAATGTATGTTTTGCCCCTCAAGGAATGCACTAAGGTCAAAAGGCCCACTAAGATCTCCCCCACTTTACCAGGGTCCCGTGAAGGACATGAGGAGGAACATGGGGGGTTTCTTTCCTGCTCAACACAACATAAGAACTGTTGAAAGCTGGGAGGGACTCTTCAAAACCTAGTACTGCAACTGCAAACTAGTGGTTGTGTTGTAAGCAGAACTGCTACAGACATGCTGAAGAACAGAATAAACCTCCTCTTCCCCAAAACCACCTGCAGGCTTTGAAGCTTATGGCTCCTTTGTTGCAAATATATATCACCCCAAAATAAGCGGCTTCAGACTGTCTGATGATAATTTCTTATTGGAAATCCTCTTTTCTACCTAAGGCAACACCTTTCCCATCGTGACATCTTGCCATCTCAAAGTTCAGCTAGGCAAAAAACGTGGTGACCAGGACAGAGATACCCATGAATGAAAGGAATCTTTGACACAGAAGCCAAATACAGACTATGAAAGTCCTCTCTCCGAGGGTGAAGAATTACCAGAGGACTTCAGCACCCACAGAACCATATGAGAAATGAAGCTATTTAAATTGGCCATCCTACAACAATTTCTGTGCGTCTGTGAAACTTTCACTCAATCAAAAATGACAATAGCAAACCAGTGGCTCATAATTCATATACCTGGCAAGATATTTTCTCCTAAAGGCCAGAAAAGAGGACTAGGAAGTAGAAAGATGTAGTTACAGCTGCATCCATTTGTAGATATGTAGAAGAGCTACAGATACTACTGTGCTGTAATACAAATTGGGAGTTTCAACCAGATATTGGCAGGTTGGTAGATCACTGAACAGAGAACATCTTTACTAGTACAGATTTTACACAAAGGAGACACCTTTAAATACTTGCAATCCCTTTTTATGCACAGCTGTTAGGAGGATGCAGCAGTTTTATCATTCTGTTCTTATGTGTAAGACCTTCTCTTTGGTCTTGAGATTAGTCTGGGACAAACCCTTCCTATCAGCTCACTTCTGAAACTGAAGAGTTTTCAGCTAATCTTTGTAGCAATCTATTGCAATCAAATTTGCTCAGTACACCATACCTACTTTAAAAGCTCTTTTTGTCCATGACCTTGGTGTGAAAGCAGTATGCTCCATTACTATTTTTCTCCTCTATTGTTTACATTGAAAAGCAGCTGGTCCTTTATGAATATCTCACTATTTGAGTCAAAGAGGGAGTATTTTAGCTCCCTTCAGGAGTTTTCTAACTCCTCTTCTAGCCAGCACTTCCCTTGACCTCACTCCCACCCTCAACCCTTACCACCTACAGAAGATTTCCAGAAGGGTTATAATGGAGATTTGCAAAGCAAAAATGGTGTATGATTTTCATTCTGCATCTCCAGAAGGCAATTTCTAACTATTAGTGGGCCCAAGACGCACACAGTACTGACTGAGCTCATAAAAAAGTATTTCTCACTGATTTATGGAGCTGAGGGGAGAAGAAGAAAAAGAGAGATTTCTCCTGAAAAATTGAAGGCCTGCTTTATGATGTTTTGGTTTGATTTTAATAAAAATTTTGGAATGAAGAAGCAGAAACAAACGTTTGCGGGTTTTGGTTTTGTCGTTAAAAAGTTCCAATATTTGTTAAAAATCTCCTCTAACACTAAGCCCTTGCAGCTCCCGATTAAGTCCAGGGGAACTGTGAGCCCTTCCAGGACTGGACACTTTAAATGCTGGCTCGTGGCAACCGATTTCAAATACAGCCAATTCCTGAGCCTTTACCCAGGTTTTACTCAGCCTTTACTCAATCAAAGCTCTCACTTAGGGGCAGTAAATAAGGACTTTAGGAACTGGCCCAAAGGATAGGTTCCACAGCATGCAAGGCAACTGTTATTAAGTGCTGGCGTTAGTCAGCAATAAGCCCTCCTCCACCTCTTAAACTTTTGGTGTTCCCACAAGGGAAGCTATTGAAAAGCCTGTGCTTTGTAAGTTCAATTCCCTTTGCTGGCTTATAACACAGCTGCTATATATTATCTTATACATTTGACCACAAAGGTGCATTCTATAGGCAAGACTCATCCACTCCTGCCATCCCTTTTTATTCATTCACTGCTTTTCAGCATAATGTTTGGGGACCCTGTTCTCAGCCACTTGTACACTTCGGCACTTGAAACACACCAAGAGGGACAATCGCTTGACTGATATCTCCATCTTAGTATCTATACCCGTCTCTCTGTTTCTCTAGCTTTCTACCCAAGCCATTGTGTGTGCCAATTGTGCTATCATAAAGCAGAGTGTTGGGCTGTTTTGTGATGATGAAGAACCATGCAATCACAAGCTTTATTGCATACCATCCCATCCAGTGACCCCTGTTCTTATCATGAGAGCCCATTCAAGGGGAAATTACACCAGACTTCAACGGGGAAAGTGTCCCTCTGTTTCCAGGCTATTCAGGACAAAAGGTGAGAACTGCAGAACAAGCCTCTTCTGCTTTAATTGTGAAATGTTTCAAGCAATTGGGGGGGGGGAGGGGAGAAGGTGGAAAGGGGGGTTGAGGGGGATGGGGAGAGAGGGGAAAATAAAAAATAAAAAAAAAAAAAGAAAAACTCTATTGAGATCAGGTGGTCCCATTTCCCAGAGATAAACAAGTTCAATAATATACTGGTCAACAGAGTTACCCTATCCTCAACAGGCTTTTGTTTTTTAAAAAAGGACTAAAATAACCACTTGGAAATGTTAAACCAAGCCATGGCATTTTAATATGAAAATGGAGGCCTAGTATATTTTTGGTCCCTCTGACAACGATTGCCCTCAATTAGATCACTTATACTCAGCAAATTGGTTGCTGCAAGGGGTTTGTGATCATAAAAATTATCATACATGGCAAGTTCCTTTCAAACCTGTGGGGTTTTTTTGCTGTTGTTGGGGGGTTTTCTCTGCTTTTTGCTCATTGCCATAGTAACGACAAGTGCATATTTTGACTTGCTCCCAAAATAATATTCAAGAATGTTCTTTTCATCCATAGGAATCATTATGAATATTTGAATTATATTTTCCTATTAGGTGAACTGAAGTGTTTTCCAGCTACTCTGTTTTTTTCCCCCTCCTTTACAGAAAATGGGAAATTTTTATTACACCAAGGACTTTCAAGACAATAGCTGCAGAGACCATTTTTCAGTACTGTTTGTAATATCTAATTCAGAGCTAATTTTTAATGGACGGGGTTCCATGGGGATTTGTTTGCAAATTTCATTAACTCTAGTTCCTGCTTCATTTGCTGAAATGCAGTACTTGGAATTGACCCAGTGAGCAGGAACACTCTTGTTCTTTTTAAAACACTGCTGTATACTACAATAAACAGTGACTGGTTATCAAAAATAAAATGCTTGATTGTCTACAGATTTAGAGCACACATTTTTTGACTTGGATGAGCTGTTTAGTTAAATTCACCACTGACACAGCTTAAACAAACACATACATTTTATTTTAAGCCTTGTGTTTTTTCAGAAGCCAATAGGATGTGCTCAGCTCATAACAAAAGCAATTTCATGAGGAAATGCCTCTGTGACAGACACATTTTGTGCTTAGCTGTCTTTACTAAAAAGCACTGCTGAATAAATCTCAGCACCTTCTGCCTGTCTCACAAAACATCATCATTACAACTTGTTCAGGGTCTCTAATGATATTGTTGTCTTGGTTCTTTTTCTTGTATAATTTTATATTTTCTCACGTACTCTTTTTATATTTGCCTGGCTAATACACTCTTCAGCCTGGATGCTGAGTGGATGAAAGCCAATCCAAGTTGCCAAACCCACTCTTTCACCATCCTTCAAGAGTGTCTGTCACTTGAAAAGGAATCCAAAGTGCTCAAATCATTAAGGGATTGCTTAAGAAAGGCTTGATATGCTCCTGTCTCTGGACTCCTCTCCAAAATATATGCTGTTGGGATTTTCCCAGTGGAAAGCAATGGCCATTTCAGGTGAACTGAATAAACACACGATAGAAGAAGCACTTTTGAACCCAGGAGCTCATTTTAGCAGAGCCTGCTTCTGGTGATGCTGTTGTAGACACCTAGGACTCACTGGTCAATGAAAATCAACATCTGCAAATTCTCCAGGGTGTAAATGTTAGGGATTATTGCAAAACCAAGGGATATTTTCCACCTCTAACAGCATAAACACAATTAACCTGCTGAAAGCTTCTGCACAGGGATAGAAGTAGCCTCACACATTGAACTCATACAAGACCCATTTCCAAAATGGACTGTAGGTGGAAAAGTTCCTGAAATCCTGAAGGGTCACACAGGGCCTCCCAACTTCACTTCCAGTCTTGGCCTCAACATAGGATTGAGTCAGACTCAAAAGCCTCTGAATCTCTGAAAAGCCACAGCTACTCATTGTTGTTTGTGCCTTGTAGAAGCACCTTGTCCCAAGAAACCTCCAAGATGAAACATAGCAGAAATGTCCAAAGCATAAAGCACTACTCACGTGTCACTGGAGGAAGGAGCAGAAGTGGAAGAGGGGGAGATGCAGTGAAAGGGGGTTTTGCATTACCAAAGCGTGATGGGCTCCTTTGCAAACAAAGATGAAGGTTTGGGTGTGCCAAGTTTCTCCAGTCTCAGACTATGTTGGATTAGATTCACAGGCTCTTTTCTGTAGAGTTTCAGGCTAAGCAGGCAAACTCAAACACTGTGCTATATCCACCATCACTTTCATTACAGCATGAAACAAGCAATTAAAAAAGAAACCCAACAAACTACTCGGATATGTTTGATCAGAAAGCACTTAAGCAACACAGAAGGAATCCACAGCTTTTGATATTACATTAATACACTAATATCTTAATCCTTTACCAGTGACAGACTACACATTTAAATCTCTAATGGGACCTGGTTTCTAAATTACATTATTTAATGTTTATTCAGTGAATAATCCAAATAGTATTTAACACCACTGAAGAAAAAACACACACACCCCCTGGGTGGATTGTCTGCTTTTCCTTTGCTTCGTAATTACCCAACCAAGGGCCCTATTAAATAACTCCATTTTTTATGATCTTAAAGTGAAATGAACCCTCTATTTGAACACTGCACAGAAGAAACACTTCAGGCACACATGCACACTATAAAATCCAGCTCCATGTCAAAAACTTTCCACTGATCAAGATTGTTTTGATGCATTTGAGGACTTTCTAGCCAGGCATATTTAATACCAAAGGACCTGATCCAGGCCCCATTCTGGAAAGAGAACAAAAGCAAACACCAAGGGAGCATCAAAGAAATAGAAATGGCTTGTCAATGAAATCTCTGCATGTGGAAGAGGGGAAGTTAATTGCCTGTAACGTTATAATATAATTAGGACACTTTCAATAGGATTTGTGCCACCCAGCTGTGGACACAGCTGGCAGGGCTGTAATCACCCAAGCTCCCTCATTACCCAGCAGAAAGGCTCTTCCCCTTCTCAGTGGTGGGAGCTCAGGCATCCACGAGGCTAAGAGAGGTCTCTGAGTGATGGGGCTGGTGTTGGGCAGCACAAAAAGAAGCCACTGCTGCTTCCTTGCCTGATCCCCTTGGTGCTTCCCTCCAAGCCTTGCCCAGCTGTATGGCACTCGTGTCGACCCACAGGGAGGGAATATCCAATTCGGTCCCTCAGGAAAGGCAGTCCCTTGGTCAGCAGAATTCACTCATTTCCCAGGGAAAACGTACTTGGTTCCTCTAATGAACAGAACACAAGTCCTTCATTGCAAAAGATGGGCCCCTTTGCATTTCGAAGAGGCAATGTGTCTTCTTGCCCCCTCCATGCTCCTCAAGTAGAGGAAATCAACACAGACATACACCTGCAACACCAGATGCTCCCATTGTGGTACCCACATTTTCTGCTTCTCTTTCAAACCTGTCTTAAATTAAGGCCAGGCTTTTTTCTTCTTTCATCAAACATCTCTGACTGAAACTTTCAATCTTTGCTATAGAAATCAATTCAAGTAGATCCAGAGGTTACGAGTTAAAAAGTGTGTGTGGAAGTGGAGCAAAGTTGGAGATGTGAAGGAAAGATGTTTTTGCCCCTTTTCGGAGTGAAGAATAATTTGGGAATTCATTTGTAACAGTAATAAAACCAAGGTTTTTCAAAGAGATCTCCTTGGCTAAGATCTGCACTGTATTTGCCACAAAGAACCAATGGTGCTTATTCCAGCATTTAACTGCTTCCATTTGCATAGTTAAAAAAATACCCAGTACCATTTCAGAGACATATGTTTTGACATCAGAGCTCCTAGTAAGCTGTCAACATTTCCATTAAAGAGCCCTGCCTGGAAAGCTGGACATACCAACAGCTTAAAGAGCATATGCCTTGTAATAGAGGGCAGATATGTTACTACCAGTCTGGATGTGAATGGAAAGATCAGGAATGCATGGTCAGGCAGACAGACAGCCCACAGTAAACCATCAGTTTCCGCAGTGTGAAGTTTGCTATTATCTCCTGATGTCCCAGATCATGACTATTTCTAAAAGAGAAGATGTTTCTTACAGGGTGGCTCACCAACATCCTAAGTGCACTGCAGAGGGATGGGGCTGATCCTCCTCTGTTAGTCCCCAGCCAAGCTGGGAATGAGGGGTCAGTGGGAGACTGCCCACCCCACAGACCAGCATGGGGGCTTTTGGAGAGAGGCTGATTTAAACATTAAAAGTGCACAGCCCTTAGAGAGTGCAAAGCCCTTGCTCTCAGCATGAGACATTCGACTTTCCTACCTTAATAATACAAGGAGATTTTGTTCCCAGCATTAGTGTTCACATTTTTATGAAGTGGTTGGCTGAAAGAATTAGAGGTCCTTTCTGCTGACCAAGGCAACCATCCCCAATACTTACATTTTTGAGAGGGTTTAGGTGGTATTTTTTGGAATGCTGAATATAGTTTATATTACCAGCAGCAAAGAAAAGAAGAAATAACACCTTATTCCTTTCCTTGTGGAAGAGGGAACCTCAGTTATTAATGAGATATATGAGGTGACTCTTATACGGGCCTCACTGTAACAAAGTCTCTCATAATCACTGGTGGATTTCATCCTACCTTTGTATGAGGCAGTACATATTTATCCTTACTACACTGAGGGGGAACTCCAGCAATGATGAAGTAACTCCCCTAGGGTCTCCCTGGTGGGGTTGGGAACTTGCCTATATCTCATGCATCCCAGTAAAACCTGCTTCTTAAGCAGCATGGTGTTTTGGGGAGTGATGCTGGGAGCCAACACAGCGTTGTATGGACACTGCAAAAGGAAAAGAGAAGTCAAAACGCTCTGCACAGTCTGAAATCTGAATTTACCGGCAGGGTCAGGGAGTTATTTTACTTGCTACCACTGTGAACTCCAGGAATGGAATCAATTAGTATTAGTTTAAAACATCATCTGTTTCAGTTTAACAGAAAGCTTCTGTTCAATGAAATACAGGATTGGTAAACGAAAAATAAAAGTTGATCTGATTTTAGTAACTCCTAAGGTACTACGTTAGGTGTGGCAAAGAGGTATATCATACATCTGCCACTAACGTGTGCAACAACACATTACTCTTGTTTTTCTCCATGTGTCCATAGAAGAACATCCTTGCAAGTCATGCATGTGCACAAAGCACAAATCTGTGCTTAGCAAGATGTTTCACCAGCAACTTCACAGATGTGTGACAGCATTTCCTTCGATGATATTCATGGGTGATAAACCAGCTACTTTTGAGTGGATGTTTGCCCAGGTAATTAAAAGCATCTTTAAAATCACAATGGAAGAATTTCATTCCAGGCATCATTTCTGTCATTGGAGAGATAAACTCCATTTGTTTGGGGTTTTTCTTTACCAGAGATTTTGATGGGCTATGGTAGGAGGATTCATTAGAGAGCTACAAAATATGAGTTTTCCAAGGCAATGAACTCACTCCAAGCAATACTGCCTTTTTTTTTTTTTTTTTTTACAAAAGGTTTTTAAAGTACTGTCATCCTTTCCAATTCAAAACACATTTCAGTTCCTCAGGGGCACCACTGGCTTGATCCTGATCTAGGCATCTGACAAGGCCAACAGCATATATTACTTTATAGGTAAAACAGGAGCCATGTTATTGAAAAACTGAACTTACTTAGAGTGATCTTAGCTACAGAAAAGAAAATCCATTGGCTGCAGTTGCACCTTTTGTTTCCTACCCAGAATTATGAGACAGAGCTAAAGGACACCGAAGAGACACAGTTTAATGTTACTGTTCCAGCAATTACTACTAAACTTTTTGAATTTCTCATTCCAATTTTTTATTCTCTGGATATTCTCTAAATATTCTCCCTTCCCTCTTTTAATGCTCTTTTTGATTTTCTCTGTTTACTTTTTGGAGAGGAAAAAAAAAAGGCAGAGGAGGGAAGAGGAGTAAGGAGATTTTTTTCTCTCCTGTCTCATTTGTTATTTTAGAAATGAAGAGACAGGATGAAGGGAAAATCAAGAGAGAAAGAGAAGGTTTTTCAATATTCCCACCCCCCCAAAAAAAATCAACCCTAAGCAAACACTTATCTGTTCAAAATATCTTAATTTTCCAACCATATTTGAGGCTTCATCGGTCTCACAGGTCCCTCAGCTCTGCCTGCTCTGGCTGGCAGACCAACCCTCTGTTCGCCGTGTACCATCTTCACACCACGAGAGCCATAAATAGTGATGGTACCACTGCTCATGCCACACAGCTCTCTTTAATTTAGTCTATTGGTAAAGCAGCGCTGCTAGAAAGCCACCATAAAGATAGGGAGAGGGAAGCAGAGACGAGCAGGATTAATCTCATTTGGGATAACTCATTCCTCAGCAGGATGATGAATTGCTGACAGAGCTGGAGAGGAAAGTCCAGCCCGGCCTCCTGCAGACACCCAGCACGGCACAACATCAGCAGAAAAAGCCATGGAAAGGACCAGGGAGGGAGTGGAGGGCGAGATGAAACAGCTGCTGGGCTTGCTAATCGGTGGAAAATGGCATCACAGCCCACAGTAAACTGAAGCAAGAAAATGCAAAAGTGGAAATTTATAGGTATATTTTTATATGGTGGTAATGATTTTAGCATCTGCATAACGTGCACGAGCCAGGGCCCGGATCCCTCCTCGCTTAAACCACTTAAAGCCCTGTTCTGCCTGAGAGCAATAATCTGCTCGCTTTTATTGCTGTCTTATAAACTTTCCATCCCAATCTACTAACAAAATTAAGTGACACAAAGGCTGTCAAATAAATTCCATCCAGGGGGTGGGAGAGGAAAGAAAGGTTTGGGCTTAGAGAGTCAGGGCAGCAGGAGCACATTGAAAATGTAAAGTCCAGAAAAAGAGGATGGTCACTGATGGGGAAAGTGGCTCTCTGGGGCTCCTGAACTTTTGTAAGCCCACAAAACCAACCCTGAAGCATGACTACAGCTCCCTGCTAGATCTTTGCTACCGCTGTTCTACTCGCTGAAGGAAGACCACTGTATGCAGGGAACTGAGACCCCCAGTGATGAAGTACTAAGAAGCCATTCCCTTTCCAGATGGTGTAACTGATGCTGATTGACCTAAATTATGTCATGCAGTGAACAGTATCAACCCATGCTGTGTGCACCATCTCCAATTGCAAGGAAACAATGGGGAGCAGGGCAGGAGACAATGGAGGCCGCGGGAGCCTGGTAACAGCAGGGTCACAAGGTACAAAGTACGACAGTAAGGCAGATATTTTCAGCATGTCTTTTCCCTTGCTGAGGATCTGCTTTGCTTCTGTGCTGTGGGAGAGGATGATATGGCATCCTCCTGGATTAAATGTGCTGTGAGGTAGCTGGGAAACCAGAGATGTGGTCTCGCTTCTGTTACCATTATTACACTTTGCTGCCCTTTTTAATAAAATTTTTAATAGATGAGGACCAAATCTATCCTGGATCTGACCAACACCACACGAGAGTGATTCTGGATTTGCAAAAGTGGGAGTTTATGTTCTCCACATTGGCTCATCCATTTTGCCACTCCCTGAAATAACCTGATACACACTTTCATATGCTTATAACATGAAAGGCTTAGAAAAACCTTATTCTTTATTACAAGGAGCATGTTTTTCACAGTTCTCAGTAATTCCTGCAGAACAGTAAATTAATTTTAAGTTCTTTCATACCCATCTATCTGGATGGATATCTGGGCAGAGAAAGAGGAAACAGAGTTCTGTATGAGGCTAAAGACAGCCTGATCTCTCTAGGGGTAAGGACATATATTTATTTATGTTTATTTAAGTCTGTGGTTTATCACAGGATTATCTTCTGCAGGAGCACAAATCTGGAAGATGGGAGGATAGAGGATAAACAACAAAATAAAATAAATTATCTGCTTGGACTTGGATCTGAGTAACTGACATGTCTCTACATGAAATTATTATTACTGCAATGTTGTTTAGATATCTAATATATTTAATTGGAAAGCCTCAATGTATTTAATTTCAAGTAGTCCATTGGGGACCGGTTAGTCTATTAGACACTGAATATGTAATGGAGAATACCAAATACATGGTTAATCAACACAACCAGAATGAAAGCAGCACTTGGTTTATTCCAGAAAAAAAAAATAAACTTTATGCTTACGATTTCAAAGATCTTATTTTTAAATATCTCTCCTAAAGCAGAGATTGTAAGTAAGAGATGGTAAGTAAGCAGAGATGGCAAGTAAGGGACCCATGACAGAACAGCACAAAACTGGGGCATTCATAGATCACAAACCCTTCCCCTGAGGAAGAAATTCATTTTTTTTATTTATGTGGCCCTGAATCACCCAAGATGTCAGCATAAATTTTAGCTTCCAACAAGCCTAAAATATGAAACCTGATTTTAGACATAATAGCCTTGTTCTTCGTGTCTTACCCCAAGTCACACACAGGCATTAGAGCTCTCCTTGTTGTGTTCCCTTGAAAAAACATCACATTGACCGAAGCTAAATTAATCCATTTGTCAGCATCTGCCGACCTGTGCACCTGCACTGGAGTTTGTAACCAAATCCTAAACTAGCATCGATGAGCTTCAGGTTCTGGCAAAAGTGGCTTTCAGAGGACATGCTACACTTCTTCCCCAGGGAATGAACTCCTTGGAGAGATGGATGGATACTTATTCAAGTGTACCCAAAACAGTTTAACCTAGAAATTTCAGGAGATCAGGTTCCCCAAAACATTCCCTCGGTTGTTAAAATGTGTTTTATCATTTTTTCCCATTAAAGCATGTGTTTGATTTCTCCTGAAAAAAAGTCACTGCAGTGCAATTGGTTCTCAGAGAACAAAGCAGCAAAAATGTTAGGAAAAAGAAGGAAAGAAAACAAAACCAAGTAACTGAATGAGACTTCTAAATAACTCCCAAATTGTCACAAGATCGCAAAATTCATATCCAAGGCTGAAGAAAGGGGGAGCTAATTTTCTCCAGAAAAAATTCTCTCCATTATGCCAGTCCGAATTTTTCATCTGCAAGTGTTACTGAAGACTGCATACACATGTAAATATTCATATTCAAAATATTCCTCTTGAAAAAGCATGAGTGAAAGGGACATTATGGAAATGAGGCTGGATCAATTCCAGAGGGAAAATGGGATTCAGATCTATTAAGACACCGGTGTGCTTCAAGCCCAGACTTCAGACTTTCCCTTCTTTCCCTTTTCTGAACTCTGGCTGCTATAGCTGAGACCTAAAATCTTTTTAAGATGGACAGACAGCAGTGATGAAATTACTTGACAACCAAAGAAATTTAAGGAATTCCCTCCATCCAGCATATCAAAAAGTTCAAAAGTTACCACTGTCTCAATGCCTAAACAGCAGAAATGTCAGGTGTTAAAATATTTTTTTAAAGAAAATGAGAAAGGCAAAAGAACCACCAAAGGCTGGGTACGAGGTCCAAGATAACTCAAAGAGAATTCACACACATATTTGACACGCCAGGTTATTTTCCATCAGACCAAAATAGCAAGAGAAATTAAAACTTCTGCTTTTTTTTTTTTTTTTTAAGTGCTTGTCTTAAAAATCTGTACCAAAATTGTGATAAAAATTTAGGCTGCATATATATTTTCATTCATCAGAAAATGCAAATCCGGGGCAACTTATGTAGTAACACATATTTGTCAGAATTGTTGACCTTTTGACCAAAGCCATCTATATAAGATAGCCTGCTGCAAGAACATGAAAGAAGCCAGAGTAGAAGCTGAAGATACGTAGATTCCCTTCAAAGGATTTGTGGAAGGTAACTCATATAAACAAGCCCATATCCAGTAAGATGAAATTTAATATCTATTTTCGGCACTTCTCTTAGAGGTACGTTAAGGATCCAACATTAACAATGGGTTTAAAATAAAGAAATTTAATCTTTTCTTTTTTCCTAAAAAAGAAAATTAAAAAAAAAAAATCCAGGAAGTTTGAATGTATTATTCTATATATGACAAAACCATTTACTCTTTTTTAATTTCATCCTAACTCCGTGTTATTAAAGGTGTCCCTCCTTTTATTGCATGGGAACAAGAAGGGGAGGGCTTTCCATGAAGATGAAAAGAAAAAAGCAGTAGACCAGACCCAAAGACTCTTCTGAGCCCATCATTGGCATGTCTAAGCAAAAAAAATCTCATTAAAAACCTCAAGGAACATGTTTCACAAATAATACAGTAGGTTTTCATACAGCACTGATGCAATTAAGAGATCTGGCAGAAAGAACAGGGAGCAGAACGGAGGCAGAAATTTGTCAAAAAAATAGCATAGCTGGGAGGATCTACATCCCAGAAAACTGTCAAGGCAGAAAAGAAAATACCAGCCTGCTTTGAAAAGTCATGTCTTGGAAGAAGTTTGAGATCCTTGAGGTGCATAACAGAGAAAAAGATGCTACTAAACAAAAAAGATTCAATCTTTATCAATTTCCAGAAAATCTTAACCTATGGATATAGGAACTGCAAGGAGGAGAGTATCTGCCTGCTTCCAAACCTAGATGGAATTTTATTTTGGAGAAACCAAAGCAGTAACCAAAGTTGTGAGAAAATAAAAAACCTTAATTTCAGCATTTTAATAAATTTTAATAATTCAGTATTTTAATAAATTTCAGCATTTTAATAAAATGTTTTGAGTTTTCTTTTGGGAGAAACTCTATTTCTCCTTTTCAAATGTATCTGCTCACTAGATAACATGCCATACAATGAACAAATTAAAAACAAAAACTAAAGTAAAAAACATATTTTTATTTTCTTTTCTTAAAAGAAATTTGAGCTAAAAAGTGACAACTAAGATCAAAAGGGATTTAGAAACCTCCTTTAATGGTAAACTTGAAAGTTGAGGACTTCTTTTTCAGAAATAGAATAAAGCCAGACACTGAGTTTCAAATTTATGCCAGGCAGAAGATCTGTCCTCTACGGAACAGCGGGAGTCACAAATAATTAATGTTCTGATAAAGCTGTGCTACTAAAAATCCAATCCCTTCATTAAACCTGAATCATTAACAGGCCACCCAAAGATAGCAAAAGAAAACTGGACTTGACTTTTCAAGGATATTTCCTTTATTCCTGGTGGTCCCTGCCATTCTTGGAGTCACATTTTTGCTAAGCAAACAAACTGGCATGAAAAGAAAAGCTTTTCTCATCCATAGATCGATTAGATTAGATCATATCAGATCCCTTTCAGTCTGCTGAAATCACTTTTGGCCAGCCAAGACTGTAGCTGATGACTTTTGGTACCAAAAAGACAAAAAAGAAAATCAATAAAAGCTTCCTTCTCTTTCTCTTCCTGCCTAAATATTTTCAGTCACATGGACAAGTACACAAATACATACAGCAATATAAGTATTTAAAACAAGCTTTGCTATCCCACAACATTTTCCTTAGAGACGTATGACTTTTTCTATAAAAAAATGTAATTTCTATTTATTTTCCTTGAAATTATTTTCCTTCCATTTATTTTCCTCGAAAATAAAATAGTGGTAACAGAAGAAAAAAAAAAAAAAAGCCTGCCATTAGGAATGTCTTTAATTGTATGTTACTTTTTCCATCTGTATTCTTTCTATAGAAGTAAACCTCAACTCCAAGATGGTTTTTGAGATTTACATGTTTATTTCATTTTGTTTAATACCCTAATCGCTTCACAGTAAGTTTGACCACACACACATACAGTGATCCCAGCTGTTTGACTGTGGCGAGGCAAGCCGAAGACATAGTCAAAAATACAGCCCTGCTGCTGAAATCTTTGCAAAATTATAAACAAGATCCTTGAAATTATAGCTTGGCATCACACGCCAGCAATCGTGATGCTAACACTGTTTACAGGAAAACAAGCTAAAAGCAGTCCTCTGCTCTTTGGTGCTTAAAGGCTTATGGCAAAAGAAAAACTTGCATTTAAACACTGGTGATGTACAGATGTGCTCCTGATTTGGCCCAGTGTTGTGATTTCCATAGGTCTGAGGATGCTGTGCTTTCCCTGCAGACAGGACAATGACACAAGTTAATATCTGAACCAATTCTTCCAGTGTCACTTTTCTCTCTCTCTCATTTTTTTGGGAGGCAGTTAATTCATTAGCTTTTGCCGTTCCCTTCGTTGTAAAGCCCAAAACAAACAAGGGCTTGTTTGCAGCTTTCGGAGCTGCTTCCCACTTTTCACGGGAAAACACGGAGAAAAAGCTGGGGCTATGATCTTCAAAGGCATAAAACCCCCAGTTTCATTTGGTCTGTCCTGATCTGTGCCACACACTGTTCATAAAAACCCAGAGCCCAGTGGAAATATCTGTGACTTTCTCAAACACCCAGGACCCCAGGGCTGGGAGCCGCCGTACACAACGGGGGAGGCTTGTTCCCACATGTGAGCCATGACCTGGACATGCTGCAGGAGGAACAGCCCAGGTGTTGCCACTGCTCTGTGGAACTCTTCCCCTTTTCCTGGGGTTTTACACAGAGTAAAGTATCTGTGAGTACCTGGCTCTCCTTCCTGGCATACCAAAAATTTGGAGGGTGATGCAGCGATGCACAGGGTGCCTGGACAAACGCTGTGTAGATACCTGCCTGCATTCCCTGAGCCACGGCCTTTGTTTTTTTTATGGCACTGTAAGTCCAGTAATAAAGCTGACAGAAATTCACTGTACATCTACCAGTTCTGTGGAGGGAAAAGAGACAGAACCAGATGGACAGATTTAAAAGTAAAATAAAAGAAAACCAATATTCAAAAAGCTCTCTTTCCCTAGGAACACCCTCGGAAACAGAGCCTGACGGCAGTGGGATGGACAAAACCACACCATCTGTGTTTCTAAGCAGCCTGGACTTTTCAGAGTATGTGGGTGCTCTTTATGAGAGACCTGGGTGAGCAAGGGTGAGATCACAGGGTGCAGAGATCAAATAAACCCACGATCAGAGCCAGATAATGACTTGAGGACATGGAGGCATTTTGTGCTGCCTGCAGCTCTCCTTGCTCTGCCGGTGAAGTTAATCACAAGCTGAGCCACATTGCCCTATAAAGCTCCTTATCAAGATTTCACATCTGGCCTGCACATCTTAATTTAATGATGATATGGTAGCATCCCCTCGCCACTGCACAGCACAAATTATCACACTGCTTCCCGAGGACATAAATCTCATTTAGCATTTCTTACCCTTCAGGGAGTGTTACAGGCCAGAGAGCAGGATAAAGATATCCACCCAGTTGCATATAAGGAGCTTCTTATGTGGGGAGCAAGTCTGAAAAGCACCCGTCCCTGAGAGATGCTGCAGTTTTGTGGGATTAACACCTTTCCCTAAACTCCCTGTGCGAGGCTGCAGTCAGAAGACCTTTTAAGTTGATCTGCATCAGCTGGGAATGTGGTCCATTTTGTGCAGAGCTCCCCAAACCACCTTCCCATCATTATTCCTGTGAGGTTTTTTGCAATGGGAACAGTCCATCATGGAGGCAGAGCTGAGCTTCTCAGCCATTCCATAACAACATCTGGGTCCTGCTATCTCGATTCGATTCTCACCCTGAATCCACAGGAAAAACAGTTTTCTGGCTACACGAGTTAAATCAACAAGAGGGGAAGAAATTCCCAGCTCCCTAACAGGGACAGTGGTGTCCACAGCCCCATTCTTTCTCAAAACTTTGTTATTATGGGATGGAGTGTTAAGGATCTGTCAGCATTTCTATTACAAACCTCAGTCTTTAGAGGTTTATAAACGCAGCCATTTAAAATAACACTGCATTAAAAAGTAGGTATGTGAGTTGTCAGCAGTGGTGTTTCTGTTTTCTTTAAGATGGTTTAAAGACGTTTTAGCAGATTATTAGCCTTAGAGAGGTCAAAAATAATCAGAGGTGGTTTTTTGGCTACATTTTTGGCTACCTCTGGACAAATAATGGTTTAATTTGAAAAACACTGAATACATAATATGAACTGTCTTTGAGCAACAACAACAAAAAAAGGAAAAGCCTCAGTTAATGGCCACACTACTTATGTTTTAGAAACAGCTCCTGCACATGCACAGCTTATGCTCAACTTTGGAAACTTTCCCTGTGATGTGGGTAACGGGATACAACAATAGTTACATGGACAGAGTGGTTGTTTCCATGACCTGGGCTCACCCACATCACCTCCGGGGGACAAGCCATCCCCAAAGAGGGGCTGTCCTGAAAGGAGACTCTCAGGATCGGGTGACCAGAGGCTCGGGGAGGGGGCACAAGGGCACCTCAAACCCTCTGTCTCAGCCCAACCTCCACCAGCCATTGCTGATCAGAGCAACCTCTGATCCTGTTTCACAGCCTGGGATGGGTTGGTCAATGAGCTGCTGAGCACTGGCAGCATCAGCATCTCCTCCCACATGAGTGGGCTAAACTCCAGAAGTATGAACAGAGAACACGGATGACAGAGATTTAAACCTTCATCTAGGAGAGCATTTGGACCATCTCATCTTAGGTGAGCAAGGGGCACACCCATGTCCACGACCAGAACAATTATGTTTTTGGGCAGGCTCCTGCCGTGGACCTCAACCAGATGAGGATAAGTCCTGGAAACCTCATGGACTGTGAAACTGAGGGGAGGAAAGACTGGAGAGGGAGGGAGAAACTGCCTCAAAAACTGCCTGTGTGCCATTAAATGCTGTTACCAGCAAAAAGTCAAAATGGTGTTTTTCCCTTTCCCTTCATGAAGAAAATTACAGGCCTGATATTTTGTTACAACAATAATTGCCCCTGAGATTGGCTTGCAATTATTTTGGTGAGTCTGACCTTCCAAAGTGAAATGACATGAACAGCACAGCATCCATGGGCCCAGGTAACAGCCAGCTTAACAGCTTCTAATTATTTCCCATCACCTCTTGATCTTCTTTATCTGATTGTTGCTTCAAAGTACTTCAGCAAAGAGAAGATGGCCTCAGCACTCATTATTTGTGTCTATGTCTTGGGGAAAGTTTTGGAGCACTTTCACTGGGCAGAGAGTAGAGACTGCCTGTGCTGCCTGAAACACATTTTTAACTAACGAAGCAATGGTTTAGTGCTAAACATACTGTATCAACCAGACAAGACATTTGAGATCTTTTTTTTTTTGATACATAATTATTAATGGCTTTGCCAGAATACCTATTTTGGAGATTGTTCATACGTAAGAACTTGGCAAAAATCATGACTATGGACTAGTTACAGAGTAATTATATCAATGCAAGCTTCAGAGTGTGTGTCTCTTATTCTGTAGTAATTTTCAGAGGTGAATAAAAATAAATGTAATCAAGACTACATTATGAACAATGTAAAGAGTCTGCTTTGTTTATTCTTCCCTTTGAAAAACCCATCACTCCAGAGTGATGTGAAGATAAACTCCCATCTGTCCTGAGTAAGTGCTAATGCTTCCTGAAGTTTTTGCCTGAGATCCTGCTACTTCAGCCCCCCCATCCTGACTACTGACCAGATCCAGCCTGGAAAGGACTAGATAATGTTTCCTTCTCCATCAGCTCTGGGCACACGTCAGGTGCTGCCCTGATTCCCATTTCTGCTCTCCCTTTGTCTCCAGTGTCTTCTGTTCCTTCTTTAACTTAATTCTTCTCTCTCTCCCTAGCCTGCTATGTATAAAAATATATATATATATCTGATCTAGTCAGCCAAGATTACATTGCTATTGCTATTTATTTATGCAGCTGGATTTCTGAGCCTGCAACCAAAAAGGCAACAAAAAGTAAAGCCTTAAATAGTTTGCCCATGGTGGAGCTCTCCTGAAGCTGCTGAGGCAGGGAGCTGCCTGTCTCCAGCATGGAGGCCTCACCGTGACTCAGCTCCAGAAGCTGTTTTCTGGCTTTGCTCTTCCTTTCTCTTTCCTTTTCGTATGTGCTTGTCTTTGGGGCTGGGTTTTGCTTTCTCCTTCCAGAAACAAAATTGGAATTCAGCAACAACAGTAGCAGAAACAGCCCCAATCTGTCTTCATTAAAACTTCCTTCTCCCAGAAAAGGCAGTTTCGCCATCTCTAACATTGTCTAACCATGGTCAGAAAGGGGTTTCATGACAATGGAACAGTATAAAAGAAGATCGCTCAAAAGCTAAAGCCCTAATATTTTGTGTTTCAGATGCTTTCATGTCTTTTATTTTGCCTTCTGGAGTCAGAGATCTTTGTATTCAAAGCCCCAAATGTTATTTATAGCACTTTATGGAGACAGACCCATCAGCACCCAGGCTGTCCAGACCTCTTCATCCGATTTTCGTTAGCGCCGTACCACAAGCCCATGACATTTAGCAAACGCAAAACCAAGATGAGGAGGCAGAACAGTACAGCATCAAAATGAGCCTGTGCCTTCCCAAACCCCACACGAGCATCCCAGCCGTTCACATAACCTTCCTTCCTCAGAGGAACCACAGATTTATTTACTAGCAAGAAGACAGCTGTACTGTCTCCTTGCAGTCATCCACAGCATCTTCTTCACACGCACCACTGCAGCTGATTTGGGTTTTTGCGCTTTATTCCACTGAAAAAAACAGAATTTGACCTGGTGATTTCACTTATTGCTGGTACTCAGGGTCACTTTGTCACCCTCAGCCCAGGGGAATGACATTAATCCTGCAGCACTGCAAGGCAGCAATCGCACAACACAAGAAAAATTATAGAGACGATAAACTCCACAATAGGGGATGAGTAAAGGCTCTCATACCTTCACCCCACTAATTTCTGCTCAGACCCTGGAGAAGCCCTTAACTTCTCCCTGTCCCCCTACAACCAGTCACGACAGGCACTGGATCAACCCCAAACCACAAGCCATGACCCACCTTCTGTAAGCGGATACATTTTGTATTTAATACCACGGTAAATTAAAAAATGGCAGACCACATCAAGCTTTTATTTCGCATACAATAAAAGGGTTTCCTCAGTCATAAAAAAATGGGCAAGGAGAGGGGGAAGAGGCCACCGCACAACAAATTCCTTCCTTTAGTCTAGAGAATTTGCGGGGGCGGGTTCAGGGGGAAATTTGCCAGTTAATAAAATGTCGTGTATGAATTATACATCAGGACTGGCCCCAAACGTGAACCAGACACGGTTTGGTGTGCTGGGATCACTGCACTGGCACAGTGCAGGATCACGTCCAGTTCTGCAAAGACTGGTATACAAGCTTATCTCCAAGGTTTAAGCTCCTCCTGCCTCCAGTTAAACAGTGAAGGACATGTGTAAGTATTCACATACTGAAGGACTTAGTTTTACAAAGACCTCTTTGTTCTGCAAAGGTTGCCTACACTGGAAGAAATACAAAAACAATAGAAAACATTGCAATTGTTTATCCTCTTGGTTAAAAAAATTATGCATGCATCCAAATACATTCGCCTTTAGATAGACTTTGCCCTACTTTTTTTCTGATGTACTGGATGCAGATGTTAATAATAAATTTCTGTACCCAAAATTCACACACTTCAGTAGAGGAAAACCCATTGACTTGAAGGGAACGTTGCAGGAGCCCAAGAATCCAGCTCTGCTGATTTTCCAAACTGAAACCAAAACTGGTTTTGAAATTACTGCAGCAATGATGTTGCCTTTGTAATAACTCTGGCATTAGACCCCCTTATTACTGACAAATAGAGGATTTATGTATTCTACACACTCCTCACATTGCTCAGTGTATCCCAGCCCCACGACAGTGCCACACACTCTATCAACAGCTAGATACACACAGCCCTCATCCTGAAGTCCTTGGGATGAGGGCGTAAAATCCCAGACAGGAAGCAACAGACCTATGGATAAGCTTGTAGGAAAAACAAAACAACTCATGTCAAGATGGAAAGCAGTGTGTTTCTACGCCCCAGCTGCCTAACCA
This sequence comes from Pseudopipra pipra, assembly GCF_036250125.1. Classification (NCBI taxonomy): domain Eukaryota; kingdom Metazoa; phylum Chordata; class Aves; order Passeriformes; family Pipridae; genus Pseudopipra; species Pseudopipra pipra. Next base: position 25,621,467 of record NC_087557.1, read on the forward strand.
TTAATCTTTTTCACGCTATATTTATCTGCCGCTCATAACAGTTTGTTTTATGATGCTTTTTTGTTTAGCTACAGTAGCCTTCCAGACTTCCACGAGGCAGCGGGACGGGCTTTGCAGCGAGCACGTCTCCGCCGCGCGCGCACAGCCAAGCTCGCCGCTTCACCGCCTGGCCGGAGCCCAGCCAGGACAGTGCGGGAACCACCACGTGTGAGCATCCTTTTATCATCCCTGTCCTTCTTTTCCAGAGCTCTGCCGAAGCCTCGTCGCGTTAGCGCGGTTGTGGTGACTTTAATACGGGGTTACAGCGGCAGAACGAGCACATTCACCGCTGCGCTGCACAAACACCACGTCATGAGTGGAGCACGCTGAGGACTCCCACAACTTCCACACCACATACCTCCCATGCAGCAACCCTGATAAATACTTCAGGGGGGAAAAAAACAAGTGGGGGGGGGGCTGGGGGTGGGAACAGGATATTTTAATTGACTTGACACTAAATTCCACTCCCCGCGTTGAATCAACTGAGCATTAAATTCATGTGTCTATTATGGTATGTGCAGATGTGTCAGGGTATACACGTTAAGTGTTTCCAGTTGCTCACTGAGTTATTTTCTCGTTGAATAAAAATCATGTGAAACCCATTAAAGGAAAGACCAACAGAATTTGATAACAAGATGCAACAGCTATCTAAGGTTTTTGAACAATCCCAACAATTTCAGGCGAGAAATATAACTTTTCAGCACTTCTTCCTAATATTCACTAGAGGTGAAGTATTTCCTGGAGTGGAAACAAGGGCTTTTGGGGGTTTGGTTTATTGTTGGGTTTTTTTAAATGGTGCTATATTAGCTTGGGTTGTTGTTTGGTTGTTGTTTTTTTTTTTTTAAGGAAAAGATCAAGGGAAGATAAAAAAAATTCAATATTTTTATTATTTTTTTTATATAAGATCTCTGATAAAGTTGGATTGAAATATTTTGACAAATAAGATGCATTTTTTTCTGGCTTAAATATGTTCAATTTTCCTCCTTTTTTTAAAGTTTCAAAATTGAAAGGAAAGGCCTCAATATACTTTAAACAAATTATTTTAGTTGAATGAATGGAGAAAAAATTTTCAGATTTTTTCTACATGTGAAATTTAGAGATTTTAATGAGAAAGTGCACAACCTCTTGGAAAACTATGCCAGCAATAGGACAGAGGAGTCACAATGTAATCACTTCTGTTTAAAAATGAGAAGGCTAAATTCTCTCCTGGCCTAAGCAAAGCAATGAACATTAGATTAGGTGGAGATTTGTCCTCTAGAAAGAAAATCATCTTTTTTTCTTATAGGCAGAGCATCCTCCTGGCTAGTGTGAATCACCAGGATACAGCAGAGGATGTGGCCTCATGGTTTTTAAACAGTTCCCATCAAAATTCCAGTAGGAGCCAGCGGGGTTTCACAGCAGTAGAATCCCCTTCTCCAGAGTGGGGATTTGTTCAGATCAGACTTTGTACTGTAATGAAAGCAGCAAGTCTCTTTCAGGCCACCAAGGTCCCTGAAGACCCCGCATTCATTTGCACAAGGCCCAACATTTCTAAGATGTTCACCTCTTTCTTTTCATTTTTTTTTTTAAATTACATTTATGATTTTAACTACTGAGGGATGAGTGAGAAGCTGTGATGGAGAGTGGCAGCAAGAGCAGCAGGACCTTTCAAACACAGAACCCACTTCAGTCTATTGTTATCTAACTCACCCACGGAAAACAGAGTCCAATATTTCCCTTGAATCCAAAATGATCTACCACAGCAATTTTCATTACTCCAAGAAAAAGAGAGCGAGAGAGAAGGGAGGGGGAAAAAAAAAAAGACATTACTTCTCTGAATTACACGCCACTTTCATAATTCTCCCTGAAGTACCACACAGGGACTGTGTTGAAGGGAGGAAAATGAAAACAGCTGTGGAGGTTTTGGGTTACACTGCAGCTCCGTGCTGCCTTTGGCCCTTGCCCACCAGTGCAGTTTGTTCTAATCCTGGTCGTGAATGTCCGTATTTGTTACCGCTCACTAAGGCAAGTCTTCTGCCTCTTGGAATAATAAAAACTGTTGTGTGCTTATCTGCTAATCTTCTCCGACAGTTGCAAAAAGTCATCAAGTCAGCAACTCGCCTGGAGCCCGGGGCTGTCACTCAAAGGTGCTGCCCATGCTGGGACAGCAGCACTGTCAGATGGGGCTTGTGAGCAGACAGGGACTGTGGGGCTGGGAGTTTTGGTGTCCCCCCATAGGGTAGGCGTTGTCCTCATGCCCCAGAGCTCCCCTTTCTTCTTTTGTTGTTTTTTTTTTTCTTTTCATTTCTGCTACAATTGCCTCACAACAGAGGAGGCATTTCCATCAGTAAACCCACTCCTAAAAATAGGTTGCATCCTTTTCGGAAGAGATTTTTGCTTCCAAGGCAGATTTTGATGAACAGAAGGTGACTTGTTTTCAGCAGTGCTGTGACTTAGAGCTGCACAGCCCTTCAGTTCCTTACTCTCATCCCTGTTGTGCCAGTCAAGTTTCTCCATCCATCCATCCTCCACTCACCCTTCACGTCCACTGCACTGCCACACTATTTCCTGCTCTTGCACTCCTATTTTCTCACTAATCCCTGACTTCCTCCACACTCTCCAAATAGTTCTCCTCAGCCTCAACTTTATTAACTTAAGCTGTTTATTCTTCTACCACTAGAAAGTAATTCTGTGCATTCCCTTTTCCTCCTCGCTATGTCCCTCTACCCCGTCCCCAACCTCGCTGCATGCTGAGAAACCATTTGCCCCTTTGGAGAACTGCATGTATTTTTTTCCCCAATGCATTTAGGAGAGAAAAGTCGGGAAGGGGGGAAAAGACGAGTTCCTGGCAGCTCCCCACTGGAGGACAGGATCTGGTTTTAATTTAGATAGTTAAAACTCGCAGCCCTGCTGGAATCTGGAAGAGGAGCGTGTGTGCGTCTCTGCGTGTGTGGTTATATAGGCACTCATTGTGTTTGTCTGTATGGAAACAGGGTGACATGTTTATTGTGAGTGTGCACGCGTGTTGCTCTTGCTCATGTGGAAATGGCACAGCGCGTTGTTTGCGGCCTGTGCCTGCGCTACATCCGTGTGGAGCCGCCTGAGCCTGACATTCGCATCCGCGCGGGGAAGTCCAAGAAAGCAGCTGACTGTGATACCCACTGAGTACTGCCCAGCTCCACCACTGAAACCTGAAAGCCTTCCCTGGGAAAGCCAGCTTATAACACAGTATGTCAGGGGGAGATGTGGGCTGGAGAGTAGGAGCTCAGCCATGACCATGGGTTTGGGAACCTGAGTACCTGGGCTTAAGCACCTCTGGTCCTGCATAGAGCGACAGCAGCATGGCAGAGACACCTCCTTATTAGGGAGGCTGGGCCTCTGGTCCTGGCCAAGGAAAACCAGCAGGCAACTGGTTTCTACTGGCACATCTCTCTGTGGCAGAAACATTGGAGGGCTCAGCTGTTTTTTGTTTTCCTCAGCCCCTAAAACCTGAGCACTCCTATGTAGCACACAGACATATCTATATATAAAGAAGTCATACATAGGGGTACATGTGTATCCACACACGCACACACCTACAGAGTCTTCCATGTGCACGCATGCAGGACTGTGGAAGGCACTGTGTTGAGACCCCAAGGCAGCATGGAGGGGAGGCTGGGCTAATGCCTCTGCCTCTAATGCAGGTCACTTCCTCTCCGGATCCCAGCAGAAGTGACTTATTACAGGAGCTTATAAAATTCCCCTGAAGAATAATTGCAAAATGAAACAAATTGCGCTAAGTGGTGGCCAATAATTTCACCAGGGACACCAGGGCTATTAGGCCAGCCAGGAAGGTCCTTGTTCCCCCTCCACTCTCCTCCAGCTGGGACAAGCCCTATCTAAGGGGCAATGTCATCAAAGCATATATTTAAGGAGTGATTAATTTTATCTCCATCAAAGGGGACCTGAAATCACTGTCTGCCCAGAGCTGCTTGTGGCAATGGGCATATCCCAGCAGTGGGGCTCACCCTGAGCAGACAGACAGACACCCATCCCAGTACTTCTCCATCCATCCAGTTAAAGTTTTTCTGAGGGATTGAAAGCCACCTTTCTGTACTCTAAGCCTGCCACTCCATATGTTACCCACGGCAGTCAGGGAGCAGAGGTTGTTCACTTGGCTGCTGCTCCTGTGGGATATTTGGATAATATTCTCATGTCTCCTCCAGTCTCTAAACTATAATGTGCACTTCATCTGCCCACTCCTCTTCCTTATTGTTTTTCTCTGGACTCCTGAATTTCTGAGGGAACAAATTCCCCATAGTGTTGACCAGTATTTTTGGCATCTGCCCAACAGCTGACCCAAGAGGAGATGTTCTTTTGGGACAAAAAAAACCCACCAAAAAACAAAAACAAAAACAAACAAACAAACAAAAAAAAACTAAAAAAAAAAATTAAAAAAAAAAAAAAAAGAAAAAAAGAAATAACAAATAAATTAAAAAAAGCCCCAGCACATTCCCTTCCCCTTTTCCCTCTTCCTCCAAAAAAATAAAATAAAATAATCACAGAAGTGATGAAAAATGGGCCATGTGTAAAGAACTGCAGACCCCAGGGGTAGCTCTGGATTGAACTCCCTATTTATACATGGTTTTACACTATTATTTACTACAGTAATCAATGTAAAAACACTGCCTACCCTAGCAACCCCTGTGTCATATGGTGTGTATACATCACCTCTGGGAAGCAGGTCAGCTCTATAAAGAAAATCAGCCATATTTGACGTGAAACTCTGTAGTTTTTACAGTGTTTTTAAAAATGTTTTACAACATGTAGAAATGCTTCCATAAAAGCAGACTTATTAATCCCAGTTTTAAGCTGTCTTTTAAAGTGCAGTTTTCTTATACAAATATTTTCCTTGTCTCCCCACTGCTCCCTGCCCCCCCTTTTAAATAAAGTTATAATAGAAAAAGAACAGGGTACTCAGACAGGGAGGGCAGCTCAGCACTGTCCACCTCCATGGACCCCCGATTTTCTCCCAGAAGATGGGGGGAAAGAGGATAGTTGCCTATCCCAGAGGACATAACTCTCCTGGGCCCTATCAGTGAAAGGGGATATTTACAGGACTTAACATGTTTTCTTATGCTTATCCCAAAGACTTATCCCCAAAGACTGAGAGTCTTTGCATCAAATGTGAAGTTCTCAACCAAAAAGTCTAAATTAGAAACCTAACTGGGCCTCTTTCCTCATCAAGGAGGGCTTCGGACAACTTAGGCCTGAATTGCCCCCTGGAGATGCCTGTCCCTTATTAACGCTGGAAAGAGTCTAGAGTAATTACGTGTCTAATTTAGGAATGAAACGCAAAACAAAGCCAGGCCCTATTCGTGGAGATGCCTCCCTACTCACTACCCAGCACTGCTCTCTGCTGGAGCCCCAGGAGGGCTGGCTGCCCGTTGCATCCTGCCCACACCCCTGCCACCCTCTGTCCCCAAGCAGTGGGGCAGAGCTTCCCACCGTGGGGTCAGAGGTACCACAGGTCCAGTTGAGAAGCATCAGGGAATATATTATGGCAGCATCATCATGTCACGATCCAGCCTGGGTCTGCACGAGGATCCTGACAGCAGTGCTTTGGCTCCTGGCCACCCATGGAATTGCAATTCATTCCTTCACTCATGGAGAGGAGCAGACAGACCCCACGACACCCAGCATGGGCATAATTCCCACAGCAGAGAATTGGGGCACTGGAGATGTGACTGCAGTGCTGTCAGAAATCCCGGGACAGCCTGGTAGATCCCTGGGTGTGTGTGCCCTGGGAAGAGGCTGTGGTCCTCCTGCAGCCTTCCCACCTCAGTAAAGTGGTGACCACAACAGTGAAATCCATTTTCACAAGCTTGTTGCTTAAATCTGCCTGGCAACATCTCTGAGGAACACTACAGAGCAGAAAAGCACTATACAAATGACAGCTCAGTATTACTGCTTTAGAGATGACCAATATATTGAAAAAAAAGTCCATTGCATTGCCATTTAAAGTTTCCATCAGACTGATAAATATAAATCAGCTCTCAGATGAGAAAAGCTATCCTGCCAATTTCCATTGCTAATCCTTGCAGTAATTCTCTTTGAGTAACAGACCGTTTTACAGATAGCAAAACCAAGACGTGGAGAAGTTGGTAACTTGCCTGAGGTCACACATTTTTAAGAAATCCTGACAGCCAGTGTTGAAATTCATCACATCTTTACAATAAGGACTGGGTGCTGCACTGTTCCATTAGTGAGGGACAGAACTGTTGGTCCCTGCCATCTGGCTGAACCTATTCACACCCACCACCAGCCTCATCTCTGTAATAAGCTTGACCGCTGTGATGAGGGGATGCTGTTTACCTTCCCCCCTCCACGACCCCACTCTGCAGCTTCCCTTCATTGGACCCAGATTTCCACCCTGCCTGCTGTTTTTCCAGCAGTAGCATTTTGGCTCCTGGCAGACTAGAGAGACATTTCTGTCGGCAACTCAGGAATTCCCTTTGTATCTTTCCTGAGTTTAGGCTCACCTTGATGCTAGACTCTGACCCCTCTTTAATGCAGAGGAATGTGTGAAAAATTTATTCCCCTTTTCATTAAGAACTCATTTAAATTCACCAAAAGGTGACCTGGCTCCCTCCACTGTGGCTATATTGTTCTCAGGGAAGCTGTTTTATTTCTGACTTAGAGTTCAGCTGAAAAGTGATATCTCACTTCCACTGATCCAATAGTTTAATTCCTTGGCATCGACAGCGAATAAAATGATGCAGAGACATGTTTGAGGTACATTTCTTATGCTCATAAACAGTCTGACCAGCTATGATGAAACACTGAGTGTCCCTGGGTGTAGTGTCCTCTTGGCTTGCTTAATTAGTAACTGTGGTAAGTGTGGGAATTTGAGTTTCCATTAAAAACTTAGAAAAATATTTGTTTTGTTTATTTGTTTTTCACAACACACAAAGTGAAAGCCAAACCCGTCATTTCTACTCTGGTTTGTTTTGTTTTCTTGACAAGTGAAAAATTGACAAGCCTAGATTTGGAAGTGTTTTGGGAGCTGATCTGGAAAAGGTGCCAATGCAAACAGCATCATCCTTTGTGCCAAACAACATCCAGGAAGAAAAAAAAAAAAAAAAAAGAAAGAAAAGCACTTTGGAAAATCAAAGTCCAATTGTCAACTCACTTCATTCTCAATGTGATTCTTATTAATGTCCTTTAATCTCCTGTGTTCTCAGCCAGCACTGGACGTGTCACAGTGATGTGTGTTGCTGTGGCACGGCCCTCTGCAGGCATACCATGGAGATGTGTGGGGCTGAAGGCAGCACAGGCACGTCAGGAGAGTCAGAGAACCCCAATATCATCAGCAACATAAAGGGCAGAAAAAACAATAGCTTGTCACCCCTCCTAACTAAAGGGAGAGTGAGTCAGGGCAAGGAGGAAAAAGGGTACAGGAGTTGTAGTATTCCCCTCTTCTCTATTTAGGTCAAGGCTTTACTTATCCCATGCAGGTCAAGACACATTCACCAACCTATTCAACATCATCCCTCTCCAGAGCACTGACCACAAAATTACCATCCATTTCTCCCAGCACAGAAGGACTGTCAGGTAGAGACACCCATGGGGATCCCCTCTCCTGCTCTCCTGCCAGTGTCCCTGAAGAAGCTGGCTACACCACGTAGGCCACAACCAGCTGCACTTTTTTCCTATTTGTGCCACTTGTGTATTTGGTTTGCTGAGATGGGGGGAGGGAAAGCCTCTAATACCATTTATTTTTTAAATTAACCTATTTAAAACTATGGATGCCGACTTTTCAGTAGTCTTCTGGGGGCTGTTACAAAGGGGCCCTGGTTGAAATCTATCTGAAGGGAGTTAACCACAGCCCTTTGCTCACACATGTGGTATAATGTAGGCTCTTTATTGCTTTTCTTCACTCCCCCCCCCCGCACACACACATTTAAGATACGCAGAGCAAAGCTTTCCTAAATACCTTACAAGTGTGTGTGTGTGTGTGTACACTGGATTTATGGCAGAAAGGGGGACCTACTTCTGCCCTCAATTAACAAAACCCATGAGCAAGTGGGACTAAACACAAGAGTCAAGGGGAGCTGCTGGAACAGAACGTAACACAGCCTAGTGATACTTGGAGATGACAAACACCACATAAGGAGAAAGATTTCAGACCCCAGGATTTCAGGAGAAGGAACCAGGGAAGTGCACCAGTGAAGGATGCCAGACTCAAGTCTCATACATCTCCTTCCAGAGAGGAGCTGGTCTGACCCTCCATGTCTAAAGGTCGATCCTACAAAGAGCCAAGGCTTGGGTTCATCTATTCTAGGTTTTAGGCAGCCAGCTGAGGTCCACAAGCTGGGAGCAGGGTTACCTGAGCCCCCTACTGTGGTTAAAGGACAGAAATCAGCTCCCTCAGGGGCAAGCTTGAGGGCTTAGCACACCCCACCAACATTAGTTGGAGGCTTTCATGCCTGTCCAACCTCAGGGGCTCAGGCTGGGTGTTTGCAAGCCCAGGTGAGTGTCCTCCTCTGCACCAGCACTGCTGCAAATGCAGGGTTTGGGCTGTGAATGGGATGAGCCATGCTTCATCTATCACAGCCAAAGACAGTGCACCAGGGAAGGAATACCTGGACCAGGTACCACAGCACCTGGGACAAATGTAGGTGTTGGCAATGACATTTGTGTGTAAGAGTGATGAACAACACAGGCCTCCTACCAGTTGGTGATGCCAGATCCTGGCTCCTTAACCACAGGGAAGATTCAGAGACCTGTGCTTCAGTCAGGTAATCTTGGCACTGCATTGTCACACCTGCCTCTCCCCTTTGACCATCAAAAGCACCCAGGATCCAGGATCACTGGATGGGAGGTCAGCTGGACATTTCATCTCCTCCCTGTCATATCAGGTACCCTGAGAAGATCCTAGACCCTCTTTAGCCACCCCTTTTGACACCTTAGTGTCAAGATATCGACCAGTATTCAGCATCAGCCTTCTCAGATGCCTGGGGATGTCATGCATTGGGTGGTGTCACAAAGGGACAGCAGCTCAGCTGGTGTAAGTCAGCCCTGACCGGCTGAAGCCACCAGTTGAAGACAGCTCAAAGTTGGCACCCCCAGTGCTTAAGATTCCACAGACTGCGAATCCAAACCCGGTTTTAACCTTGTGGGTTTTTTGGAGCTCTGATTTGCTGTGCTAATGTGCTTTTAATGTTGCTCTTTCCTTGTGGTACGTGTGTTATATTAGCACACATGCACGCGCGCACCCTGTATACACAGAAAGTCTATAAAACAGGGCACTCGTATAATTTTAAAATAGACAAATCAGTTTAAAGCATTAAAGCAAATCTGGTAAAAGAAAATCTCTCCTGGGTTGACATTTTGTTTGCCAAGTTTTAGCTTGGAATGAATTTTTATGACTGAGTTATAAACCCTTGAAAATAGTGGTTTATAATGGAAATCTTGACAAATCCTTAACACAGGCCCTATTGTAACATATTCTGTACATATCCCATTGATCTATGGTAATAACAAGTTTTACATAAAACATTTTAACCATGGGAGAAACATGGTTATCTTCAGGCTTCCAAAAATATTTTTCAAATAAATAGGTGGCTTTTTCAACTTGGCAAAATCAAGGAATTAAACATCGAAAATGACATCTAAATATTCATCTGGTTTAAAAGAAAAAAAAAATAGAGAAAAAAATCACAATAATCCAGAACCCATGATGTTTCTTTGGCTGAAAAGCAGCCACTGACTAAGCAGCAATTCTGCTCTGATACAACTCTCAATGCAGGATGGGGTATTAGCCATGAGCAACAGAAATTACTTTCTTAGAGGATTAGCTGTAGGCCTGAAACAATAAGCAACTTAAAAAGCAAGCTATTCCCTGAGTAGGCAAGCTGATAAAACCGGGATACAAAGGATTTGCGTGCTAGGTCCCCAAAACCTCCTTCTCTGCTGCAAGATACTCAGTGCCTTTGCCCCAGCAGCTCCTCTGTGTTGGGCTTAGCCTGGTTCTGGGCTACCTGCACGTCTAACCCAGGTACTGCAGGCTTTCAGCTCTGCTGAGGTGGGGGATATGATGCCAGAGGGATGAGAAGCAGCTGGCGCTGTGCACTTTATCCTGCCCTCAGTACTGGAGCAGTGGTGATGGGTGCTTCAGGGGTGGGCCTCAAACCCACGTTTGACCACCACCACCACACTTGATCCATTTTGAGACTCCAAAACACGGGAGTTTCTAGACAGGCAGCCTCCCTGGGGGTGGAGAAAGGCACACACTAATTTTCAACGCAATTATATCTGCAAGAGTACTTTAGCTCATTGACTAGCAAATGTTGAAATTGCAAGCACACAAACTCACGCAGCAATAAACACAGTCCTCCTTTTTTTTACCTCTGAGTGTTAGAAGCTGTGTCTGTCTCTGAAATATTTTTAAACCACGAATCTTCCTAATATCTGAAAAATTCACAGCCATCATTATTTAGCCTTACATTGTTCTCATCAGGTAAGGAGGTTCACAAACAAGAAATTGAGGCACATAAGTATGAGAAACTAGGGGTATTTGAGCTTTCTGAATATATTTGGATGTTGAACTGGACATGCAATCAAGATGTCAAGAGCTTTTTATGAACAGGAGTGCAAAGTGAGGAACCACATAATGTGGATTTATTTGCTTTAAGGTATCATATCTTGTCTAAGCAAGTTTCCAGATTCTCTTTTGAATCAACTGCAGAAGGCGTCGACACGAGATTATTCAGACCATTCAAAAAAAGTCAGGATGAATCTCTGCCTGGACATACTTATCTCTTGTTTCCCTAATACACAGGGAACCTAAAGAAGCAACCCTGATAAGGCCCCTGGAGAGAGCTGAGTGGCTTGTCTTGGCAAACCAAGAATTTGGACTTGTGCCTCCATTGCCTTCAGCAAGCCTGAAACATCCTCATTTACATCCAAACAAAGGAAAAAAATGGGTATTTTGACTGTGAATAAAAGGGCACATGCCACTTCACGATCTTAAAATTCTTTTTCATCCTAAACAACTCTACGACTCCACGAAATAAAGCTGCTTCTATGAAGACAGCTGCACGTGCACACAGAGAAGCACAGTTGCCACAAGCCTGATTCGCTCGGACTGACAAAAGCGACTTCCTCTTCACGCGATCATCCCAGACCGTGGGTCTGAATTCCTGCGCTTGCATCCGAGGGAGCGAGCCATTTTCATCTCTGATGCATTCCTTTTACTTCCATTGAAACCGATTACCACACTGCCGCTTTAGCATGAACATAAATTTTTCCGACTTAACATGTTGCTTTAGGACTCGGTTCCACTCGACAGTAGACTTCCATATGTGCTGTAATGTTTGTGTTTCTAAGCAATGCCTCGGCAACCACATCAGGGTCGCCGAAAGACGAAAACGAAAAGCCTGCTTTTTAATTTTCTGTCGCTGGCGATCTCAGTTGGAAACTCGAAGTAAAAAGGAGGTCATCCATCTTCCCCGGAAGAAATGCAGCCCCACAGGGCCAACGTGTTGTTAAAAGACACACCAAAAACATTTTGGTGGCCTGCGTCTATTTCAGTAAAAAAAAAAATAAATAAATACACTTCGCTGGGATTAAGTCAGGGGAAAAAAAAATTCAATTTGCTGACATGTGAGAGGCACAGCAAAAGATCTTGTCCTTGTGGAAAATGCCAGCAGGTGTTGTCTGGGGGTGTTTCTTTCTTAGTGCCAGAGTATTTCCACACACACAGTCCTGGCAGCATCCTTTTGCTTATTTAGCTGAACAGTTGACAAATTAGCTGCATAAACTTGCATAAGTCCCATTTCCCAGCCATTTATGCACAAGAAACAGTTTATTCAGATGCCTTGACCAGAGAGGATAATAACTTTGCTTTCCTTTTCCTTTTTTTTTTTTTTTTTAAGACTGAAATCTAAATCTCATTGAGGTCTATGAAGAGATACAGATATTTTAGGACCATTATGAAAATCTAGTCTGACACATACTATAGAATTTAACTCAGCTACTCCTGTAGCACGCTCTAGAATTTATGCCTGACTGAAGACCAGCCCCATTATTTTGCCAGTTTTTGAGAATCAGGCATTTATGCCTCAGTTCTAGAAAGCATTTAAACACATGCTTAAGTCCGTCCCTAGTCAATAAAAGCACTTAAACACATACTTTGTTCCTGCTGAAGTCAACTGGATGTTGACACAGCAAGCAGTTCACTGAGCAGAGCAGGCTGCTAACAGGCAGCCTCAGTGAGCTGCACTACTGTACTTTGGAGCTTGGAAAAGTGACCAATTCCCCCCATCCCTCTCCACTGCGGACACATGGATCTGCCCGTGGCAAAGGGCACCCAAACTCCCACAGCATCTTCTTCCACAGCACTGAACTGCTCCAGTGGAAAATATTCCCCTCTGTGTCAATCTGTGACTGTCTCCCTATCAAAAAGACCACCCTAAAGCAAAGCTCCAGCTCTTCATCCAGCTGCCCCCACGGAGGCTCCCCCAGGACCAGAGCTGCCTCTAGTTGCACAGAACCGGTTTCTCTGCACCTCAGTGAGGCTGCAGGACGTGCTGGCTGCTTCTGCCTTTCCTCTTACCCATTTAGAAATTTATTCTAACCTCAGTGAAGTGGTTAGGGGCACTTAAGAGCCAGTTATGGCTCATTAGAGGCTGCACTGGGTTAGTAGGAGGGAGGAAGATGCTGAGAGCTGCTATGCCCAGTTATAATGGCATTTTCCACCCCTCAAAATGGTTCCTGGATACAGGGGGCGGGCAGCAAGACCCCTGAAAAAGTCTAAAAAGGAGTAAACAGGTTTTTTTCTGTGGTCACAGCAGTTGTGACATTCTCCCCTTTGAAGCCCAGCAGTGAAAGTCCAAACCCCAAATGCTGCTCCCCTCTCCCAGTGCTGGTGGGAGAGTGGGCTCTGTGCACCACCCCCCTATCCCCAGCACCCATGTCTAGGGCAAGCAGGGTTTGCTCTGCCCACGCTGCGGGGCAAGGTCCCATAGAAGTGGAAGTTACTGTAATTATAGCTTGCCTGAACATATGGTTTCAAGGACCTTTCGGTGTGTAAAATGCATGAATATGCATCAAAACTAGATGTCACTGCTTAAGTTACATAATCCTGCACAAACATATATTTAAGAAGGACCCGACATCCTCTGTTTTTTAAGGGGCTTTAGCTGTGATTAATTCTCTGAGCTTATTAATCACAACATGTGTTAGTGTTTGATAAATTGCCCAAAAGTTGCATTAGCTAATAAGTATAAGAACAAAACGAAATAGTTTCATCTGTTTTTATAATAAGACAAAGAGCATCATGGGAGCATACACGGTGGTCATGAATAAAAGAGAAACATTCATTTATGATAATTGGTTTCAGCTCCCCGTTTGGCTGGTTCTTGTGACCTAAATGTATCCAGTTGTTTCCTTTCTTTCCCGTTGGTTTTTGGGTCACTCCTAATGGTTTAATTCAACAAAAAATGTCTACCATTTCCTGTAACCTCTGTCTTTTTTCATTCCTCCTTCCAAAATGTTTTTTTCTGTGCAGCATCTAGAGAAATCTCTCTCTCTCTCTCTCTCCCTCTGTTTCCTTCCAAGTGAACAAAGTCAATATTGTTGACAGAGAAAAGGTTTAACTCCAGGCAAAAGGAAAAAAAAAAGTAATAGTCATTTATTTGTCTCCACTTCTGAGTTCACAAGGGTTTTTTGTTTGATCCTGGCGGTCAAGACTTTGACACGGAACATGCCCCCTCTGACCATGAACAATTTATGGAGGGAGAAAGAGACAAAAATCCTCATTCATGTTTAAGAAAGCAAAGGAAATGGCTGTAGATTAATATTTGTGCATTTGTAGCAAAATTTCTGATAGGTCTGTAACACATTCAACCACCCTGGTTGAGAAACACAAGAGGCGAAACTCAGCCCTGGAGAGTTGAGTTTTGTTACTCTTGGACACCTTTCAAAACATCAGCCCTCATTCTGCTTTTCTTAGGGCAGCTTTTTCCTCCAGCAGAGAGTGAAAAACGTTGTATGGCATTTGCAAGGAGGCGGCGCACGCTGGCGGGGTTACCTTGAAGCACAAGCAGGGAGCACTTGCCGTGGTCTTCGCATTTGTGCTCACGCCTGATACTCCCCGAACGCTGCAAAGTGCTCTCACATCTCCCATTTACCCTGCTCAAAGTGACAAGTCATGAATTTTCTAGCAGGAGGTTCTGAGCTCAAGCTGGTGGGAGACGTGGTGCGGCGCAGCACTGGGATGTGAGAAGGGTGTCAGCACTCGGTAGAGGTGCCCTAAACATGTGCCATCAGGAGCCCCTGTTCCCAGTTGTATTCACAACATTAAAACCTTTGGGGCTGAAATTCTCCTTTGCCAGGTGTCTGCCTCCAGCAGAATTTTCTAGGAAATTGCAAAGAGGGTGGGAGAGGGGGAGGCCTGGCATTTTTCCAACACAAGATTAGAGAAAAGTGCTTAGTCGATAAAAAAATTCTAACAATTATTTTTTTGGAGTCTCTCATGACTCCATATTCTGGAAAAGAGGCTGGAAATTTGGTGTCACCCTGGGAACGGGGATGTGCCTTTTACATCCAAATTTGGCAAAGTGAAAAGCCTTTGAATACATCCCACTGAAGATTTATTAGCCTTTGGGAGAAAAACCTCTACAGATTCTGTCTGCCCTGATCTCACTCCATCTGGGGGGTTCTAGGGCTTGCTTTTTCTGGAGATTGTGCAGGACTTTCCTTGCTATAATTCCCTTCCTGGCTGCTGGACATGGCTGTGGCTCCGGGCACCAGAAGAGAAAGCCAGAAAGCCATCCCTGTCATCCCATCCCTGTCATCCTATCCCCTGGGCTCCCTATGAGTCTCTCACTGCCCAAATCAAGCAAAGAGGAAAGCAACAGAAGCACAAAGCAAGAGAAATAGGGCAAGGACTAGGGACCAGCCAGGAGCAAACACCTGGGAGAAGAGATTGATCCCAAGGGGACACTTGATATGACATCAGGGAGTTGGGATGAGGCAGAAAAATGAGCCAGGATAGTCTAGCATTGGTATATAATAAAAGCATAGACAAAACATATGCTCAAAGAATTCAATGGAGGCCACAGATACAGCCTTAATTCTCATGTTTCGAGGCTTCTGAAATTCAGTTTGTGTCTGTTATCATTTCTGAAGCATCCCAAGCTCTCCAACAAACAGACCAGGACACCAAAGAGCAAAGCATCTCACTGCTACACCAAACACCCACTGAAACAGCTGACAGGATAAAAAGACATGGGAGGAAGATGTAATGAGAGGGCAGAGATAGTTAGATTAGAAAACACCATAATTTTGAGTATGCTGATGGTATGCCTGAGGTGTAGTGAACTGCAGCAGTGAATCAAAGTCTGCTCTCAAAACTCTCACATGGCTGTTGTCCAGAGACCCTCTGGCTAGATATCAGTTCCCCACAAAATTATGGGCATGACATAAATATTCATGTGATTTTAACCATATGTTATCCAGAAATTTTTTAGCCGTTAAGAATCACCATTCCTTACAACCTTGAGCAGTAGAAATTCCAGCTTTTTGTTACTGAAATCTGTATTTGCCCATTGGATTGCACACCTCAGGGACCGGGGCTTTCAGAAAAGAAATCCCAGCTGGAGAAACTCCTGCTAAAACCATGGGCATCACCAACACTTCACAAACTGGCAGTACCCGTTCTTAAGCACGCAGTAGAGGCTGGGAGTATAAAAGTGTTCAAGACATGACAGGGCACATTTGGAGAGGACAGCTCTATCTGCAGAGGGTGAACACTGAGGTACAAGCACAAAGCGCATCATGAGCAATTGCTGGAGGACTACTGCTGGCAACTGGGTCTGGGCTGCATGGACCTCTCCTACTCTTTGGGGAGGCTACCCACAGCTAAGCTCTATGTCACAGCTTGGATCTGGGGTGACCCACCCACCCTTAGCTCTTGGGAATTACAACTCACATGTGCCACCACCAAGGGTTGTGCAAAGATTCTCCTGCCTGGGAGGGAAGAACAGCCACTACCCTCCCTGAAATGGTCCCACCTTGGCTGCTCTGGTTTGGGGACATATTTGACACAGCCCCCATATCCTCTGCAGTATCGCTCAGTACAGATAGAGCCTCAGAGAATTCAGTTGCAAACTCAATGCACCTCCCCTACGAGTACAACGAGGCTTGTGACTGCCAGCAAACCAGCCTGCAGAAGCAGCAGAAAACTCCAGAAAATTAAAATCCACTGTCTAGTCAAGAGACCAAGAATAATCTTAAATTTCAAGCAGTGATAATTGACCAAGGGGACAGGGAAGAAAAAGGGAGAAAGGCTTTCTTGACAAAGGGGATGATTCTTTTGGGGTACATCATACTAATAAAACTACATTTTACTGTCTCAATGCTGCTAAAAGATCACTGCAGCAGGTTTTGTTCCTAGTTCTGCACCTTCCTATCATGGAAAGTCCATGTGTTTTATCATATACAATCCCAGTGCCAAAACTTTTCCAAGGAGAAAGGCTTGTTACTCCACAGGACACCTGCTTTATTTCTATTTGCATTAGTCATGAATGAAAACATGTTTTAAGGGAACTGCACATCTTCTTAAAATATGATAAGCATTAAAATATTATTGCATTCTCTCAACAGCTTCAGAAAACTGTTTTTCTCTACCTTTATCAAACCAGAGATGACAGAAAAACTACGCCATGGACTTTCCAACAGAATGGACTGAGTAGCTTTGTGGGAAAAACTAGCAGATTGCTGAACACTTGAACATGTTGTGGATAAGCTTTAACATCTGAGAAACCTCTGCATGATATTAGAAGTTTCCAGTAATTTCTAAAGCAATACACCACAGTCATCTTGCAGACCTAGTTGTGCCCGAGAGAGTTTTGGGCACAAGCCCGCACGAATCTGAACCTCTCCACTCTCTCCATCACTTGTAATGATGTTAAAACATCAGTGTGAGTCTCTGATCTTCTCTCTTTTGCCTTCTATCTCTCCTCGCTCTCTTCCACAGTCATAGCTCGAAGATAGCGTGACATGGTTTGTCATAAACCCACAAAGATCAGGCAGACAGCTCAAAGAGTTTTCCATTTGAATTTTCTGGTAAATGGTGTTTGAAAAACTCTGAAAATTCTGCTTTTGTTAAAAAAACCCCACAGTATTGGGAAAAGGGGACAGAGAAGAGCAGCAAGATTCACGTTTTCCTATAGTAAGAATCACATATTCAGTAACAATATTCAGTAACAAAAGTATTTAGTACGACAATTGCATCTCTAGTTTCTTTTGGTGGTAGCAGGTTAATTAACATTGGGTGCCTATGTCAAAGACTCTGGAAATCTTGCAGGGTTTCCTTTCTGATCACAAAGGTATCTGCAGCTACTCCAGAAATACGAAGAGCTATCTTTAGCAATACATTCTGGTTCAGTCTACCCCAATTATCTCAATAACACTTCAAGACAATCTGCATTCTATGCAAACAGCCAGTTTTGCATTACATAGCAGTCCTGTTCCCTGTTTTACATGATCATATCCCATTCTTGAGGGGGACTTCTACACATCTCTCAGCTGCACAGAGGTCCTGCATTGCAGTTGGTGTGTGGGTTTAGCTGTGAGAAATGACCGGCTTTAAGTCTTATCAAATTATCTCAATTGCATGAATGAAGTGGCTTCCTTATATCCCTAAATATCCCCAATTAACCATGCAGCACTAAGGGTACTGGATTTCCATCTTTTGAGATGCTGGGGTGATCCTTTCCACTCATGAATTGACCATGAAATAAAAACATTCACTCCTTCCTGAGTTAGGATACTGTAAATAGGACATGAGTTGGATTTCTGTCTGCACAGAGCTCTGCACAGTCGCTCACATCCTCAGCTCACACGTGTTATCAGTGAGTGTATGAAAACAGCTGTGCCATTTTTGATGCCATTCCACTCAGCCCCATGCTTTTGCAATGGTTCTATTTCACTACATGCCTTCCTATGTTTTCGCCTGTTTTACTAACTGTTGCACCAAATAAAAGAAACCTCTAATCTAAAAAAAAAAAAAAAAACCAAATCCCAAAACAAGTGACTCTTGCATGAACATATGAGCACTTTCTATCACGTTCCTTTCTATTTCTCCATTTAGTGGCCTTTCCTCTTCCCTGTGCTACCCAGTTCACTGAAGGGTGTGTTGATATGCAGAACATGTCAGTGTATTTCCATGTGTTGGGATTTATGCATGGTTTTGCACGCGAGAGTAGGAATTGCTCGCCTTGCAAGCTATGTGGATGACATGCCTCTCATTATGACAGGGTGAGAGATGACCTGCCCTGTCCCCCACCACAGGCTGCTCCAGGCACATGTTTCCTTCCTTTTGCCAGGGGCTGGGGCTTCTTTCACAGGTGCCAAATGGCAATTTGGGGTGGTTCATATATTGTCTCTGAGCCCAGCACCAGGCTGCGGTTGTCACAACCCTGTGAAGAGGCAGTGGAGAGAAGCTCTGCCAACAGGCAGAGGGACAGGATTTATAAAATATCCAACAGAAAAGTAAAGAACTCCCAGAAGAGGCACATGAACCACAGCCAGGTCTGCTCCAGCAGGCAAGGCAGAAAGGCATGTCACTGCAAAGAGGCCTTATAAAAGTGTGATGTCACTTTGGCAAAATGAAGTCCCACAGTGTGTGGTTGCTCTACTGGCACCACAGCCCCTCACACACCATTGAAAAAAGAAATCACTTGTAGAAAGGAACACCAAAAAATATGCAAATCTTAGAGAAAACCTCTCCCTCCTTTTGAGGCACATGGTGGGTTTGTATCAAGGCACAGAGCATGAGCAGTGCATGGCCTGTGTGCACCAGCAAACAGCATAAGCAAAGAACTAGTCAGTGTTAACAGGGCCAGGTCAGCTTCCAGGTCAGCTCCTATGAACCTGCAAAGTGCCAGGAGACAATGCCAGTGAGCACCAGCACCTCTCCATGCTCCCTTCTCTCCCCTTTGGCAGTGGAGGTGCTGGAAGTGGCTTCTGCTGAAGGGACTCCTGCAGGGATCAGGGGTGCCCCCACTTCACACCCTGCACTGCGTTTCAGGCACAGGGATGGTCTGCAGGAGGGACCGTCCCACAGCATCCTGAGCCAGCTGCAGGTGCAGCACTGGCTCAGCCCAGAAATGGGTTCAGAGTGGAGAGCAAAGTGTTGGCCTGGTGTCTTCACAAGTTTTGTTTTAGAGGTCTGCAGTTTTTCACACTTCAACCCTGCCAGGCAGGCAGCAATGCCAAAAGATGGCTGTGCAAACACCTCTTGCTTGCTGTATGGAGGAACTGGGATTAACACAGCACAGGATATCAAACTGTCCCAGAGTCCTACAGGTGAAGGATGAGACACAGAGGTGACAACCCAGAAAAGGTAGATTTTTGCCATCTTCCCAGTCTCAAGTCAAACTTAAAACCATAGTCTAAGGACTAATGATAAAGCAAAAGCCTCTGCCAAAAAATATAGGTAGGACATTCCTGCCAGAATATATGTTAAAGAAAGACACACAATTATTTTTTAGAGTTGCTGGCAAGTGCTTTCAGGAAACCTTCCCCTTTAAACACTAAAATTAAACAAACACATGAAACGCAGGGAGAAATGTAATTACTTTATAGCTTGACTTTGGTCTATTGCCTCGGGTATCCAGTTCCTTTTCTTAGTGATGTGGAAACTCAAATTCCCTCCTAACAGTGTCATTAATTCCTTGGCCTGGAGAGCCCAGCTTTCCTGCTGCATTTTGCATCAGGAAATCCCAGCTGCCCGCACCTTGCTCTGAAAACTGCTCTGCAGGTGACAGAGGAGCTCCTGCCCTGCTCCCAGCACAGGAAGGGGGCAGGAGGGCTCCCCTCTCCCCCCTGAAAGGGGGAGATTAAAACAATTGGGTTGCCAAAAAAACAATTAAACATCCAGGCGAAGATCTAGCTCCTCTGACCTCCAGCCCTCTCAAAACTCCCCTCGCCTGCCAAAAAAAATGACTAGGGGTGTCTATTTCTGCTTGCCTTTTTCATAAGAAAAACACCTCCCCCTCTCCCTCGTCATGTCCCCCCATGGCTCTTCCTCCCGCACACAGTTGGGGCTGGCTAAGGTTCATATTGAAAGAACATCCATTCCTAAAATACTCCCGGGATGGTGTCCAAAGGCTACCAGAGGTTGTCAAGAGACTCCCACTGATGCGGGTAAGCACGGGTGCCCCCCACAGACCACCCGCCCTGAGGTCAAAAGCAGCTTTAACGCCCTGTACAGAAAACAAATAGGTTTGGGGGAGCACAGGGAACCCCGCGGGAGCAGAAGCTTCTCTCTCCCATGCTTACCTTCCCCCTGCCTTGCCTTCTGGGATGCTGGTGAAATCCTCACCGCTGTGTGCCAGCCCGACCGGGCGGCCATCCTAGCTCCTGCCCCGTGCCCAGGCAGCTGCTCCAGAAAAAGGTTTTCTTGGGCACTGTACAGAACTTCCCAGCTTTTTTCAGACTGAAATCTTTAGAGTTTGGTCCTGGAAGCAGACTGGTAGCTGCCTGCCCTTTGCAAGCTGTCATGCAATTCAGCAGGAGCCCAGACGGACTCTGTGAGTATATATACACCCCTGTGACACACACACACACAGAATGTGCCTGGCATCTAAAGCAGCCGATGCTGGATTTATCCCTTCCCTTGTTGCCAGTGACTGACATAAGTGCCGGGAACTCTTGGTGGAAAACTGCTTATGAGCTTTGGGCCTGATCCAAACCCCGCTGAAGACAAAGGAAAGACTTGTGATTGCCTTGGAGCTGGCTTTGGATCAGTCCCATTATCTCTGCCCAGAGACCAGTGTACAAACAAAGCAGCAAGGGCTGGGGCATTGTACGCCCGTGCCCAGAGGCCCATCTCATCCGAGGAAAAGAGAAGCAGGGACGTGCATCTGAGCCTTCCTTTAAACATTCATCCAAACCCCTTCTGGGAGGGAATGAGCCTTGGGAACTGGAACGTGATCATATCCCTCAGCCCTCACTCCTGGGTGGAGATGCCCCGCTCAGGAGGAAACACCCAGATTTCTCTGCTCGGGGTTGGTATCAGCCATACAAAACATGCAGAGCCAGACCTACATCCAGACTTAAATTGTGCAAATCATCCACCTCACAGGCTGAGTCTGCTTTTATCTGTCGAACACCATCATTTTGAACACTGCAACACTGAGCACATCCATGTGTCTCGCAGGACACAAGTGTCCCCATAAGCTCATTCCATTCCAAAAAGAGACCAAAGGAGTAACACTCAGACTCCTTCCCACCTAAAAATCCCCAAAAACATTTGTTTTATCAACAATTAAGCAATAATTTGCATTCTTCTGGGGTAAAAGGCTGCCTGCAGAACTGAAAAATGGTTTGACAGTTTCATTCCACTTCTCCTGGCAGCACTACCTTTCTCTTCATTTACTAAAAAAAAAAAAAAAAAAGGCTGAAAAAATAAATTGTTAAGTCATGCTTTTCTATTTTAAGGCATTTGTTGTAACTATACATGGCTTTTTTTCCCACTGGGAGAATAAATGAGAACCATGAATCACACCAAACTTACCTAAGTAAAGTGCAAAACAATTCTCTGTCCTGGGATTACAGAGTTGCAGACTTCTGACCCTTTCTTTGTAAAGTTTAGGCTACACAACTTTTGCAGCATAAACCTATTTCCATTGAAGATAAAGGATTTTTTAACCAATACCCTTCTACTTGTGACAGTCCTTAGTGTGGATACAGTTACACTACACCACGACAGCTCTTCTTGGGAAACCGGCAAAAAGCTTCCTTGCACCCCAAGTTTCAAAACACATTTGAATTCCTGCATTTTAACAGACTACCACGTGTCAGTGGAATGACAATGAACAGCAGTGTGTGTGTCCTTCAAAGGAGAGAAGCACGAGCCAAAATGGTTTGCCCTCAGCTCTTTTTACAGAGGCCAAAGCTGTGATCTGGCTTGGGCATGAGGTGGGCTCAGCCGTGGGTGGGAAGGCATGATGACTCACTGACCTGACGTAGAGCTCACCCTAAACAGTGCTAGCCTAAGGCTGGCACAGCTTAAACTGTGCTCAGATACCCTAAAGAGAGCAACTCTGGGGAGCAGAGCAGCCCCTACAAGTTTCAAAGTCTGTTGACATTTTTGCGATGCCAAACTCTGAAAATCGCAGCTGGTGTTGAGGGTCAGGTAACCCCGAGCTTGAAACACACAACACTAAGTTACTCTTCAATCCTGGCTTGAACTACAGCTTTGCAAAAGCCTAAGTCTCTAGGATTTCTAAGCCCCCATCCAAAGAAGTAGAGAAGAGAAAGTGAGGATTTAAAAGGAAATAAGTTAAACCTCATAGCATGCAAAATGAATTCCCTAACCAGAAGGGTCTTGCCACATCCTCGGTATGGTGTCACGGCTTGAAAACATGCCTTGTTTCTAAGCTCATTTATTTGCTAGGAAAACTCAGCAACTAGTCTGTCTGAAAGAAATCCCTAGAAAGGCATCTACAAACAGTTGCACTGAAACTTCAATTGCTGCTGAGCGTCATTCACGGCAGAGCGAAACCCTGGAATCTTCTGTGAGCGCAGGGTACAAATAGCTCAGGGAGGTGTTTGGTACGAAGGAAATGGTGATGCTTCTTCCATTTCCCATGAATATCATATGCACTGCTCCAGCCATATGTTGTGTTGAATCTGCCACATTCTTCGGTGGTGGGCACAGATGTGGACAGATCTGACAGATCAGGGTCTTAGGGTCACACAGGAGTAAATTGGGGGCAGATGATTTGAGCGTCACAGCTTATTTTTAGGAAAAAAAAAAAGGGGGAAAAAAGATTGCTAAGAATCATTTCTACCATGTGTCTGAACAAGAAACGCATTTATCTCCCCCAGTAAAAACAAAGTAGAGTTTCTCTCAAATAAGGAGTTTGTTTTAAGAGGCCAACAAAGATTGTTCTATGCACTCTATAGATCACAGGTGCTGCAGAGACACATATACTTTGCCATGTATTTCCGTGCTTCATTACCATGTAGTATTTTCAGACAGTCTCCAACAATGCTCCATCTTTACAGGCACAGAAGTGACTCCTTTGACAAAATAAGCAAAGTTTCTTCTCAATTGCCTGGCTTACACTATTCCTCTGATTAGTGCTATTTTGCTTACATGTGCACAGTGGGTGATAAAGACATCAAGGAAATGGAAAACCCTTTCACAAGAATATAACCACTATTAGAAGATGGAAGAGAAAACAAGGAAAAAGAAAATCAATGCTTATCAAACCCTATAGACCACCAAAATACAGCAAAAATGTGACAGGTACGCTCCTGCACATCTATTATTTATATTCACAAGAGCATATTACACACACACACGTTCTGCCTCCTGCTGCACAAAGTTTAAGGGCAGAGAGTGAGGATGAGGTGTCACATTACTTCATTAGTCCCACAAACCTCTCTGCCCAACATTCACTCATACGCGGTGAGGCTCTGCAGAGCTAAGGCAGAATTCAAACCCAAAGTGCATTTGCCAAAGAAGGACAAGGAGAGTGTTTCACAACACAAACAGGGCTTTCAAAGGCTGCTTTGAGAAGGAAAATGGAAGAAAACCCTGGACCCACTGAGATGGTGAGGACAAGGTGCTGATGGCAGCAATGTCCCAGCCAACCCAGTCATATATAAGTCTTTGCATTACGGTCAGACCCAGTCACTCGCAGTGAATTTTTCCAGGCCACCAGCTCAAATTTCTAATAGCCAGTATGGGACACTTTTAGTTGTATCAAGTAGAAACTGACCCTGGTATGAACATTCCAACCCAGGCCCCAGACATGCTGGAAATTGCTCAGAGAACAATATCACCCCTTTGCTCCCCAAGCCCAGTGCTCTTCTGAGCCCGAGCAGGAATGGGGTGAAGCTGCTCTGAAAGCATAGCTGGAGCTTTTCCATTTCCTCTCACAAATCACTGAGGAGTTGTAGGTGCAATGAGTCATATTTTTTTTCCTATGTTTTTCCTGTCTGTTTGGCTAAGAGCAAAAGGCCTGGGTTGATACAGCCTATACTCTGCTGATTTCCCTGCACCTCAAGGTTTCTCACAGGCTGCTTCTGGGTCTTCAGAGGGGTCACACCAACTGGCAGAAGGATTCAGATGGGATTTAAGCTGTGTGATGCTGGGCCAAAACTGTGTTAAGTGTAGCTTAGTGATTAAATTGTTGGAATAAGGATCAGAAAACTCAGCCTGTTAGGTAAACATGGACATTTCAGCCCAGCCATCCAAGCTCAGACGGAGAACCCTCATCACAGGGAAGCATCCAGCAAGCAGAGGTGTGAGAGCCAAGTCTCACAAGCGGATACAACTGCCTTTCACCACCCTGGTGTCGTGCCAGGATCTGCCACAGTGCAGGGCTCTTTGCTGCCCAGGGAAGCAGGCTGGCTGAAGCAACTGGTTCATTCGCTGGGATGTGGAGCCAGCCCTGATTTTTTGGTATTAATGGTTTTGATAGATCATTTCACAGCCAGCAATGCAAGGCCCAAAGAGCGCAGTCCACAATGGGAAAGCAGGAACCTCTGTGCCACAGCCATATGGGTCTGGTTCTAGGCTGAGGAATCTTTCATGGTGAAAAATATGGATAAAATGGAAAAGGGATGGTTTTTTTTTTCTTTCTTTTTCCTGAATGAAAACAAAATTGCTCTTCATTTTAATATTTCTGTCATTTTGTGCCATATTGGCCAAAATGTTATGTCATGTTTCTAGAAACCAGCCATTTTAAGGTTTCAATTGCCAAAAGCAAAGGAAGCAAAGGATGTTTTTACAGCTTTTTCAAACCAAAGCCTCATGGGGGAAAAATGAAAATTTTAAATACAATTTTTTTTCCCTTCTATTTACTTTGGTAGAAAATAACTTTCTGCTGGGAAAGTGATTAAAATGAAAAACAATTGTTGAGTCACTCATCCAGCCCTTCTCATGGATTTGCTGTAAACTCAGCAGATATAAAAATCTCACTCATACTATGAGGGGTCTTTCCAATTTTCTGAGAGTTTATGGCACTGCAGCAGGGCTGACATTGTTTTTAAACAAGCTGCAGCTAAATCCTGGGTTTGAAGCCAGCTGATAGACAATTTCAGAGGAAACAACACCACTTCTGTAAAGTGCTATTTCGCTTCCTTCCTCCAAGCTTGGATTTAATGGTTTATTTACAATAGAAGGTGGGAAGTACTTTCACTTATTCTAAGGACAAGCAAAGTCCTGGGTGCAGTACAAAGGTAACCTGGTTTCTTCCCAGCTCTCCCAAATATTACTTGGGTAGACTGGAATAAGATTTGCCCCATAGTCCCAGGCTCTCTGCAGCAATGTCAGGATGAAGACACCCATCCAGTCTCCTTGGGGAAATCCACACTCAGTATCAGAGCAGATCCGAAGGCTAAAAATTAATAACACTTTCCAAGTTGTATCCCCTTTCCAGTTGCAGCATCCCTAACCTCCAAACCCACTGCCTCGTAAAACTTGCAAGCAGACTATGAACAAATGGAGAACTGCAACGAGACCTCCTAAAAGCAGAGTAATCCCAAATCCCAGCTGCAATGTAATGGAGTGCCTACTATGACACTGGAAAAAGTGAGATCCTCCCCCCAACTCTAGAGAAGCTGCCCAACTCCAAACAAAGGGTGATGGGAGCAAATGTGTTGAAGACTAGCCCCACGTCCTGCTTCTCTGGCAGACGTGGACCTGCACAGAGCCAGACACCAGTTTCCTGACTGACAGCTTCACAAACAGCAAGCCATTCAAAATTACCCACACCAACTATTGAACTTTTCCTATAGTAGGAGTTCCTTTTTTGGGGAAAAGGACAGCAAGAAAACAGCCCTGGCTGTGAAGACACTTATCCCATAGGAGCACTCTGTGCCAGAAAACTCTCTCCACAGGCAGGACCTCTCCTTTCTGCTCCTAGACTTCACTGTGAAACCATGCAGGACCACACTGGGGACCATGAGGATTAAGGTTTTCATGGCTTTTGTGTGTATAGGTTGGAGGGAGAAACAGATGATATTAAACCTTTGACTTGTTTCCAGTTTAGTTTCCTACTGCAGTTACAAACCAGGATTAGCAGCCTTAGTACACAGGAGACCAGCACAATCCTCCAGAAACATGCTGGTTTTAGCTCAGATGCTGGTTTTAGCTACAAACGATTATCCCATTGCTGCTCAGCTCCAGGTCCCAGTGCTTTCCTCGAGACCCCATTCCCCAAGCTACACAAAAGACTTCCTAAGAACTCAAAGCTGATCTGGGTATCTCACACTTTGCCAGCACACAGGGAAAGGAGCAGCAGGTTATGCATATGACACAGCTTCCAACAGGGCTCGGCCATCGAAGACGTATAAAATGCTATTAGCAACAACTTGGTAAAAAGGGAGCCATGTCGGTGTCACTGAACACAATGAAAAGCGTAATTGGTTACAGCTGACAAACACAGAATTGCATTAAACAGAACATTCGATGCTGGGCCATGGTTTACATCAAATTGTCAATCTCAATACGGCAATCCCCTAAAAGAGCCACTTTTTTTTGTAAACCCTCAGGAAACATAGCAAATCATGGCAACATGTTTATAGTCCTCAAATGCCACACAAGAAATCTGATACGTATCTTTTATGGTGGGATGAAATGGAGGGTGTTTCACCGCTTCCACGCTCATTTCCCAAATACATTGTGCAGCTTCGCCAAGCCTTCCCGAATCTCTCAGAGACTGACTTTTAGATGAAGCCGTGGAGTGGACAACCCTCAAGGCCAAACTCACTCCATAAAAGTGAGATCACTTGCCTTATCTCCATGTTGTTTTCTCTCTTCAAGTCTGGCAATTAAGGCTGGAAACAGCAACGACAACACGCAGATCTTTACAGCCTGCCCCTGAACTTCGTCGTCCGCTGCTGCCGTATAAACTGACGACTGCCCTTGGACTTCAGCACTAACTTGACACCAGCAACCACAGTAGAAGGTCTATGATATTTATATCCAAACAAAGGTTTGTTTCTGTGCTTATTCTGGCTGGAATTCAAGTTATTCCAAGATGGTTTGTGGTTCCTGCACCTATTTACACACCAGATCCTTTGGGGAAGGGGCGTGTTTCCAGCAGTGCCTGGTGCAGCCAAGTTCTGGTGCTACCTGAACACTTCACATGCCCTAAGACAGAGGGGCAGGAGGAGAGACATCTGGGATGGGTTGAACAGAGAAAGCACCTTCAGCACAGTAAAAACTGTTCTGTGTTTGCAAAAATACACCAGGTCTTGCTGTGCTTACAGCACACCCTGCCACATTAGGAAGTTTCAGAAATGGCAGAGCCTATGAAATCCATTGTCCTGAGAGGGTTTGTGGTTTAGATTCTCCAGTGTCTAATACTCAGGCTGAGGTCAAGCTGCAGATTTTGCAGGGAAGACTAACAGAGTCTCTTTCCTTCACCCAATTTCAGATTTTCATGAATCTGCTAAGCAGTTAGGGTTTTTTAAGACCTTCAGCTCAGTGTCAGTTTTTCCAGCAAATCCAACGAGTCTGTGGAAATGAGGACAAACAGACAGACTGTGTGCTGGAATAAGGGAAAAACCTAAAAATTGACACAGTTTAATTTTCAACTTCGGCAGAAAGAATTACTTACAGCAGGAAAAAGCATTTTCAAAACTCAAACAAGCTTTTTAAAATGATGATCCCAATTACCTACTCTGTAGATGACCTGCTATGATATCAGCATATCTTCAAGGTTTCGAGATAAGGGACTACAACACAAGGCAGATCTTTACAGCAGGATGGCAGTACCCTGAGTTCATTCAAAGTCCTGGTTTACTACCATAAGTACTTGATTGGCCTTACAGAAAATAGCTTTGAGTTGACTTTATTAAAGAATAAACAAGAAGAGTCAACAAAACTGTTCTCTAAGTTTTAAATACCAGGAGGGGAGTAAGCTTTATTGCTTTATGCTACTACATTACACAGATACAACAACAGCTGTCAACAATAATATTATCTGTATTACAGCAGAGATCCCAACTGAGGCTAAGGTCTCATTGTGCAGGACACTTGTAAAAAACAAGAAATACACTGTAAGAAACCACCCCCTAAAGAAAATCAAGACTAAATAGGCAAGAGGGAAAGAATGGGGAGAAAATGACATGACCCTACTTTTACAGATGGGGAACTGAGGAATGCCAAGGGTGACTTGCCAGAGGCTGAAATTAAATGTCTGTGGCAGAGCCATAACTGAGCCCATATTTTCCAAATCCAACTCCTATACCACCCAAATCCAGTAGCAGACTTCCCTTTAAATTAGTCCTAATAATGTTACAGTTGGATCTCACTTGCAACCAAACTGGAGAAATCAAAGTGGATACATTTTAGTTTTTTTTAAGAGAAGTCTTAATTAGTCCATGTCACATTTTGCTCAGAACTATAAATTCTTCATAAAATAGGTCCTTTGTGCCTAATTTTCTCCACTTAACCTAGAGGCTGCTCTTTTAGGTGCTGTGCCAGACACAAACTTGTTCCAGCACCTGGGCACCTCCCTTTTTCCTAGTGCTCCTTTACACGCTCAAGGCTAAGAAACCTGCTCCCCTCCTGCTCCCTGCAAAGCATCTGCAGGAGATACAGGAACATTTAATACAACTAATACACTCCCAGCCTGCTGCTGTGAATGGGAAGCTCCTGAGCAAACGCCACAGCCCTGTAACACAACGTGTTGGATGAATGCTCAAACTTCTGTGGTTAACGAGAGACAACATGATAATTCAGTGTTAGTCAGAATTACCACGGCTGGATTACCCATTTTTCAACTTCTCCTATTCTAAGCCATCTTAGTGGCCTTTATTCATAAAAGACACAGATCTACCCATTTCAAATTGCCCCTTCATGTAAATACTGTCAGAACAAATAAAGTAATTCCTGCCAAGCCATCTGAAAATGATCAACACTCTTTGCTGCGAAGTAAGCAGAGTGGAGTCCATAACAAGACAGTAATTTGCACCTTTTTTTTTTAATTGGAGGAAAAATTCACTTTCTCCGGTGCATAAGTTAAGCATGGAACATATTATTTAATCCTAATGCAAATCACACCAGCAGGAAATTTCGTAAAGAAAAAAGTAATCTTCTAAAGGAAAAATAAATTATCGACCACGTTAAGGAGGAAAGAAACATTCTTGAATAATTTCTTTCTTTGTTGGTATTGGCTGGTAGCATAATCCTTCCAAGTAAATTGTAATTTCCAAATTAGATTATACATTATGTCATATTAGTTTTATATTAGAAAAACAAACTGACTGAAAGGAAAAATGCCAAAGTTGACTTGCCTTGTAATGTAAAATTTTTGTGTTTCTACTGTGAAATGTTAACATTTCTTTCTTTTTCTTTTTTATTTTTTATGAAAAAAACTTTCACAGCAAATATAAAACCTAAATTAAGGTTTTTTAAGATATTTACTTTACTTGACCAAGCCCTGTTTGAAACATAAACAGGAAAAAAAAAAACCCAAGCGCTTTCAAGACACCACATAAGCATAGCAACAGTTATCTCTGTATATAAATACAGGTACCAGCATGGAAATTTTTATGAGTTATGCTTCAAGCAAGAATATAAGCACCTACTGCAGTCAAAAATAAAAAGAGAGAACATTAAACCTGCACACTCAAGTGATCTGAAGTCAGAAAATGCTGAAATTGAGAATGGCTGGGTAACTTTCGCACTTCTCCTATGTTATGCAAGAGTCTGTTTTTTTCACACAATTCCTTCTTTAGTCACAGACAAGGGTGGATTGTGTTTGCTAGATGTAGGGTCTGGAACATCACTCCTATGAGGAACCACTGGTGGTACTACAGTTCTTTAGTATGGGGAAAAGAAGGCTGAGGGGAGACTTTGTCGCTGTCTACAACCACCTGGACGAAGGTTGTAGAGAGGTGGGGGTCAGCCTCTTCTCCCAGATAACAAGCAATAGGACAATAGGAATTGGTCTCAAGTTGCACCATGGGAGTTTTCAGGTTGGATTTCAAGAAAAATTTCTTCATTGAAAGAGTGGTCAGGCATTGAAACAGCTGCCAGGGAAGCGGTGGAGTGACCATCCCTGGAAGTGCTAAAAAATAAAAGGAGTAGATATGGCACTTCACGACATGGTTTAGTGGGCATGATGGTATTTGGTCGAAGGTTGGATTTGATGATCTTGGAGGTATTTTCCAACCTTAATAATTCTCTGATTCTATAATCTTCTAGAGTTAATGCTTGGCCCAAGCCTCCTCTAAAACATGCTTCCCAAACTCTACATCCAAGAGGGACTGCGAGTCTGCTTTTAATCACTTGGCTTGTCTTTCACAAGGTCTTAAAAAGCCACTAAGCAGAGACAACACTTCAGCTTGGTCATATGTGAAACAGGGTGCAGAGGGGTGGGATGACCTAGGAACAAGACCACATGGCATGAGAGAAGAAAGCAAGGTGGGTACAGGACCATGGGCAAGATAAGACTGAAGATGTCCCAGCACACATGCATTGCTGAGAGCAATGATTTGCAGAACATTTTGAAGACAACTAGCCAGGCATAAACATGGGAATACTGTAATTTCTTCATTACCTGCTAAGTTGTCCCAGAATACTTTACTGTCACTACAATTTTTCGGTAAGTCTAGACAGTTAAAAACAAATTACCAAACCAATCAATTAATCCTGGCTGCTGCAGGAACCAAAAGCTCACTGTCTGTTTCTCCAAGGAGGTGGTTGCAGATGCTCGGGAAAAGGACCACCTAAATGGACTACCCTTCTCCTGTGCTTCTCTCCCCTTCCTGCACAAGGCTGGCTGCCTCCTTTCTAACTTCCTTCTCAGCCTGGTGTGGGAGTACCAGGACTCAGGGGAGACCCTCTGAGCTCAGTCCCTCAGCCCAAAAGCAGAGTAGCCACACAATAGGTCCAGCTTGGACATTGGGCAAGGAAGATGTTCATACTCCCCTTTGGGGACTGATTTTCATAAATGGAGGCACAGGGGGCAAAAAGTCTTCCCAGTTTATCAAATTTCTACTGAGCTCATGCAAACTTTGATTTTTTTTTTCTTTTAACTGCCTTTTTCCTGGCCAAATCCACACAGTCTCTTGCAGATACAGCAAAATCCTTCCCACCTTCTCACAAACACGAAACAGTTTGGATTGTTCCCTTGGGAACAATAATGTCTCTTGGAGCAGCACTTTTCCTTCTCTCTCAAAATGATTGTACCATTTGCGTATGATTTTCTTGGGGGACAATTTTAATCAGCATGGAAAACTTCAGCCTAAAAAGAGTAAGTTTAGGAAAGCTGTCAACAATCAAAGCAAGGCTCTTATTGGGGAAATTTCTGGCAACTCTTCCATAGACATAAGTTCCTCGGTAAGTTTTAGCACGTGCTTTGTTACACATGAACATTTTGCTGAAAGCTGTGACTACTAAAAACAAAGTTCTGGAGTCAGAGAAAAGAAAAAGAAAATACATATTTTTTTCTACTTTTTCCTTTCTGATAATCAGAATTCTTTATTCTCTTATGGCATTTCCAAGTTCTAATCAGCTGATGAGTCCAAAATGCTTTGGTATTAATTAAAGAAACTGGAAGGTAGAGCATATAAAGTGCATCTTTATACATAGAAAGAGAAAATAACCTGTAATAGGGGAGGATGTGAGAAAGGAAGAGATCTGTGATCCTAGTCCAGCAGACTGGCAGTGCCCGTGGACCCTAACAGCAGTTACTTTGAAACTGTGAATGTTGAACATCCTAAAGTTACCTTTGCCCCTAGACTCTTCCCAAATGAGAAGAGCACTGATAACTGACCTAACCCTCCATGTGCCCAAAGGAGTGTCTGGACATGGAATCATCTTAGATGTTAAAGTAAATATTTGCAGATATATGAGAGAGAAATTCAGCCTCTAAAGACCAATTTGAATTCAAGTTTTAAAGGAACCAAAATAGAGGTTTAAATGTAAGTTCCCACTTCATCTCACTACTCTCATAATATAATACTATAAAATACAACAGGGTGGTTTTAGCTCTAATATATTTTTATATCATCACGGCTACAGCAACATTCCCATTATAAAACAGACAGATACACAGACATGTCTATCTCACTTCCTGCAAAAGTTATACTTAGAATCTTTTTAAAAAGAGCCAAGAGATTATTAATATATGTAGTAACGTGGTGGTTAATGCAAGCACCATGAGGCACAGACCATTACAAAGCCCTTGGACAAGGCAGCTCTAAGCTGTGATTCTACACAATTTGTTGGCTTCCATAACAGTTTATAATATTTTTTAAAACATCTATTAATCACCTTGTAATCCTTACCAAACACTCCTATGTGGATTTTTCATAAAAACCAACATACACGCATAATCTTGAGATTTTGTGAGAGACTGTCGTTGATGGTAGTATAAAGCAAGCAAGGAGCCAAACTCCATGCTATGCAGCCTCACTTGATTTCTGTGTTTGATCATATTTGATCGTGGGTGTCACAGTGCACCTATTTGAATAGCTTTTTTTTTCCAGTTTGGTCTTACTCCACTAACCCCCTAATGATTTACACAGCCCCATTGGTCTCACTTAATCCATTCTCCAAATTGTTTAGATGGCTAGAAATGGTTTACTAAGGTGTAACCCCGTGATTATGTCATGTTTCATGAAGGGCCAGAAATAGATTTATTTCATCTTAACCTCACCAGAATGACATACAGGCCTGATAAAAGAGTTTATAAGTTGTTCAGGGAAAGTCTGTTCTTTCCTGGCTTCCCCCACCTCAGACTTGCACAGACAGCCCAAATTTCTCACCTTGACCAAGAGAGGTATTTCACAGAACAAGGAAAAGTAATGTTGACTTTGTGTTTACTCTTTTCCATCACATCTGAAAAGAAGGGCAGCTGATGAGTGTGCAAGGTGGTTTATTTCTTGACTCCTTACTCCACTAACCCATGGGACTTTCTCTCCCATGACGTCGTCTGATCCAAGAGTCCCACTGGATATTAGAAACGGTGACATTCTGATGAAAATTTTAAGTAACTCTTCCATGATGTAGCAAGGCACAAAACATGAAAGATATAATCCCTTCAGCTTTCTATAATGCAGTAGTTAATCTATGTGAGCAGGAAATATATTTCTTTTATGTCTTGGTACAAAATAATCTGCTATGAATTTTTGAACTTTACCTCTATTATTGGTCTCAGTTAAGTTTCTTTTTATGTTTTCCTTCCCAGGCCTGACCCCAGATATTCCTTTCACCCATGACTATCCCAGAGAGGCAATCAATGTAAGACCCACTTTACACATGTTCATTAAAACATCTTTTGAATTTTTTTTCCCCTTTTTTCCCTGCCTTTTTAAAGGGAGCTAACAGGGATTTTGCTGTAGGACCAAAATGCAAGTTCAGGTTCTAAACCCCATACTCAGAGCACAGCCCTACAGAAAACCTTTTGTGACGCAAAATGCAACCAGTGGCTAAGGAGGGGGGAAAGAATAAAAGCAACAATTCTGAAAACTAAAGAGTCTCACAATAAACTGCTGCCCATAAAACAGCAGTTTCAAGAGAGTCAGAGTCCCAGCCAAGAGAGAGACAAGACACACATACATGTACATATACAAAGAGTCCTGGAGACCGTGTCCAGAATGATATAATTGGCTTGCAGGCACACTTCAATCGCTCCTTCATTTTATAGACTGCCATTATTTAGCTTAATAGGACCTCAAAGAAAGGAAGGCGGAAGTTAAATGAAGTAATCTCCCACCCAGCCCTGATGTATTATACTGGCTTCCTTTATACCAACTCATTTGTACCTATAGAAACTGTTCTCAATGACACAGGGACCAGGGATTATTATCAATAAAGAACCTGACTTGACCATAGTCACCCATTACCATGAATGCTACTCAACAGCTTCTTCTATTAACAAAGAAAAAAAAAAAAAAGAAAAAAACCCTTTTTTAAAATATTTGTTGCCACTGAAGTCCACTGGAAATACATATACTGCAAACATCTGCTTTTACACACAGCCTTTGCACTGTGATTTCAGAGGAAGTCTGAAAGGCTCAGTCCAAGGTTGTCATCTGGGGATGCACTATTTAAATGAAGATCTTTAATACACCATGTCAGAAGGCCATTTTCATCTCTGTGATTCCAGAGAAGCAGAAGTGCTCCACTGCAAAGAATTTGGCTTCTTACCTACATAAAATAAACACTTGCAAAGCCCTTAGGTCTCAAAAATAGTAGTAAGGGTTCTTTTTTTAATAATCCTCAGTCTATTATTTCAATAGCTAGACTACACATTGCATCTCCCGGCATGTATAATACAGCTGCTCTATGTTGGCCTTCTGGCTGTTCATTATTTTTGTTTTTATAATAAGAAATGTATGGAAACAAACGACCTTTTCAAAGTGCCGATCTGTTTAAAGAAATAGCAAACAATCCCAAAGCAACAGAGGCTCTTCTACTGGCACAAGAACGGTGGCCCTTCGTCATTTCAGGCCCCAAATGAGATAACACTTTGAAACAACATTCATTAATGTTTGAAATCCCAATACAGAGCAATTTAATTCAAACGGCTTTGTTCTTTAGAAAAAAACCCGAAGGGGAAGGCGGGAAGGCTAAAAAGATAGCTTAAGTCATATAAACTTTCACCAAAGAACAAATCAAAACATCTGAGGTTCATTCAATAGGGCTGACTGGCCTCGGCAAGAAGACGACAAACAAAGAAGCATTGTATTGTTCCGCGGACTGAGGTTTTTCCAGGAACATCCCGTCAGATGCTTTCCAAGTGAACACCATGCAGCTGAGAGTAGGTGGATTTGAAACAGCGTAAGATCAATAAAAACCCAGCTTTCCCTTTCACAGGAAGTCGACTGCTAAAACAGTAATGTACTTGTCCGTAGCATGTAAAACAGAAAGGCCACACAGAGGTTCCGTGTCAGGTTACTGCTCAGTGTGTCTTAATAATACGGTACATACATTCTGAACATCTTCCCTACCCCACCCTGGAACCTTCAAGTGCCAAACACTTCAAGTGTTTTAAGCAAATTAACAGGAATAATCTCTGATAAAGGACAAAATCCAATCATTTTTCCTAAAGGAACAAACAATCCCATTCCTCCATTAAACTAGTAGAGAACTTCTTACTACCGCATTTTGTCACGCTATGCTTCATTCCCAAGGCTCAGATACACGGGAAACAGAAGGAATTGGTTATAAGGGGCATTACTGATGGTGGTCTGACTCATGAGAAGAGGAAGAGATGGGGAGGGCATCAGCATGAAACCAAGCAGATTCTGCTGGTCCTACATGTCTACTGCTTTATTTTTTCATGTGATTTTTTTCTTCAAAGTTATGAGTGGGAAGAGACCTGAATAAAAAGCCCTGATTCGAATGATCTTTACATGCACCCATATTTAGACCAACAACATGACAAGAATGATCCAAGGTCTTGAATGGCTGCTGCATGGGGCATGGTACAATAGAGAAGAACTTCTTAAATAAGAAGATATGGTTGAGGTGGGATGTGGTAGAGATCAGGGGAATCCTGGCCACAGTGAGCAAGGATCAGTTGTTTACTCTCCTTTCAAGCACATTTCCTGGGAAACAGTGAAGAGCAAAGAGCAGACTAAGAAGAAATGAAAGCAAACAGCTCTTCCCACAGAAGAGCTGGTGAAGCTAAGGAATTCTTTGCACGGGATGCTGTGAAATGTATGTGGGTTCAAAAAGCGATCAGCCGAATTCCTCAGAGAAAAAAAAACTTCCTTACATTCAAAACACCACCTTTGTCTGATGTGTGTTTGAACACTAAAATGCTGAAGGTTAAAAGAGTGATACTGGAAAAATGTCACCAGATGTTTGCCCTGTTGCTGTAGATTTTCCTTGGAGTGCCCTGTTGACCACCACCAGTGGCAGAGTACCACGTTAGAGACGCCTTTGGCACCACCCAGCACAGCCGACCTGACATTATGTGAACCACCACAGCAACTGCCTGTGTGTGTTCCTAGCCCGCAGCAAACATGAGGTAATTTGGATTGATTTAACCCACCCAGAAGGAGATTTAAGCTAGGCTGAACTGTCTCACGTTTGCCAGTGGCCAAAATACACATGCACAAAGTTATCTCCAAGGTAGTCACCAGGAGCCAAGGTGCTGCTGAGCCCTGTGGCATGGGCCATTGACTGCATGTGTCAGAGTTCATTTCAACCCCACAGGATGAGTCCATCCCTAGACTTTCCTGCCTGTTTGAGCTTCCCACAGATCCCACCCAAGTGACAATATTTCAATCATAATCTGACCTTTGGTGTGTATGTTCCAGCCAAGGGATCACAGAAATATCTTTGCCAATGCTGAGAAGGTTCTAACTGGTTCATGTCTTGGTCACACCACTGGTTTGGGAAGCAAAGGTTTTCCCAGGGAGGTAAAAGCAGAAGTCAAGTGAAGCAATTCAGTTTTGCCCTGTTGGCAAGCCAATCAGCTTTCCAAGTTAATTTCCAGTTTAATATTTAGAAATCCCAGCTCAGGCATCAAGTTCAGTGAGCTCAAACTCTGAATTCAAGATGAATGCTCAGCATTTCTGCAGCTTCTCAAAGGCATATTGCTAGCCCAGCTTTCCAGGTTTGCTACATGAGCAAATGTTCTTGCTTTGAGGGATTAATCAGAACTTCAGGGCAGGCTTTTTTCTTACTCTGGTAACACTGAGGCAAGGAATCCATGCTGACGTTGAGTCTCCCACAGGAATGCTGCTGTGGGAGCATCTGCAAGTGATTAATAACTAGAAAAGAGCAAGACAAAAAGGTTCCAGTTGGTGATGAGGCTCCAATGGATGCTTCTGGGGTGTCAGAAGTGTCAAGATGATACTCAATCTTCTTACCACTCTTTGCTTGCCTTTCCAGAACATGGCCATGCAGAACAGCCTGGAGGCATGAGTGGGAAAGATCAGCAACCCTGGGGAGCAGAGATGAAGTGACTGATCCTTCTGTATCAATAGGCAGGTCTGCAAGACCTTGTCTGTGAGTCGCATGGATATTCTTAATGGTAAGGGGAACCAGATGCTCATTAGTCAGAGATGTGGCTAATGTTCACCCACCAGCATGCTGGTCTAGCTTTTAACCTGTGGGTCTGCCTGCCTGCAAAATGGCAATGGGACCCTCTAGCAGGGCTGTGTGGGAATTAGTGATCTCAGCACAGATGGATTTGTGCAAACTTCTGGTTAGATTACTTGACTCCTGGGTTCTGCGAGTCAGGTTGGATCCGCACCTGGGGGCAACAGAGCAGTTCATCTGGCGAGCACGGAATCAGGCTAACTTCCACCAGAGGAGGTGGTGAGGGGTTGAAATAAAGCCGGCATTTAAAGCAATCAAAAACTTGAGTTTCTCATGGAGATGGATCCTCCAAGGCCTCTGCGGAGGGAATTCCCATTGACTTCAACACACAAGGAGAGCTTAGAGGACCAGACCCCTGAACCTGGGTCAAAGTAATGAATGAAACCAAGTTCTGCAGCAAACGACATAAATCAGCCACATTCATTCCAAACCAGGCCCTGCAGCATGACCCTTAACCAACCTTTCAGTGAACCTGAGATATGGTTTTCAAATTTGTAATGAAACCTGAAACTAAGTGATTTTCACCTGGTTCTGGCTTTCACAGAAAACATTTCACAACAAGCTTTATTCCCTAGGTGTGATCCCTTAATTTCTTTGTTAAATCCAACCAGTTCTTTGAACTGGGAGAGCCAAAGAGTAACCTGGTGACAATTATCTGAAATGCATTAAATTTTGTGTAAGTATACAAGCTCGAAGTGCATGTCTTCCATGGAGTTCCCCAAGGAATTTTCAAGACATCGTTTCAAAACCATGTGCCTTAAAAAAATTGAAAAGATAGCACTTATGCTAGACTTTCATGTAAAGGTTTCTGCAACCAATAGCCCCTCTGA
Source organism: Pseudopipra pipra (assembly GCF_036250125.1). Taxonomy (NCBI): domain Eukaryota; kingdom Metazoa; phylum Chordata; class Aves; order Passeriformes; family Pipridae; genus Pseudopipra; species Pseudopipra pipra. Next base: position 25,659,399 of record NC_087557.1, read on the forward strand.
GTTGTATCCCTGAGAAGGGAACGATAACGGAAGAAAAAAGTAGTGCAGCCATCAATAATCTTGAAAGCTAATCCCACTAGAACAGTGCTGGTCTGCAGAAGGGTTTCTACAGGAAAACCCAAATCTGGATTAGGCTTTGTGCCATGAATGTGGGAAGCTCTATTTTAGGTTTTCAGCTAGCAAAGACTCCCTAAATGTCCTTTCTGAAGAAGGACTGAAAGGTCCTGTCCAGTCGAAGTCCATTATCTAGGTATATGTCTGAAGAGAAAACAAAATGGATCTGCTTGACTTAACTTGCCATCCTCCAGTGTGTGTGCCATTATACACCTAAAAGGGTCAGGGGACAGACCACCGACCCAATGAAAAACTCAGCTGCAGGAGCAATATCCTGACTGAAGAGGGAGAGAACAAAAACCAGCAAAATTTGTCAGTCCTCAGAATGATGCAACAGACCACAGAGGCCCCACGTTCAATGCCCCCACTAGACTTCTAGCTCAGATGTGGCACACAGAGTGTCCCAAAGCATCACTGGGTATTTAAGCCAGGTCCTCAGAGGTTAATTCCAAACCTCTACAAAACACACAGGTGGCCCATCACCCCCAAAACATGGAGAAAGAGGGACCGTAGATTAGTGGGGAACTGGTTGAACAAAGTCATTACATTGCTGCTCTTACCCTCCACTAACAGATCAAGCCTTGATGGTAGAGCACAAGTGCAAAGGAGAAGGCTCAGCATTGTGCAACTAAACACCCCTTTATAGCCCAGCTTACCTCAAAACCATCACTGGGCAGAATCCCATCTTTTGACTGTAAATGCAACGTGTGATGCTAGAGCCATGTGTGAACAGAGTTAGCAGCAAGGGAGCTCATACCTTGGTGCCTGGCTGCATCAAAAACCACCAAAGAGGAAAGATGCTCAAGTGTTTCCAGAGCTTTGCCCTGTAAAGATTTGCTCAATAGACACGATCCAACCAACCACCACCCTTTGAACAAAGGATCAGCGCGCGTTCTCTTTCACACCGGATTTCTAGACAGGTAGCATTGCCTCACCTTTGATAATGCCCTTGTTATAAAGGACACAAACTCGTGATTTACTCTGCAAAAAGCATAACGCTAACTGAAAATAGCCGAGGAAGGATATAGCGTCATACCTAACACTACATTAAATGCAAACTGAGAACCTGATATATTTTAGGAAAATTCAGCACACTCTAGACTAATAAACATTTTACAATATTATTGCACATGTTCATTTCACTTTGTACAAATAATCATTCCCTTCACATCTAATAAGTCTGCTTGACACATTTGTGGCCTTATAAAAACACCTTCAAGGGTCTTGTTTTGAGGCATCAATCATTTATTTATACAAAGCTCAAAGACAATGACTAACAATTCTGATGGTATAAAAGCCTTCAGCTGTGATCTTTGTCTTGTTGTTTGTTATCTCAGAACTCTTAAAATTATTTAAAGGAGATTTTATTTTAATGAATTTAAAAAAAAAGGGTTTTTTCTCCTCTGGCAGCAACATCAAATCAATCAAGGTGAAGGAAAGAAGCAGAGCTATTTGCTTTTCAGTGTTTTTCCAGAGCTGGAAATACAGTGCAGTTTGGAGCCCTTATTTGCAGTTTGTGCTGTCCATACAATCACCAGAGATGCCAGAGGCTGGGAAAGCACGGACTAAAAAATCACCCTTCCAACTACCATCTGTGGGGATATTTGGGATGTTACCCACTCTCCAGATACAGAGCTTAGATTGACCTCACTGGAAATTTAAAAAGCCAAACTGATGGATCTAGAAAAGTGTCAAAATCCTGAGCGTAAAAGGGCTCATGAATCTGGGTACCCCAAAGATGGTGCACGTTTTAATCTCACTCCTTACTGCAGTTTCACCTGTTTTTTCTTTCATCTCCAAGCAAGCCCCACCCACCCATCTCTGCTGGGACAAACCCTCAAGGACAGTAAACAAGATCAGCATTACATGGGCCCATGAAATCACATTGATTTAGGGTAACAGGGATGCTTATCTGTGGTGGCGATTGCTCCATGGTGTGTTATGACAGAGCAGTCCTGCACTGACAGAAGGGAACAGTCACTGGGTTTTGAGGGTTTTTTTGGGTTTGTTTTTTTTTTTTTTTTTAGCAAGCCACTGGAATGACAACGTTTTCATTAAGCTCATGATAGCTGATCTATGCTCTGAAGTTAACCAAAAGCAGAACCTTCATTCCAGTTATGACCTCAGATACATGTAAATTCAAATGAGGTGCCAAGGAAATATGATAGAAATAAGAGAATTATAAGCACTTACGTAACAATACAAGCATTTTGAAACTTGGTTTACAATTAAAATGGATATATAATTGACTGTATTTTACTAGGCCCAGATTATGTTCAAAGCACTCTGAAGTAGATTTGCAGATTTATGGAAACACATGTTAACTAGTTGTACAAGAACAGGTTTTCCCCCAAAAGCCAACTCTCCCTCATGCTTTTTTGTCATTGCTTTTAACATCACATGATGCCTGACAGCACAATATAAAAATTAAATGCCAGAAAATAAAACAGCTGCTGATTTTAGGAGATCTCTGAAAAAAATTCATGGCCTCTGTTTAAGACAGAGCAGTGGGTTCACACTGATGTCAACTCAGCTTTCATTTTTTCCCAGCCCCACACAACTCACTCAATTGGTCCAGGCACGTCTCCAAGGGGCAAGGCAGCACCACCCCCAGAAAAGGTTATTTGTTAGGAAGGGAGTTCCCCTTATGAAGATATCCCTGAGGATATCCCGAAGGCTACACACATGTTCAGCCTCGGTCCTATTCCCACCTTTTTGGAGAGAGCTGCCATGGGAGAGCTTGGTCCACACCGGTACCAGCTGGGATCACTCCAGGGGTGCAATAGACCCTCTCTAGGTGGTGCTAGACTGAAGGTCTGGTCTCTCAAAACCCCTGGCCTCACCGTGCACTTGCAAAGATTTACAAGGCCGTTCTAGCAGACTACAGTGGATCTGCCGTTCCTGAGGATCTGCCCTCGCCATGTTTACTCAGCCTTCTTTTTTTTGCTTGTACCCACTTTGATTTTCTATTGGAAATTTACCAGAAAAGGTACAAAACCTCTAAAGCATACTGAAACCCATTAAACCTGAGATTAATTTAGTCTTAAAGGTTAGCTCCATTTTCTAACCACTATTTCTGTCTGCAATCTGTCTTCATCAGACACTAATTAATAAGCAGACACAGCTTTGGAAAACTGCCTTTAATCTTAGGAAAGTGTAAATGCTCATGGTTACTAATGCAAAATCTCAGTACACAATTCATCAGGAGATTGGAACATATAATTTTCCTTTATAACAGCTTACTGATTTAGAGGACTAAAAGTGCAGGTGAAGCTGAAAAGAAATATTACTTTAGAAGTTTAAAGTACTTTGCTTTATTTTTTCTCCCTGCAGTGCCAATGCAGTTGTATTTTCCTAAGATGTTTTTATTTTTTTCTCAGGCAACGGGATTAGATCCTCCTGTGTTCTACACCAAGAGCCTTTGCTTGAAGTCAGGGTCTGTTACTCCTGATTTACAATGGTGCAAGTCATTTGGGGATTAACCCTGTCCAGAACTGTGTGCAGAAAGGGGGGTCTTCTGACAACTAGGAGGTAAAATATTGCTCTCCAAATTATATTTTTAATGATCACTTCCTTTCATAATGATGCAAGATTATATACTGACTGTGAAGAGCTATTTATGTGCCATGACTAAGATACGTTTTCATCAAACATTTATTTCTCATGCTTAGGAGTAATTTGTATTTGATTAAAGGTTTTCTACGCGTTTACAGGAAAAGATTATTCACACTGGATTGCTTTTCTCAACAAAACAAAAACAAAAAAGTTTGCGAGCACTGCCAAAATAGCGGTTTTAAATATATCTCTTTTTACTCTGTGCATCACAGTAGGGATTTCTTAATCAATACCACGCCAGCTAGCGCAGATACACTGGCAGCTGGGCTAGACCTGAGCAGCAGCACCACTGTGGCAGACGACTCGTGGTGACCCTTCTTTGGAATTGCACCCTTTACCTGGACCTGAAATTGCCTTCCGTGGGGTACACCAAGATCTACAGACCCACAGCAGATAAATGACAAGTTGTTTTAGGACATGTTTCATTTTCAAAAAGTAGGGGGGGAAAAAATATTCTTATTTAATTCTTGAAGACCTCCAGTGCAGGCCACTCCGTCTCTTCCCCAGGCAAGCTATTCTGACAGGTACTAGTTGTAGCCTGCTTTCAGCCTCTTTCTGTGGTTTCTTGGGCAAAGAAGGTGGTTTAACAAACCATATCTGGTAGGCAGAGTAGGCTGGAACACTTTCTTTCTCCCTTCAAAATGCCAAAGCACAGAGCTAAAAGTGGCTTGTTCAAACCATATCTGCCTGCCCAGGCTGAGCAGAAAACATCAGTGCTTTCTTTTGCCCAGAGCAGATTACCAAATTGCAGACTCATCTCTGCAGTCTTCAGGGAGTCTGGGGTGAACTCAAACCACTCTCACAGGCCCAGTACCTGACCAAGCACTTGGACTCAGATCTGTCTGCTTTCCATCACTTTCCCCGAGAAAGTGGGGAGAGTGGGATTCATCTCCAGTGACTCTAGTCATCCAAAACAGAGGGGTCTAATACAAACTAGTCATTTGGGATCCCACAATAGCCAGTGAAGAAAAATACTTTCCTCAGAGCAACTTCAGGACTTGGGATAAGAAGGATCACCCTATGGAGCTGCAGTCTCTTCCTTTTGACTAGAGGGGAAATCTAAACTAACCAGGACCAGATGCCTCCAACTATGATGTCTCTAAACATATGCAAGACTGTTCCCACTGCAAACCCTTCTGTCCCTCAGTTCTTCAGACAAGATCTCCACAAAGACCAGAAAGGTTTAGAAAAGCAAAACATCCAAGGCCATGATGTACCTGTAACCCAAAAGGCATCACATAACAGCGAATCCATGCCAAAAACCCAAGACAAATAAGTCCTGTCATTTTCCCACCTCTTGTTTTCCCATTCCCTTTTTTTTCCTCTTCTCGTTATCTCTATCATCACTCCTGCTGCCTGCTGAAGCAAAGCTGCAATATGTTGAGCACATGGAGAAGGATTCTCTGCAGCAGCATTAAAAAAAAAAAAAAAAAGAAGAGGAAAAGCTCCTCTGAAAAACGTTTTAGCTATTAAGACACTTGGATTTTTTCAGTATAAATAAATTTATTCGTGAGAGCACTTAAGACAAGTTCTAAGGTTAACAAACACTGCACTATGCAACTCACAGCTGTGACAAATATTTAAGAAATCCGATACAGCATGCCTAAAAATTATTCATTTGCAGGCCTCGTTGCTTTTGAAGATCAACTGTTTTATTTGTAATTTTTGACATTTTCCTTCTTTTCCTGTTTGGCCTGTGAATTTGAAAGGGTTGTAAACACGTACTCCAGCTCTTTGCCTGAGGCACTGGGCTGTTGTCAGCATGCCAAAAGGAAAAGGAAGCTGATAGGTCCTTTGGTACATACCGATATGAAGGGCTTGTAAAGATAGTATTTGTTTGTTTTTTTTGATCTGACTTTGAATCTGGCTGTAGTACCTACCCTTCAGGGAAAAGCAACTTTTAAATAAATGCTTCAAGATTGTGCAAACATTTCAGTAGTTTCAGAGTCCTGGTGTTCTGGGTCAGGGAAGGAAGAAAATACATGTCAGTCAATAGAGATGGAAATGATAAAAAATGGTTAGAGCCACAGTCATAATTTTTTTCTGGGCTGGGTGACGGGTTCTTTCGACGGCTGCATCACATGCTGTTTCACTCATGTGCCTTTTGGCCGGCCTATAAAATGCACTGTGGATTTTATGCATGTGCACACACACACACACACACACACACACACACTTGGAAACAGATTAAAAAATACAGTTATTTCAAACTCCTTGTCCTTCGATCCCACAGTTTGCTAATGTTGCAGGATCAAGAAAGAAATATAAGCTCACTATTTTTTCTGTTAGTCCTCTGAGAGCTTAGAAATGGTTATTTCTTTTCATTCCTTTGTGTTAGCTATATTTCTGCATTTTTAAAAACATCCATTATTTATTACTCCAGCCTTGAGGATCCCAGCTCTCTGCATATGAGGTGCTGTACCAACACATAGGTCCCAACAACTCACAACCAGGAGCTTACATCCGTGGGATCAGATCCTGCTGTGCAAGCACAAGGCAGAGCCCACTCGCCTTGCAGAGCTCATAAGCTCGAGGGCCAAAGAGCAGGAGGAGAAGCAAAGACAGAAGGAAGTGAAATGGCTCGTTCAAGGCCACAGAGCAAACCAGAGATAAATCTGGGAACAAGAACCACGTCTTCTGGGCCTTTATTACGGCAGAATAAATCAATCGTTTCTCACTTGCCCCCTGTAGTTTCCTGTTACTTCCCACCCATAACTCTTATATCCTTCTGCAAATTGCAAGGTGTTCTAACAGAAAGGTGTACTTTCTAAGACAAAAAAAATCTGCTTCTTACCCCCCATGTGTGGTTAGGGGACCTGGGAGAACAGAGCCCATTTTTTGGACACTCAGCAAGGAATCAGAGCTAACACATGCACTTGGGGAAACACAGGTCCCAAAATACTCCATGTCAGGCATCAATATCTTGTTTGCAGAACCTGAATAATTTGTGTGTGTGTGTATCTAAATTTTTGCTGCTCATTTTTACTACTGAGAAATTGGAAAGTCTTAATACATTTGTTGAGTCTTCACTAGGGTGTTGTCTGGGTTTGATCTATACAAGAAAACGGTCCTAGAGGTTTTCATCACATAACATATCTGGGTTAAAAGCCTACCAAAGATCGGAAACTGAGTTTTGATCAAAGTAGCAGAAGAAGCTGAAAATCTGGAGCTGTGGGGTCTCATGGTCAGCTTGTGCCAAAACACACCTGGTCTCATGGATTTCACCTGGTGCTAGGTTGGTCACACTGAAAACATGCACTTTTCCCTATTGGAAACCAGCTCTGTGAGTCCTAAGAAATGTTCCATGACAGCAGCACATCACAGGGGCTTCTGCCCCATGAAAACTTGCAATTGAGGAGAACCAAAATCTGCAGCAATACAGGGGAGATTTGAGGAGGAACAGAGGATAACCAAAAGTATATGGGAGGAGAAACAGAGGTGCAACAGCTAATGATTTCCCAAAAGCCAGCAGAGTGGCAGGGTGAGGGTTTCCCAGCCCTAAGACAGCAGATCTCCCCTCTCTCCCTTGGCAGAAGGGAAAATGCCCTCAACAGTGGAGATGCAGACAATGCTTGGTGCATTTTTCCCCCTGTTGGCAGCTTCCAAGCGTGAAAACACTAGAGGCTAGGACAAGGAGGGAGAGCAAGAAACATGCATCCAGCATGTCTTTCCTTGGCTGGGAAGCACCGGCTACTGCCAAGGGATCAGAGAGCCACCAGGGGCTAGCCAGCTTACAGCAAACTCAAGGTCCCTGCTGCCTTTCAGCTGTGAAACCCAAAGCAGCCCAGGTTGTTACACTGTTGCTGGACCACCAGGCCAGCTCCATGGTGCGTTTGAAGGGAATCCTTCTACCCTATAAAACCCTCAGGCCGTTATTCCTTGGATGCTTGGCAGAGCACTGCTGTCACGTTTTCATGCCAATAAGCCTGCAGGAGGTGGGATCCCAAGTGGAGACAGTTATGAGATTGTTATACATTTGTGGCACAAGTTGGGGTGGAGTTTTGTTATCCAGCATCTATGGGAGAGCATGTCCTCTCCTAGCCTGTAACTGCCCCACAGAAATCCCTATTCCATTCTCTACCCCCCTTACCCCTGCTGCCACACATCCATCCCACCAGTGGCTGGGGTTTGGGGGAATTTGTCTCCAAATGGGAACCAGATTGGAAAACGGATTAGCAGGAATAAGATAAAGAATTAAACCCAATCAGCAGGCGACCGCGTTGTTAAAAGGCACAGATGCACACGATTAGCTTCCCGCATGTGTTCCAGTCAGATCTCAACATCAGAGATGGGCTTGGAGAAAACCTCAAATCCCTAAAGAGCCTGCCAGGGCCCCGGGCATGCCATTGCACAGCAAGGGCTGTGCACATCCCCAGAGCCATGCCTGGGAAGCACAGAGACTCGGGCAGCCCTTTGGCTCCTTGTCCCCCTTCCAAATACATCCTCTTTGGTCTCCTCAGGGGAGAGGGCATCTCCTTTTGCTCAAGGGGGAAGGCATTCCCCTCTGCTCACTCAAGCAAACAAGCGTTTCCATGCCCCCAAAAATGCCTGTGGGACACAGGCTGAAGAGGAGACAGAGCAAAGTTAACCCCAGTATCACATTGTGATATCTGAATAGTCCCAGATTGTGTTTGAGGAGGGGGGCTGAAGGGGAGAAACATATTTTTTTTCTCCTCCACACCCAGGTCATGGAGTGAGTCAGGGGTCAGGGAACAGGGGTGCTTGTCCAGCTCCACCCGTTCCCCAAGCAAGGCCAAGGAGGGTGAGAAAATTTAGGGAAGGGCTTCCCACCTCCAGCTGGATGAGGTGATGACCGTTTCATCATGTCCAGAAATGCTCCAGCGTCTCCTGGCCTCATGCTTACTTAAGATCCGTCCGAAAAGTAAATATTGCCGAGAAACAGAACAGCATCTGCACACTATCAAGTTTTCCTGCATCCTAGGCAGGGATCACCAGTGTCAGGGGTTGGTTTTCTATTAGATTGACAGGGATGGGATGGGGGAGAGAGCAAGGAAAGAGGGAGAGAAAGCAGCGAAAGAGGGGGAGAAAGGGACTGAGTTCAGTGGAAGGAAAGCTCTGATTTTTGGGAAGCCCTTTCTTGCTGGCAGAGCATCACCATCAAGTTCTTGTTGCTTCGACATTTGATACAGGTTCACGAGTTCAGTAGGAAAACATGAAACCAGAAAGGGCCAAATCCTGACCCCAAACAAGCAGGGAAAGCACTGGCCCAGCCCAGGGAGTGCTGTAATTTAGCAGCCAGACCACCCTATCGTTCCTAGAACAATAAAATAATCTTAATTCTATAGAACTAAACCCGAAGCCCAGCATGGCTCTTTCCAATTGGTGACAGCAGAGTCGAGCTGTGTGGTTTGCAGCCCCATCAGCTAGGGAGCTCTGAGTATTTTGCAAACATTAATTCAGAGGCAAAAGTCAACTGTGAGAGAGGGGACATTTCTTTCACTGTTTCACAGCTGGGGAAGCAGAAGTAGAGGTCAAACATCAACCTGAGTTCCTGTGTGTTAAACCAGGCTTTCTGCCTGCTGCTGGACCTCATCTGAGCAGTGCTGGATTACAGCCCATGGAGCTTTGCCCAAGTGAACATGGCAGATTCACCAAGCAGCTGCATGTGCCCATCCCCTGCCCCTGACCAGGATCGAAAGCCACCTGTCTGAAAGGACAGTGCCAAAAGAAATGCCCTGGAAGTGGTGGGGGGGGAGGCTTTTACCTGCAGGATGGTTTCCCCCAGGCAAAGAACAGAACTTCAGCAAAGGAGGGTTTAATCCAATGCCTTGGGCCATTTGGCAGATGTGGACAAGAGCAACGTTGTGGTAAGTTGCAGCACTTCATCTGGCAGATTTGCCACAGCTTTGCTATGACTGGTCATGGGTGACTTGAGTCCTCCCCCTCAAAAGTCATAGGTTTTCAGAACTTTCTTCCATGAGGTCTACGTGGCCATACATGCACACATGGGACCATCTCCAGTGGATTTCAATCCAGGGGTTAATCTCAAACACATCCTTACCCAGGGAGGGAGACCATAAAGGTTCATCAGGACTAATGTGACACCTCCTCAGCTGTTTTTAATCCTTTAATGTAAACAGATATTATTGGACATGTTTTAAAGAAACTGAGTCAGACGAGTTGTATCCTGAAGGTGCTCATCTCTCCCCACCAAAAAAAAAAGTGGTGCTGACTTGCTTTTTTTTTTTTCTCTGGCACATTTTTCTTGCAATCAATAGTTCAGAGATGAAGCGCACCTTAAGTTCCTGTAAGTTTTCTAAAAATTGTTGCTGAGGAAAGAGAGGGTCTCTGTGATGTTAAGGCTCAGCCACCAGCAGGCACTTGAGATGCCTTTTGTGTGCTGACCCTGGGTACCAGTCTCTAGGACTTTAGGTCTCATATTTTTTGCTGCTCATGAAACAATTTTCTGGTACTGACAACTGGTATGCCACAGCAACAGCAAGATTGCACACATGGTGGTCTAAGGAGATAAGCAAGGCCAGATTTGGAGGGAGAGAGAACATCAGTAGTAAAATAGGTTTGACTGGGGGAAAAAACACAGCAGCTCCATTGTAACTCTGGATATTCCCAGAGAACTTTACAAAGACCTGCTTTCCTTCCTGCAATGAGTTCCTCAGGTAATCCCCTGAGAGTGGCGGAGTTGGGTCCTGCATTCATGATTTTGCTACCTCTCCCTTTCACCTAGTCAACCCTCACTCCTGACATGACAACCACAGAGTCCCAATGACAAATGGTCTTGCCCAAACTCACTGATGTGAGCCAGAAGACTGGAGTCAACTGGCCCTTTCCTCCTCTGCACCCCACAGCCACCCCTCTGCTCCCAAACCACTCTCACCCCCAGTGAAAATGCTCCACCTCCTGGAGCCCATGCAGCCACTCCAGCCCCAGCTGGTCAAATCCAAGAAAAAGATTTGTTTAAGCTTTTTCCAGCATACATTCCACTGCAGACATTGCTTTTAATAAAGGCTGCACCACAATCCTTTTCAAAAATGGCACGGAGCAATCTAGCAATATCCTCCTGCACTTTGAGAGTGAGTTAATGAAGGAATAGGTTAATTGAAATCGACTTCAGTATGGAGCACGAGCAGTTGAGCTGAAACGTGGCATAAAATAGAAATGAAAAGAAAACCCAGCTTCTCAACCCGAGCTGTAGTTTTCTGGCCATACACGGAAAAGAATTATTATTTCTTCTTCGTCTTCTAATATGTTCGACAGTAAAACCACCAATAATATGAAAATAAATTACACCTGGGGCAACCTTATATTGCACTAACAGTCTGGCTCTGATTAGCCTTGCCTTTATCATGCATGCATCGTATTAGTCTGTTTCAAAGAATTCGCGGAGAAATTCATACTTCGACCTTAAAACAGAGAGTAAAAACACAGCTGAATTTAATTACCCGCTGACCGCATGCACTGGGTTAGGTAATAAAATATAGAAGCAGTAAGATATGTAATGCTTTATTAAGCTATCTCAGATACAAGAGCATGCCTGGCAATTATGCCTGAAGGCTACTGAAGGCTACTCAGAATCTCTCGCGGACCACCCAAAGAGAGAGCTAAACAGAACCTGGTCCTCGCTGCACAGCAAAGACATCCATAAATAATACAGCTATATGCAGGCAAAGTGCCTCCTTGCTCCTATCTGCCTTTAAGTCCATATGTTTATCAAACACACATTGCCCTGGCATCAGTGAATTCTTCTCAGCCTTGCTCAAGACGTGTTTTTTTAAAGCTTTCCTGGTGCACTCTTAAGCCCGGCTTTGGCCCCCAGTTTATGAACATTTAAATAAAACAGCTAAAAATTAAATAAAGCCCAGAAATGGCTGGATGGGAAAGGAAAAGCCAAGCCTGCCTCTGCTCCTCATTCCTGAAAGGAAACTTTGGCTGCAGTTAAAGTGGATGGGCAAGAAGGGAACCAGTTTGCAAAACCCCTATGCAGATAAATAAAATATTTAGAAGAAATGAGAGGGCTGGGAGGGAGGAGAGAGAACAAAGACTATCCTAATTCCAAAATTAATGACTTAAAGGGCCCCAACAATAGGCACAAGCTGCAAATACCAATCTGAACAGATCAATAACTTCAGGCAGTAATTTTTTAACTAACAGCAACCCTTTCTTTCTGGTTTATCCAACCCTACACTGCCCATAACAAGTAAACTTACCCTAATAAAACAAAACTATACAATGAGTAATGAAAAGGTTGTGATAAACAGATTAAAAAAGCCCATTGAAAGATACATTGCCAGGGAATTGTACTATAAACTGGATAACCCAAGTTTATAAAGAGATTCACGTTTTCAGGCCCTCATCCAGGCAAGGGGCCCAGGTTCTGGGTTTTCAGAGGGAAAGACAGTTGTCTGTCCTGCCACTCCTGCACCATTGCCACGCCACAGTGTTGCAGGGTGCCATCCAAACCTGGTCACCCCAAACTTCAGCAAAACCTTGAAGGCTTGAAGCCTGGCAGAAGGATCAGCGTGGAGGCAGCAGAGCCAAGGGCAAGGTGAAAAAGGGATGAGATTTGCAGAGATCGAGGCAGATTCTCTAGCGGGAGGGGAGCCAGAATCAAAACCTCATGTCCAAACTTTCCTGGTGACCACCCCTTTTTCTCTTCTTCCATTTCCCTTCTCAGTTGTTGTTGGCTTAGACTACAGACAATTTAGGGTAGGAACACTTTTGCGTGTGGCTGTGCCATCCCCGGAGACACCACACTTGGTTGGAGTCTGCAGGCTGTATATAAATATAATCACTGCCATAAGAATCAAATTAGACAGGGATCCAATATTCACATCTAGCCCCTCTAACTTGTAACCAGCTGAACCCAACTTGCAGATCCCAGAAAATTTCCACCTCTGGCAATCTTCTCCCCCGTGCTTGCCATGTAGGTCTGCTCCTCTTTTCCTGTGACGGGAAATCTGTTTCTCTGTGTATTTAGGTTTGGGGTTTAGCTTTTTTAATTTTCAATAGGAAAGCGGGTCCAAAGCAAAGGCCAAAATTTGAATCAAATCTTCCCAGAAAAAAAAAAAAAAAAACAAACCAAAGAAAGAAAAATCAATCCCAAGTTTGGGTCACTTTTTCCTTTCCCACATGCCCTGGCTCTTTTTCACTTGTTGCTCTCTTGCTTTTCAAGCTATGTGGCCAGGATCAGAGGCAGACTTTCTTAAACATATTGTGGTGTGAAAGGCTGCTCTGGAAGGATTTCTGGCCACCACTCTCAATGCAAGATGAGTTGGAAATCTCCAAATAGAGTTGATTCTCAAACACTTCTACAGCAATGCTTGGAGGGGAAACACAGAGCTTTGGAAAACAGCCATGCTCATATCTCTGAGAGCTCATGAACATTCATGGTAAAGAGGAACTGAGCAGCAGCTCCATCAAAGTGACACCTCTTTGGCTGGATCAGTATTTACACAGATCACACTTTGCTCTTCAGTGCCCTTTACCAGAGCTAGCTCCAGTTCATGTAACATATTTCCCCCCATTGAGCCAAACAGAGAGGGGGACCACTCGAATACCTCGCCCGCAGATGATGGAGATGAGGACCCAGGGATCTGCATCACAAAACTTCCCTGTTCGCACCAGAGCTTGGGAGTTTCCTGGGGTGCTATATTTAACATAAGTTTCCTGAAATCTGTCCCTAGTGCTTCAGAGTGGGGGGTTTGGAGATAAAAACCAGAACCTTGTATGCCAGATCAGGAATTCTCTCAGACAACCTCTGCAGTGAGCGCCCTCGCAACAGGCAGCAGGGGAGCCCTGCTCGTTCATATTCTCTTTATAAACAGTTGTTTATTTTATTATCTTTATTTGAAACAGATCATACAGCAGAAGACTTCTGGAAAAATCTTTTCCATCTGACTACTATTTTTGGCAACATACGGTACAGGACAGAAATGCGCTGGCTCGCGTTTGTTTATTTGCCTTCATCCTAAAGGCTGCAAATGGGGAGAAAGATATATTGGAAGTAACTTCAGAGGGAGCCTGTGACTGTCAATGTAAAGATGACTAAGGTGCAAAAGGTACAAATCAAAAGCCCTTAAATAGGACTATCTGCGGACCACACACATGAAGACAGAATTAATCTTTCTCTGTGAATTCATTTTTGCTTCCATACTATGTCCTTTCTGAGATTTCTCTAGGAAAACAGCTCAGAAAACCCAACACCAAACCCAACAACCTCTGTGAGCAGAGCTGAAGGAGTGGCTTCTGCTGCAAGGAGCATGACAGAAAACTGTAATACTCTGATGGGAACCAAAATGAAGGGTGACAAAAAACGTCTCAAGAACTTCTGCTCTGTGATACTCCTGCACCAGTAATGGACCACTCTATTGAATTAAAGGCATTAACACCTTTTTCTAAAGATATTATCCAAAACAGCTATAGGGAACAATACAAGACAACATTTAGCCCATAAAATTCAGTTAAAAGCCCTGATTCACCTCTGATATCAGAAGTCAGTAAGCTACAAGGATGATGGGCACAGGACACATGCATTTCAAGAGAGTCCAGAGAAGTTTATGGATTATGTAATGAAATTAGTTGTAATACCAAAATGTAACTATGCATTTCTCTTCATGTGCAAAACACCATGATAAAATTAAAGGTGGCGGTCACTTCATTTGAACTGATCAATTATTTTTTTAATGCCTCAACTGCTGATAGTGGATTTTTTCCCAGTTCATGGGTAATTTTCCCAGACATACACAACCTTTCCCTTTTACTCCCCCATTCAGCGCAAGAACGAAGAAGAAAAGACACAAGAAAAAAGAGAGATACTTTAACAGAACTGGGAAAATATTGCTCACATTAGAAACTTTGCTTTGAGAGAGGGAAAAGAACTGACTTTCTGTCAAAAACATTTATAGAAAGGAAACCCCCCGAAACCTCAGGGTTTCCCTTCCCACGTATAACTGCTGAACCTGTCTCCATGATGTAGAATTTCTTTATGGAACATGAACACATGCATCCTTAAGCCGTCAGCAAGGCTTCCACACAACCTGCAGTGCCCGTAACGTCTCTATAAAATTTTCACTTAAACATTATTCATTGATCTGCTTGTAAACTTCCCAAACAGCATGTCGCCTAATTAATCATTTTTATACTAGATGCAATTGTGAGTCTAAGCTGCAGAATGGTTTGCTGTGGCTAATCACATCCATGCAGTGAGCAAAGATGGAGCTGTTTGACAATTGAATATGAAGGTTTAATTATTCTATTCAGAAACAAAGTTTTCATTAGAGAATCCCAGAGCAGCTGGATACTGTAATGATGTCCCTAGTGGAATTACAAACAGGATGAAAAGGGTTGGACAATGTTATTTGACGTGCAGCATCGCGATGTTCATTTTGAAAGCCATGAAGAGTTGGACAAGATTCTCTGAGTTTTCTGTTGCTGGTGCCAAAACTCAGCTGGAGCGTGTTTTCACGGCACTATCCACTTCCTATTGTTTTGCAAAATGCTTTTTCCACCTTCTGAAAAGGACTCTGAAAACAATACACCTCTGAGAGTGAAGATTTTCTGCTAGGAGGAGCTACTGAGCCGAGCACAAACTAGATGTCCTCTCTGGATCCCCGTTGTCTATGATTGCATGGAAATACAGTGCTTACAGCTTTGCTTTCCCACCTCCAAGCTCTTTTAGGGAGCAGAGGAAATAGGAGAAGGTGCCAGTACCATTAACACTACCTAATATGGCACATATTCCCCTAGGTGCAACCTTACCCGTGTCATGCAAATGTGGATATTAACTGTTCAAAGATGTGGGTGCAGGGGCACGAGGAAATCCTCCGTGTAAGTTGGACGGGCTCCAACCCCACATCACATACTGCCCTAATGACTTTATGTCTAGTTGGGAGGGAGAAAAAGAGGAGGGAAACCAATCCCTGTGTGAGGGAAGAGCCCATTACATTTTGCTCTATTCCTTTGCTCTGCCAGGAAGAAGCTGGGACAGGAAGGAAAAGAAATTAAAAGAAACCCTCACCAATCAATTACATTGATTCAGAACTTCCAGTGAGGAAACGAACCTTTCAGAGGAACCTTCCCAGTGCCATCATAAGCATTCTTCCCTATAATAAATTCAACTCAGCTTGCCCCAGTCTCTCCTTTCGTAGCAAATGTGATAAAAATGAAGTTCTTGACACCCTTAATATATATATGTATGTGCCCATCATTCCAGAGGACTAGGAAGAGGAAGGAAGTTAGGGGTCAGTGCAACAATATAAAATGCCATGAGAGATCATTTTTCCTGCAGAAAAAGCCCTTTTCTCTGCATAGCCCCCTCAAGTCATCCATGCTAATGTGCAGAATTAGGTCCTAAAATGTAAAATCTTTATTGAATTCTCTCCTCCTTGTTGCCCTCCCTCCAGGACTTCCCTAAACAGTTCATGTCCCAAATGTAAGCCCACCATGAGAAGAAAAAAAAAAAAAAAAGGGGTAAAAAAAACTCATGAAGACATATATCCTGCTGAGCCACCAGAGAAGCTCCAGGAACATCAAAAACAGAACCAACTCCAGTGAGTTCTGATGTGGTTTCAATTTTGGATTCTGTCATTGGGAAAGTAATCAGGTCAATGAGAAATGTGGTGGAAACCCAGCTGAGAACATGAATTACTGCACATTCTGGACCACCCAAGACCAGAAAAGGGAAGAAGAAAAAATCACCCTATATCTTAGTAATACTACAGCTTTTATCATTAGGTTGGAATTATAGTTGCAGTGAAACTAAGGAAACAATACAGATTTGTAAATGCTTCCCGTTGAAATCTACATTTCTTTTTTAGCTTGTGTGTCCTACTGCTGTATAAAACCACTGAGAAAGTTCAGTTAGGGCTGAGGGCTGGGGGTCACATCCTCAACGGATGCAAATGTGGAACAGCTCCAGTGCTGGGAGGGTTCAGCCCTTTGTTGAATTAAATTCCAACTAGAGACTGAATATTTTTTTTCTCCTTCAGTTTATAGAAAAGTCTATTTGGGGCATTTGTGTAAGTAAGTGGATGTGATTTCTCTTTCAAGGATGTTTGGAAATCAGAAACTGAAGCACTGGAGAGGTCTCTCACAAGATTTGTTAGTGTCCCTTTTTTCCCCCTTAAGCAGCTGTGAAAATAGTCTAGCTGGAACAAACATGTGGATTAAAACAGAGATATTTCACAAGTGCAACCCTCTGTATCCAGGCTCCGCTCACCATTCCCTTGCCACAAGTCCTACTGAATTCCCTAGAGCATGACAGAAAAAAGAGGGAGTGAGTGAAGGAGAAAATTCCTTCTAGGCAATATGAAGGGCTTGGGTAAGGCTTGCAAACACCCTCCACCACACATAGGTTCGTTGTAATCTCACACAACAACAGGCCCACCCTCCGGGTGACGTGAAATGGGAACAATTCCTCTCTGCTGTAAAGGAGCCGTCCGCGAAATTGGCCCAGTGGAGGCCAGAAGCATCAGAGAATAAGGAACGTGAGATGCCTGAAATGCCAGTGGTAAGACAAAACCTGTGTCCCAAGGAGCCACATTTCAGGCATTAACACCAGCCACAGAAGTCTGAGACTGTCACTTTCAATTTGGCCTCCACAAAGAGAAGCCAAGGTACGAAACCCGGACAGCGCGGAGCTACGTGAGCCAAAACCAAGTCCAAATTTCACCCTCTTCACTTAAATTCAAAGAGAAACCAAAAACTTTTTTATGTTGAGGGTAGTCAAGCACCAAAACACGTTGACCAGAAAGGTTGCAGAGTCCCCATCCCTGGAGATACTCAACATGTAGCTGGGCAAGGTCCTGGGCATTGACTCGATCTCCAGAGGGGTTCTCCAACTTCAGCTGGTACATGTGAAGGCTTTGCTTTGGTCCTGCCTCTGTCTGAAATAGGCTAAAAATCTCCTCCTCTTGAAGAAATGGACAAGAAAATTCTCTGAGGACAGGAAACAGCCAGCGAGCAGCCTCCGGACTGCACGGATGAGCTAGGAAATGCAAATCCCCTGCTCCACAAAATTAGTGGCACAGGACCCCAGACACCGCAGCATACACAGTTCAGTGCAGCCTGCACAGCTCTGAGGACTAGAGTATGTGGAAAATCTCTTTTTTCTTTTTTTGCCTATCTGTTTTTAGACAGGAGCGTGGGGAACTGAGTAGCAGGGTCACGCTCTCTTCCTCCTGTGGTCTGCCTCAATCGAAACACTGACCACAGTGGAGTCCAAAGCACGTTTCACTATGGTAATAAAAAGATTGTGGTCATTTCAAAAGCAATTAAGCCCTCATAATCGATTATGCTTTCACCACAGTCATCCTTGCCCTTGAAGCACACACCCAAGTGGAGAGGAATTGATGGACATTTTCACATGCCCTGCATGCCACTCCAGATGCTTTTCTTTCTATTTCTGAGTAGTCAGACCCCAAAAATCTTCCAAAGCCAAAGCATTATAAAGGCGAATCTCTAAGAGGGGTCTGCTTTTACTGTCTCATCGCTGTCACAGAAAATGAGAGGGAGAAGGCTGCAGTGGTTCTAGTCACTCATAGCAGAGATGTTCTTATCAGGGGAGGATTTATGGCCCTGCGTCCCAGATCAATTGATAAAGTTGGGCTTCAAATCCATGGCAGGGCAAATTCCATCAAGGCATGTCATCCCTCTTTCACATGGGCAGTGCATGCAAGCAAGTGCCACCTGAGGCAGCAGTATGGTATCTTCCCAGTCATTTCCAGGCAAATGGAAGCATGTTCTGTCCATGCTTGGTGCTGAGCAGATGCTCTGCAATATGGTTAAGAGTCAGCAATAGTGCACAAGACCTCCCTGTTCATCCAGCTCTCTGACACATGACTATAAAGCACTCAGTAAAAAACCATCCTACCACCTACAGCCCAGTCCCTTGGCAGAGAAGATCCTTGTTTTCTCATCCATGACGTGACAGGTAGCAAGCAGACCTTTATAAACAGATACCTTGAAATCTACTCCAGAAGCCAAGAGACTTCTTGCTGAACAGGTAATGTGACCAGTCAGAACCCGACAAATGGCTCCACTAGCTTCCCTGATTGCATTTGAATCCATGACCCTCTGAGCCTTAATGAATGTGGACAACAGATTACTTCTTGTCACTATAGCAATCTCAACATATCAGAATGTTTGCATCATATCTCTGTTTTTTGATTGGTTTTTGGTTTGGGTTTTTTTTTTTTTAAACTGAACAATCCATTTCCTTCAACGCTTCCCCACATTCCCTATGGTTGTGGCCTCCAACTAGTGGTGTTATTCTGGACCTTCTTGAAAGGTCTTCACTGCACACAGGCCAACTGAGGGATCCTTTCACGTGTCTGATGTGATACTTGCACATCCCAACAGGATGTTAGTCTGTTGTTTTGTGGAGTATTTTGTTGCATCTGCACATCTTAGCTGACTTACATCTAAGTTTCTGCTTAACCCTCAGTTTTTCTGCAGTGCTACTGTTTAGGGTCTCTTCATACAGCTGATTTCTCCTATCAGATCTTGCCCTTGTCTTTACCAAAATTTCTCCTCTCAGACCATGTTTTGCCAAACTCATTTATGCCTTAAAGCTGGCCTCAGCAGTTCTTCAGGGACAATTTCAAAATTAATAGACATGGTCTCCTTCCCATCATCCCAGGTGGTAAGGAAAGAATTACAGAGCAACAAGTCCAGGATACAACCCTCAAGATCCCCCAGTCCACATCATGAAAGTTTGACAATGAAATTATGATAATCAGTCCCCAAGTATTTCCTCAAGCCAGCTTTACAGCCATGTTAGAGAAGATTCATCTTAGCTCAGATTCCCTAGCTCAGCTGAAAGGCCACAAAGCTCCTGTTTTCATTCAAAACCTTCTGAAAATGTTGGTCAATACAACAGTCTTAGCCTTAAATTACTGTATAGACATACATACATATATGGATCTAAATAAAATAATCAGAGAGG
The DNA here is from genome assembly GCF_036250125.1 of Pseudopipra pipra. Classification (NCBI taxonomy): domain Eukaryota; kingdom Metazoa; phylum Chordata; class Aves; order Passeriformes; family Pipridae; genus Pseudopipra; species Pseudopipra pipra. The sequence continues at coordinate 25,679,050 of NC_087557.1, forward strand.
GAGCAAAAGTTTGCTGGCAGCCTGAGGCTTCCCCCTCTGACCAGATGTACCCAGTTCATTTCCAGTAAAATTCCAAGGAAGCCACTGGCATCCCACTGGGATATGTTAGGCACATATTAACTTGCTAAAATAACACAAGAGATCTGCATGAATTCTGCTGTAATCTATCACTTCTCCTTTTTTTTTTTTTTAATAGTCACTGTAGTATCAAAGCAAAACACAACAGCATGGAAACTCAGGTCACAGGCCAGCTCGCTCCTGCTCAGCATCTTCAACCTGCTGTGCTGGGTCCCCTCACACTCAGCTCATGTGGTTGGAAATTTCTTGGCCTAACAACACTGCAGTCCTGACCTTCAGTACTTCTCCCCTGTTCCCCTCTCTCAGAGTTAGGATCTCACAGCCATTAGAGTCCTACAGCCAGTGTGATGAGTTGCATGATTCCCGTAAGATAGAACACATCCATTCCCAGAAGCTCCAGACAGGTGGATGCTTTGAAGAGCAGCGCTGCAAAAGTTCTTAATTTGAATAAACAATCATCAAAGCTTAAGAAACTGATTCATAAGCATAATGCTTGCAACAACCTTCTGCCTCCCTTTGGTTTCATTTTGGCATGAGGGGCAGCTGCAGCAAAGAAGATGTGCCCCATCCACAATGAAAACAGACTGCGACATTACAAACAGAAGAGCCCGGAAAAAAGACTGACTCAAAAACTTCAGTTCTAGACACTCCCAAAAATTTTTGTGAAACCTCCCCAGAGACTCACATCCAAGCTGCATAGCTCATAGTCTTTGCTGTTGACCTCTGCTCCCCTGTGACGAGTGGGGGACGCAAGCGGAACATCGGCCAAGTGCAAAGCGGAGCTGGCTGCCCTCATGAAGTGCCTCTGCCTAGGACTCTGTCATCTCCTCCCACTCATTCATGCCCTCCATACTGCAGCCTCATCATCCCAGACCTCTAATCACTTCATGTACACGCTGTCCATAAATTAGGAGACATCACAGTGTTATTTGGGGCACTGAACAAGATTACTGTGCAATTACACCAACGAGCCACCTTTATCTCCAGGCTTGAAATCATGCCTTTACTTAAAACACTTTAAATCAATAAAATTATACTGTAGCCATAGACAGGACATACAGTTTTGCTTACTGGAATGACCCCCATTATGTTCAACGGGAGATCTGTTTCTGCCTGATTCAAGCACAGCAAACAGACTTCAAGTAATGGCAAATGTCAAGTGGTTTTAGGAGGAAATAATTATAAATCATTCATGACACCCTGCTATGTCCTAGCTGTTGGTTGGCTTATTCCTCTTGATTAGTGCTAATTTGCATACAGCTCAGACCAGTGCAGTAGTGATGGAGGCTGCTCCAGAGAAAGGAAGGTACCCTGAAACACAAAGGCAGATGGGTGGGCTGTGGTGGGAGAGAAACACAAGTCCTGAGTAACATAGAGAAGGCACACAGGGAGTGATAAAACCGTCTCTTCCTACCTAATAATCATCAAAGAGATCCAGCAGGAAGCAGAATAAAGGGGAAATAGATAAACATCGTTCTTCATATGGTTCATAGTGAAGCTCTGAAACTCCCTATTGCCAGGGGCTGCACATACAGAAGGTTTTTAAGAGCTTTGAGTTCATCTCCAGAGCCAAGGTGTGACAACCCACCTTTAGGGGCAGCCAGAGCAGAAGACAGGGATGGAGGGGTGGGCTTCTCTTTCTCCACAACAGCAGAGAAAATGGATGCACACAGGTATCATCAGCAGCCTGGCTCTGTGCCTGAAGGCACCACTGATTTCAGCACTACTCACCGGAATGAGGGAGCAAGAAAATGGGGTTCTCAGTCTGAATGTGATGGAAAGAGTGAGGACTAGGCTCAGGGAGAATGTGACTGACTGTAGAGCTGCCACGTTATGGTAGGCAGAGGACCTGCTCCTCAGGATGCGACCTGCAGCCCCAAAGCCACGGGTATGACATAGGACCAGAGCAGGAGTGGGACAGAGCAAGATATTTACAAACGAGAGCTGGGGGAATCCAATCCCATCTTGAGTAACTTAAACTCCCTCTGTAGCCTTATTATGCTATCCCAGGAGACAGGAAATTTTCAAGCAGCTCTGAGTCAATGGGGATTGTCTGACACAGTGACAGAGCTCTGATTTAACAGGGTGTTAATTAACTTCATGCATTTCAAGTCTGGTAAATGCAGAGCATCCCGTTGAACCAGGGCCTTCATGGAGCACTGAGATAGCTTAAGCCTGAAGAAGTAGGCTGGAAACATCTAACAAGAAGAGGATTTCCCATGATAAATCTGGTACTTCCTGCTTCTAGCTGTGCTGGGTTTACCACACAAATCGTCTTTCTCACAGTCCTTTGGCGCTGCTCATTTCATTCTCAGCTGGGCTCCAGACACACAGAGGTGCAGAGAAAGGAAAATAATGAGACAAAGTTGGGATAGGCAAACATCGTGGTGCTGGAGGCTGTTCAAGCCTCTCAGACACTTTGGTGGGTTCACAAACTGGGATAAGATTGTGAACCACTTCTTTTTTCCCTGTAATTTAAAATGCATGCTTCTCCCTTGTGTACCACCAAGGGTGGCTCAGTTATTGAAGGCACAAACAATTTTTCTCTTTTTTTTTTCTGGGAGACTCGACTGTGCCCGGGGGAGTGAAGAAACCTGGACCACCTACCATAAGCTGAGTAGTCAGAGAATATTGCACGTAGTCCATACCCTGTGTTTTCTTCCCATGTTAGTGCTCCCACTCTGGCGCCCATGTGCCATCACAGCACCTCCACAGTCACTCTATGCCAGCATTCCCTGTTTTTCAAAACAGACATGATCCTGGAGTTGTAACACACCCAAATGTGGAAGTGATCTGGATTTTCCCCAAAGCCTGGTATTTCACTTCAGGTGCACTGTGCAGAATGACCAGGGAGCAGTACACAACTAGACCTTTGATCCAAGATTGAACATCACAGAGTGCCACTGGTTTAAATTCATCTACTGCTTATGCTGCTGCCTGCTCCAAAAGATTTCTCTTTATCCTTTTATATAGCTGCATCCACTGGAGTCTCATTCCTTAAACCTGCATCAAATTCACCTTTAGTGATTCCTTTTCCTCCTTTGCTTATAATTTATCCGGTGTTTTTCAATGGCAGTGATTGTCCCTTTGACATTATTTCTCTTCATAAGCACTGCCTCTCTGCTTTCTCCAGTGTTCGGTCCTGTGAGCTCTTTAAACATGATCTGTTCTCTAAAACCTGGCTTGTTGGTATCTTTCTACAGTACCAAGGTGTCAGTGCTCATTGTACTCATGCATACAGAAGCTTAGTGATGGGAGGTCTTAAAACAGCTATTTTGTTCCCTGCCTTTGGCATTGTATTAAGAACTTGGATTTCTTCTACTGTTCTCTATCACCTTAAGGTCACTTTCAGACATATTGTGTTTCCAGGTCTCCCATCTCTAATTGCACAAGTTAAGATTGCTTTCAATTTTAATTTCCTTCCTTTTAATGGTTTCATCCTGCTCTTAACATGACTTGAACATGAGTTGCTTTTTTGTGTTTTAGGCTTCCTCTGAACACCTCTGCTGACCAGTCACTGATTAATTTAATCCACATTCACGATGTACAGCTAAGAAAGTGAGGCTAAATACTTCAACATTCATTAGAAACAGATCAAGAAGAGACTATATTAGCGTCCCCCTGACTGATGCTTATACCCTCACATCTGGCCACTAAGTGCCTCTATAAATCAAATATGGCACAAAAGGATGAGGAAAACTGTAGGGTTGCAGCAGGCAGACACTGCCTCTGCTTCACAGATAGTTTATCTCAAAGGAGTCCTGACACAGCCAAGCTAGCATCAGCTTTGTTGACTTCATGCTGGTCCAAATATTCCCTTGCCTTTTTCATGGCACTCTCTCTGTCCACATCCCTTTGGATGACCCTTCTCTGCTGCTTCCCAAACCTGCAGTCCCAGACAGATCAGTTCTTCTGATACATTCATTGCCTGCAATATTGCTCTGAAGAACATGAGGAAGCCTAACATGGGGCTGGGCATCCCATCACAGCCACCCCATGAAATAAGCAGTGCCCACATCTCTGACCACATGGCCCAGATGGAGCTCCAGCAGCTGTTTTGTCCAACACCATCAGAGCATGTAGCAGGCTGAAATAAAAGGCCTTAAGTTCCACATTTTTCAACCCCACATTATGGCTATGAATTCTTTACTCACGTAGAGAGATAGCTATAAAGTTAAACTGGGTGCTTGCTTCTCCTTCACTGTAAAATTTTCAGCTTGATGTATTTTATTAGAAAGAGCAAATCTGTTCACTAATATTCATTTAATGGGTATTAAGACATTTTAATACTATATTCTGGATTTTCCACTACTGTAACCCAGATTGGATTTGAACAACTGTGCTTCCAGAGTTTTGTTTTTCTTTTTTTTTTTAATCTGTACTTTGAACTTTTCTTAAAAAGGAAGGGCATTAAAATACAACAAAAATAGATTTTTCATTTTCAGCTTTAATTTACACAGGGTCAGGCCAAGTCAGATCTGTTGAATATTTCCCTTTCTGGGTCCCTGTTAGGCCCCAATGGCCATACTCTTCTGAGTCCTTCAACATTGCTGTGGAAGCTCAGAATGGGCTTGGGGGTGAGCTGGCCACCTGACCAGGACTACAGATCCTTGCAAATACAGTCCCTGAGCCTCACATTAAGTCAGCAAGTGCAAATCCATGAGCAATTGAGAGCTCTTTGATGACAGCTGAGAATCTCTCTGCAGACCCAGGAAGTCAGACAGATAAATCAAGGCCATAAAATAAAGTAAAAAAGCTGGTCTTAGGATAACAAAAATAAATAAAATAAAAATGAATGATATCAACTAATATAAAAATATGGAGGTTTTATTGAAACAGTGACCTAAACTAGGCAGAAACAGCAACTTTGCTTTATTGAAGTAGCATCAATCATAAAAGCACTTTTCCTTTCCACTTGCCCTGTCCTGGATCAGTGTTTGCCCAACTGCTGCCTCCACACTGGGCCTGAACAGCCTGAACACAACCCTCAGGAAGAAGGTCCTTACACTTGTGGCTGTCCAGGAACCTGGGACCAACAGCCTTCAGTGCAAAGGCAAACCCAGAGCAGGAGGGAAAATTTGCCACAGGCAGAAAAGCGTTTGCCAAATGTCACTCAAGTGGTGTAGGCAAAGAAGGAAAAACAGCTGATTGCTCAGGCCCCTCTGTAGCCCAAAATCTAAGGGCTTCAATAAGCTTCACACAAACAGGTTTGCAAGCCCTGCAGAGCCTGAGCAGAGCAGTGAGCAGGGGTAGAGTGTTTCAGGAGAAGTCACAGGCTGATTCACTGGACATCGTTTCAGGATCAAGCTTGTGTGAGACCAACACGGTCCAAACAAATTTATGGAGAGTTTGTTCCATCCCCCCACAGGGGCAAAGAGACAGAGAGAAGGAAACTTGCCCACTCCTACTGATTAACCACAGTGCAAACTTCATAAACGTGCTCCTGACCTCCACCACAGCGCGCAGTCTTGAGTCATTCCAATAAAGCAGGAAATGACACTTTGCCACAACATTACTAAGTCCATATCCCATAAAACCATTCAGGGAAGGGGGGGGAGAAAGAGAAAAGCAGGAGTAAAGCCAGCAATTATCTGTTATTAACCCAGTCCTCAGTGGTATCACATTGCTCCTAAAAATAATGACAGAGCAACAAAGCTTGTTTGCATCTCCCACGTCCTTTGTGGGTTCCTCATTATTCTAATGAGCTGAGGGAAAATGCACTTCAGTTACATCCCCATTGATTATTTCAGTGATCACCCTGCTTTCATTTCCCCCTGGCACCACAAGATGTTTTACAATTAACACTTTGATCCTTTCTTTTTCTTTTCTTTCCTTTTTTTTTTTTTTTTCCCCTCCACCCAGAGGCAAATGCAGACACCCAGTTTGGGAGGAGTTGAGAAATCTGGTGGATGAGGTTGCTCCCATACTTTGTGCCAGACTGTGGGGCAACCAGGCTGGGCATGGCTGGCAGAGCCACCAAACATCCTGCTTTTTGCTCGCGTGACACCACTCCCCTGCAGCTGGTACCAAAAAGAAACCAGAAACAGTTTAAGAATAGATCAGCATAATGTCTGCCATGTGGGCTCGGGAGCAAAACAGGGAAGGGATGGAGGAGGGCAGCAACACAGCCATTGCACGAGCAAACAGGCTGTGGCTTGGTGGGTTTTTTCTGTCACAGTGAGTCACACCACTCTTTGTAAGTCGCAGCCTGCCTTCTCTCATGTGGAGAGAAAAAAAAAAAGAAGAAAAAAAAATCTTATTTGTTTCAACAAGCTTTCCTTGCCACCTTTTATTCCACCCTTCAGAGTCACCATTCAAATTCTTTCAGGCTTCGAACAGCTGAGAAGGAGCTGGCGAGGAGCAGGGCTGCCAACCTCTGCTTCTCCCCCTTCTCCTGCCACACCTCTCGGGCCCCCTGGATGGAGAGGAGCATTACCCAGGGTCATCCCCTTTCTTTGGGGACATGGTGGGGTACCATAACTTAAACACTTGTGCCTATTTAAAGGACAGGAATAACTACAACTGCTGGGGGAATGGAGCTGCATGTCACCCAGAATGAAGGGGGTCAGCCACCACAGTGCAGGAGATGTACAGAGATGGACTTCACCCTCCTCCAGCTAAAGCCAAAAGGAGGGGACGTACACATTTCAATTACACCAAAATTCAAAGGTTTAAGTATCAGTCTCTGCTGAAATTTGGGTGATTAAATGCATTTTTTTGTCCTTTCATCAACAAAGGTGTTTTCTCATGACTGAATTGCCTCCTCTTTCACAGAAGTGCTTTTTTTTAACCTTTTTTTCATTCAAAATAACTTTGAAAAAGATGCAATAATAGCTACAGAAAGATTTTTCTGCACTCCAAACCTCCAAGTTTTAAGACAAACTGGGGGAGGTTTTCATACTGCTTTGCTTTTAGCAAATACAGAAAGCAGTTTAAAAAGTATTTAAAGAAAATAATTTTATCCCCTCCAGAAAGAGTTTGAAAATAATTTTAGCATTACAATTTTTTTGTCAGGAAAGTAGATTTCTGGTTATCTTGAATATCAGAACTCATCATAAAAGTACTAAAAAAGGACATTTATGTCCAAGTTAAGTCTTTCTCTGCAGACTTGATGATTTATAAGGAAATTTTACCAAACAGGGGAAAAAAATCCAAAGAAAGCATTTCTGGAATGTCATTACTTTTTTTTTGTTTATTTTACAGTTACAATATTTGTTATTTCAAATTATTATTGGATGTTATAAAACAAGAAAACCAACACAAACATCAGGATGAAAAGCTTTAGTTTGTCTAGAGGAAATCTTAGAGAGTTTTGAAAATTCAGTGTAATTCAAAAATCCACACTTCAGCTCTTTGGGGCCATTTCAAATTGAAATTTGCAATTTCAAAATGTTACCATTTTACTAGAAAAATGCTGATTCTCATGACACTTGTGTTTGAGCATAATTTTACAACAGTTGCATTTGAATGAGGGTTTTAACAAGAGTAAACTCACGCACACATTCGAGTGTTGACAGGATCAGGGCTTCTGGTAACTTGCTGACACTCAGTACAACCTATAATGCTGTACAATGCTCACTTTATGCACACCAGACTTTGACCTTATTCATCAAAATACCCTTCTGACTTTGTTCCAAGGGCTTTTATGTTCTCTGAAAACAATAAAAATTCCCTTTTATGACATTACAGCTTTAATTTCAAAGTGTGATGAGTGAATGTGGTGTTGTTTTCTTTATTAAGGCACAATGAGCTTGTACGCCGCGGCTCAAATTATTTTTGCTTGGGCTTAACATAACCCTGATACAACAACAAGCAGATTGGGGTCCAAAGTACAAACCCAGGGCACACACAAGCCCAAACCCCACCTTCCAAAATGGACGATGACTTTGACCTCTACAGCCACAACCCAGAGGGAACAATTCTTACGCTACAACAACTCCTCCGCAGCAGATCAACCAGCTCTGCGGCACGTGGGACTGTTCCACCAGTCCTCAGATCCCAGAGCCACGTGAATGCAGACATCTCCTGCTCACCTCTCTTCAGACATGATTTTCTAGAAGTCCTGGATGGGATGAAGCCTTTGAAATGCAATGCCCCAGCAGCACAAAGTAATACCAAAGCGTCTTTGGAAGCAAGGGGGGTGATACTGATCCCGAAATTCTTAGTCACGGGGAAAGAATAAAAAGGAGTCTGGGTCACCATTAAAAACCCACCCTTGGCTCCTTTAATTTTAACACAGATTTACTCGCAGGGACTATCTTTTTGCCCGAAAAAGATGCTAAGGGGAAAAATAGTCATTATGAAAAACCACACATGTAAAAAAGCTACACAGATGCTCTAGCTCAAATTTTAAACACACTAACTTCCTCAACAGGAGTTTGAACAACGCCGAGCCAGTTCCAAGGCCAAAGCTGTGTTAGTAATGCCTTACTGGCACCGCTCTTGGACCTACCTTCCTCACGACCAGCAAAAAGGATGCTTCCGCTGGGATAATTTATACCAGTTTCCCTGAGGAAATCCTCTGTAACAGCAAAAGTGCTGTTTTGCCAGGATAAGCTATAACATTTATACAGCATTTGCCAACAAATATATATATGTATTTAAAAATTTTTATGGAAAGCCATTCCTCTCTGCAATGCTGTTCCACCAGCAATGATTCCTTGCACAGATTTGGCTTGGAGAGCCAAGTGGAGATACAAAAGGCATTATTATATGAGACTGGGGACTGGTTCCAAGCTTGGTCTAAGTAATTTAAAATAGGAAATGCTGAAAATCAAACTAAAAGCATGTGCACAATCCAGGAAAATGTTGCAAATGCTGCAAACCATTTCTCTGAACAAGGGAAGTAACTCAGTCCTGAACTAGGTCCTTCACTGGTGTGACTGGCATAGCTCCACCAAATTCAGACATGCTACATTGGTCTGCACACAGCCTGAAACAATTCATATTTTGGAGGTTTTGTTTCAAGTTTGGATGGAGGCTACCTGCTGTCTCTGGGAACCCCTGCAGTACATTCAACTGCTACCAACAAAAAAAACCAAAAAAACCTGGAAAAAAAAAAGTAAATTTGAGGCTCCTGAAACCCCAAATACAATGAAATGAAACCAAAGACAGAGGTGCCCTAAAGAGGGCATCTCTTTCCGTGTGAGAATGACCTTTAGCCCACTGTGAGAGAAGAAAAAAAGAACAAGAGAAAGGATGAGGGAGAAAGATGGAAGAAAGTGGTCAAGTGGAGGGGACAGATGGTGGGCAAATTCAGAGGGAGGGAGGGAGGGAGGAAGTGGGGAAAAAAAAGCAAAGGGTGAAAAAACAAGGCAGATTAAGAAATAGGAATCAGAGGTGGAGGAGAGAGAAGGGGAGGGATGGGCAGTGATAAAGGGAACAGGGTTAAAATGAGCAAACAGAGAAGGCAGAAAGAGAAGGGTTGGGGTTAAAGGAGCAATTGCCCTCTGGCAAACATACTGCAGTGTAAATGGAAACACATATGTCAACAAGGAGCGTCCTGAGATGGGCTGCAGAGGAAATAGCTTATGTGATGTGAGCTTCTGCTGGGAACCACCACAGCCTTCTCCCCCCACTCCCACAGCACCCTGAGTCACTCCTTTCTGCAGATGCTGATGCCACTGTGTACAGCAAGGCACTGTCAGAGGGGTTCCCCAAACCCAGCCAAGACTGCACCTCCACCCAGCACCACTGCTGCTGGGGGTGAGCTCACAGCCATTCACAGCCACAGCTGCTACCTGATTTCACCCACTTCAAAGCAGGCTTCATCACAGCTCCTCGAGGTGCAAACACACATGACATTTTCACAGGTAGCTTTGCACACACTTGAACTCAAAAAAAGAGCTTCAGAAACAGCTGATAAGCACACACAAAGGTCTCCAGAGCAATTAAATCTGAGTCCAGCACCTGAGCTTGAGTTCTCCAGGAGCCCTGGCCAGGGCTGAAGACCATAATCCTTGATTTCACTCCCTGAATTGCATTGATCAGGACCCAGTGCCTCAGAAGCATCTTTTTCTGGAAGCTAAACTTACAAGAACCATTTTTCCAATTCCACTTCAGCTTTTTATATGATCCAACCATCTAGTTGCACCTTCAGAACATTTTCTAGAAGATTTCTGGTGCTATTGCTCTTTCTTCTTCTTTAGGAGAGAGCTTAGGGATGATGGCAGCAAGATAACAGTAAGAACCATGATCATCTTCCATAGACAAGGGGAAAAGCCTGTGATAAAGGAAAAGAATCCAGCAGAAGAGCTCATTGCAGAGATTATCATCACTGCTGCCCAAGCCTTCATACTCCAGATACAGCATGCATGCACAACAGGGCTCTGCTTCCTCATGCCATTGGACCTGAACTGCCCAGGGTTCCCAAGGGGCTCAAGATATGCCAAGAGAAGCATCCCGTGTGAAGAAACTTTTCTGTGCGAAGGATTCAACCTCTTTGGCTAATGAGAACTGGTTTCTGTGGCCAGTGGCACAGAGGGAAGTGAAATGACGAAATGACCTGGTATTTATGCTCAGATGCCTTTTTCATGCACAGGAGCAGATAACACAAGTCTAGAGCACGGCTCAACAAAAAAGTGTGTCTGTGTCACTGTTTGCATTAATTATACCTTATTACAGTGCAGCTACTTCTGCTCCTGGTTGACAGCAGCCCACGTCCACAGGAGCACTTTTATCCCGGTGTTGGTACAGCTGTAAGCAGGGTATTGCACCACCTCAAAGACCCAGTAGGGCTGCAGGAATAACATATTGGTATAATCAAGTCCTTTGACTACTACAAAGTTAATCTATGCACCATCAGGGTACTGACAGCAGCTCTATTAGCTGTTAAGAGCTGTGGAGAAGTTGACACATGGTAACTTCCACAGTGCTAAAACCCTTACAGGACATGTTTAATACACAGCACATTGTGTGTTGTAGGAGGCTGTTCAACAGCCATCCATCTTTCTTCACTTGTGCTGTTGTGACTTCCCTTTGAAGTGTTAAGAAATACTTTTCAAATATCCTCCATCACTTTGTCAATACAGATCACTACAGATCATTAATGTCTCTACACAAACACCTTTTGTCTATTAAAAAAGAATCCTTTAACTATCCAGAATCCGACTCTTTGCATTGTAGTGCCTGGGGATGACACAGAGATGAAGGGCTTCCTACAGCTATAAACTCAGAAGATAGATGAAAGTTCAATCACAGACACTGAATCTTTTTGACATTTAAACATTTCCACTCCAGGACACATGACAATCCTTCAAACAACCATGTTGTTCTGTTTTTACAAGGACACCAATTAGCCTGTGTTGTTTAGATTGGTAATACTTGCAATGTATAAACTTTCTTAGCACATGGCAAGTGAAAACAAATAACCTCCATCAGATATGCATTTTCAATGTCAAAAGGGTGAAGGAAAATTAAGTGCCATTTCTGTAACAGACTGCCTCTAGACTTTCTTCCCAGAATCTGGAGAAATCTGGTCGAAGTAGAAATTTACATACCGACCCCAAAATAATTCTGTAGTGGGCACTTTCTCCCCGTGAGTAGCGTTGCTGTAGCTATGATGAAAATAGAGCAATGAGGTTTCTAAACAATAATCTTTTCCTGGATCAGCTGATATAGCTAAAGAAAACAAGCTCTGGGCACACAGAGTTTTCTAAATTCTGTTCGCGAGAAGGGCGCCTTTCCTCGCACAGCCTTGATGCCAACCCTTTCACTTCTCCAATCACCAGCGTTTTCCAATAGTTTTCCCTTGCTTTTCTCTGTGCTACCAACTGCCCGAGCACTCCTGAGAGGGTGGTCTAGAAGTTCAGGAAACCTAGACTTCTAGAACCTGAACTGAGTAAGGGGGCACAGGGAGGCAGAGGTACAGAAGAGCAAACACACCGACCTGCAGTGGTGCAAGCAGCACAACTGGGGATGGGGCTCCTCTCACATATACTGGGAGCTCTAAAATGTTGTGCCAGGACTACTTTGGGCTTCCTAGACCACAGCATGAGTTGTCTCAGCTAGCTGTGATACTATGCTGCTTAAGATGCAAATACCTCACCAGGCTGCTGAGAGAGCCAGAGGAGAGGAACAGAAAAAAATGCCTGGAGATGGTGTAAGTTGCAATCCTTATGGTTTTATATGATTTTCTCTCACCCCAGTGTTTCATCTTACTGCTCTGGAACTCACTTGACTGACTTAAATGCTCTGCTGCACCAATATACAAGTATACATCTCCTTCCTACACCACAACATAACCAAAGAAAGCATTTCCTTTTATATTGGAGAGAATAATCTAATTCTTCATGAAAAGAGCAGCATCGCTAGATTTTAAGGCAGTAGATATATCAGAAACTTCTATGAAAGGGCACCTAAAGAGCTGGGCAGCCACTGCATAACCAAGGAGTCTGATAGTCACAAGCAATCTATACAGGTCATTTTTAAATAGCCCATTTTCTGAGCACAAGATACTGGTTCTCATTTTAGGAACTGTAAATGTGTTGTGCTACAGAACTGTTTCAAAGACAGATGCAGAGAGCTGTTTGTTCAGCATTCTTAATCCAAACAAACAGTTGCATACTCTTACCTACAACATAAGTCTCTCATCTTAAGACTCTGGCCAAGAAAAATATTTTCCTAGCTAGTTTGTTATGAAAATGTTTGAATAAAAGAAGCAACATAAATAACTTATGTAAAAACTTCAACCTCTAATCAGCTGAGCTTTAATAAAGTTTGAGATAACAGCACATGCATTTTGCCAAGAGTATAAAATAATCATAAAATATTATAATTGATGTGCTGTTCTGGTTTATTATATCTCACAAACTAGATAGCTGAATACATGGAAGAAAACATTTTGGACCTCGTGTTAGCATATTGTGATAATTAATAGCCACTATTTTGATTGGGGGAATTTCAGTGGGGGGGGGTTGTTTGTTGGGGTTATTTTGTTGGTTTGGAGGAATTTATTATTTTTACAGCATATGCAAATTTTGCCAAGCACTCAAATCTCTCTGACATTGAATGACAAAGATTTGACCCATAGAGTTCTGAAAGAAATGGAGAGAGCAAAGCTTCACTCCTGCTCCAGTTAAACCCACAAAATGGAGAATAAGGGGGGGGGGGATGGGGGAAGCCCCAAACTGCAAATAAACCTTTGACAATAAGTTACACCAAGTTGTTTCCTTTTTGGAAGGTAGTGAGCTGCAAATAATTGCTAATAAAAGGTTCACTGTGTTTGGTGAATACAAATCTTTATTTAGTGGCTGCAGAGCAAGTCTTTTTCTTGCTCTCTTGACAGTTTAACTACACGCCAACAATATTTGCTTAAAGTCTTTGGCTCCATTAATCTCCAACCCTGCTACACAGATTGCCAAAGCTGATGACAAACCCCAGTTAGCATGGATCATCTACTTGCCCATGACAGTATTTTTCCCATGACATTAAAAGGATGTTTTTTTCCCCAAAGAGGGCACAAGTCTACAGATTCTCAAGAAGGTTTGAAAGGATAAGTCTACGGCTTAAGGTGACTGATAGAGGTAGCTGGGGACTACGTGGAAACAAGGAGGAGGAAGAATACCCTTGCAGTCTAATTGGCTTTTTTGTTTGCTCACAGTTGCTTCTAATATGGACAGATCTCCATAAGAAAACACAAAATTAGCACCTGTTAGGACAACTTAACCTTCAGGGAGAAAAGCAAACATCCTTGGGTTGTCAAGATTTTGAAACAAAGGTTACAAAGGAGATGATCTTTTTTTCTGAATTGTTTTAACCCCTTCTTGCAGCACCCTGCAGCTCATTAACAGAGGTACTGAACTGATTGTTAGCCACCCTCTCCTGAAATATGGTACATGAATCAATGCCATAAAACATGGAAGTAATTAACAAAATCATTATACCCTGAGCATCAGATGGGGAAAGTCCGTGCATGTTAAACATAGTCAAGGGAAACTGAGGTATGGTAAGGAAAATAATTACTTATCCTCTGCCTCTCATGACCGGCAAAGAAGCAGCATTCACCAGTTATCCCTCTTATAGTCCTACAACATATAGAAAAGTTTGGAAAGCACCACTGCTTTAGCTTTTTATTGTTGTTGTTGTGGGGTTTTTCTGTTTGTTTTTTACAGTCACCCTCACTAAAGAGGTTGATGGGAGGCAAAAGGGGCTGGTTCATTAATGTTTGGACAGCCAGAGTTAGGATGTAAGGACAGAGAATTGTAAGAGATGCCTTGTCAGTCAAAGTAACCCTGCCATTTAAATCCTTGTGCAATCCAGGCAAGCTCCACTGCTCGCTTTCCTTCCTGGTCTAACCTCCTCAGCCTGGTCCAGGAGGTCCCACCTGTCATGGATAGACACTTTCTTACATCCAGTTTGGATTTACATGTGACCATAACAGCTTCTGTTGTTCCTGAGCCAACACCAGCCTTCCCCTGAACTCTCTCAGACTCCCAGACTCCCATGGTATTTTGTCCACGGCTGTGTTCTCCTCACAAGCTGTATTGGGAAGTGGGATGCGGGCACAGCAATGCCCTTCCTCCAGCCCAGCCAGAGCAGCACCATCTGGAAGATGACTGTTCTCCTCTCCCCAGGGCAGATAGGCTTTATAAAGAGGTGACACAATGCTGTATGCACAGGCACTCTGCTGAGTAACACAGAGCCCAGCTGCCCCTCTAGACAGGAATAGCATCCAGCAATGGCTTCCCACTTCCTTCTTACTCAAGAAAAAACTTCTGAGAACCTTAAAATTTAAAGCAATCCCAGCAATTAAAAATCAGTTCTGTGTCATTTTTTCTGACTCATCAGCAGATATTTTGGTCAAAACCACTGCTATCTTGGCCCCGTAACGGTGTCACCTGTCGCAGAAGCCTCCTCCCACAGGCAGATGCCAAAATGCTGGATATGGAGGGAAATACAAGAGATCTAATGGAAAAGCTGAGAAAGAAAACAGAAGTACTTCCAAGCGAAAGCCATAGTGTTCTGTCACAGCTCTGGACAATGCAAGCAGGGTATGTATTACGTATACCTGGCTAACAATAGCACCACCTCCATCACCCTGCCCCTGGCTCATCCTTAGAGATAATGATTTGGTTAAGCTGAGGACTTCAGTGGAACTATTCATATGAAAGCATAAAGCCCGTGCAGAACTCTGCAGGATGGTGACCTCAGCAAGTAAATTGAACTAAAGTGATTGTAAATGAGCTAACATCTTTCACTTACCACTGTCTCCCGTTACTCTCCAACAGAGGTACCAACCTTTCTCTCAGTGGAATCTTCCACTTCTCTGACAAAACCACAAGCGTCTCCCAATTTTTCTACACTTTAACCCCAGAGGGGTTCACACTATAGCTAACAACCTCCAAGAAGACTGTAACAAAAACTGAGTGAATCTTTGTTCTGATTGCAGATTAAAGGGAACAATCTGCAGTATAAATGTAAAGTAGCTTTCCCATGTTTTCCTTCTTCCCCCCCTTTTTGAATAATCGGTATCTGCATGCGAAGGTTCAATGTCACCAAACATGAGGCTTGTGTACAAAAGCACAAGATCCTTGACTAAAGCACAGCGTACTTAACAGCTCAAAAGCAATTGTTGTAAATCTTGATGGAATTGTGCCTAGCAATCATATTTTATTGTCATTTGTACAGGGAAGCTTCAGCATTTTCTGGTGGTTTCTTTCCTTTCTTTTTTTTTCTCACCTTGGGCAAGTGGGGGATGTTTAATGAAGAAACTCGATCTCAGGAGTTCACGGCCATATTTACTGTTTTCTCCAGAATGTACATATTTTATACAAAATAGAACCCAGGTGTTCAGAAGAGAAACACTTTCCGTTTATTCAGGTAAGAATATAGCCCAAGGTCATATAAAAGCTTGTCACTGAAGTTTGCACTGACTGTAGTGCAATAAATAAAGGTCCAGCGTTGACACAACGTTGAATATTTTTGTGCTCCGTAGCAGGCTGGACCCAAAATCTTTACAAGATTAAAGGTAGAAAAGAAAAAAAAAAAGAGTTCCTTGAGGCCATAATTCCCCTGGGATGCGAAAAACACAGAACCTGCACCTTACAAAGCAAGATTTAAATTTTCAATCCTCTTCATCCAAGGAAAGGTACTTAACCACATCCCTACCCCTCGTGCTGCCTCTTCAGTGTATGCACAGAGCTTTCTTGCCACCTGGGTAAGTTATACACTTCTCTCTTCCTCTTCACCCCCTTCTTTTCCAAGGGTTCTTTGGATAGAAACATACAAAGAAGGGGAATAACAACAGACACACAATTCCTTAAAACCTTTATGTAGCAGCACTAGGAGGAGGACTCTTCTCCTCTGGTAAATAATTTGGGGAAGGAAGGGAAAGCTGGACCCTGGCAGGGCTTGCTGCTCCCATCCTCCATCACCAGCACACACCAGGCAGAGCAGTAGGTTCCACTGCTGTAATGAGCCTGATGTTCTCACCCAGGGATGCCTTTCAGTCCTTTGCCAGCACACCACCAGATGAGGAGACATGGTCTTGGCCACTACAACAGTACCCACACAGCTTTCCCAGCAGGGAGGACATTCCTGCCCCACTGGTGCAGAGAAGGGTCACAGCCTGTGTAGAACCACACACAAAACATGCCTGTGTGGGTCACGTTCTCCAAACAACCATCAAGGAAAGACCTCCACAGCCTGGGATGTGCATTGCCCTACCTGAGGCATAAGCAAGGGTGTAGGGGCAGGTGGCTGAAGCTCTGCAGGTCAACAGGAAAAGCAGTCCCAGGAAAGCAGAGTTTTGCTCTCCAGGTGGAGTCGAGCACATCTGGGGAGGTAGCACCTCTCAGCAGAGGGCCTTTTCCTCCAAGTCAGAGTGCAACTGAAGTGACACCCTTAAGGGCATGTTGCACTCATCTTCTTGCCTCTGCTGAATATGCTCAGAAGCATATGGCATGTCCACAAATGGCAGTTTTAAACAGGGTTGGGTTGGTTTTTTTTTCAAGGCTGGGATCCTTCTCTGGACACCAGCTGTTTATGCACGTCGGGGTTTACAACACTATTTCTGGCATTGGGAGCAAAAACACAGCATGTGTTTCTTTGCCTTAGATGGAAGAGCACATACACACAGGTGACCAGCTAAAGCAAACAAATGAAAATATCAAGATAAAGTGAAACATGTGACTAGAAAGCATCTCTATCTGCCAAGCCGTGATTGCAAGCTGGGACCGCCACATCTCCAGGTTGTCCCTTATATACTCCCTTTTCCTCCCTAGAAATGATGATGTGGATCCAACACTACATCAGAAGTTTCAGAATATCTTTCAGCCTGAGGAGATAACTGAATTTGTTTCCTCTCCAGTACATAAACCCTAATCAATATGATCTGTGTGCATATATTCCTTGCACCATAAATCCTGCATAGCTGGTACCTGTCAGACATGCTTTACAGGTGGGTATTTCCGTATAGGATTTTCTACATGGAGAAAAACCTTAGTAATCACTAAGTCACAGTCACACAGCTGGAAGAGATCAAGACATCCAGTCCATTTCTACAACAATGTCCCTATCTTATCCCCCTCCCCATAATTAGACTAAAAAACAAAACAAAACGAAATATCACACCAAAACTTCCTCCAGCTTTTACAATGAGAAGACAAAACAGAAATACTGAGAGACTCATCCTAAATTTCTGTGGGAATAGTGATTCCTCGTAACTAGTACTACATTCAGGCTGCTCCCATCTCCTTGCATCCCCATGGCTCCTCCCTCAGTGGCAAATAACTCACCAGCCTGGGAGGGCTCCAGCTGCAGAGCATGGAGCGAGCATGTGCATATGTACACACATATACACACATTTTTATATATATGTGCACACTCATACAAACATATAAAAATACCCAAGACTTTGGGGGGGAAGGAGGAAGAGGGAAATCCCTCCTTTCATCTGCATCTAAATGGGAAGACCTGGTTTGCACTGGAAGTGAGATTTCAGAAACTAAAGGAATGAATGGCCTGCTTTGTCTCCACAGCTTTGATATATCAGTTCCTTCAGTGACAGACTTGTTAATCTTTCCAATGTTGCTTTTTCAAAAAAGACAAACACAGTGGATAAATGCGAAGGGCCAACCACATCCCCTCCCATAGGAAGTCTCGCCACATGGGCAATTCTTCCAAGTAAAGAAAACAGCCCACTTTATTTACAGGGTAAATCATTTTGACTTATCTTGCAGGGGTTTGCTCATAGCAAACTGACAGTTTCCCCCTGTTGCACAGTAAATGGCTGACGGGGAAAATGTTTTCCTTCCCACCATGTAGAAACAACCAGCCAGAAGGGAGGAGGGGTCGAGGACTTCATTTTTCTAATACTCCATTAATGTTCTCGCTGACAATCACTGCAAAGGCCTGAACTCACCACTCCAGGCAGCTCGAGCAAGAAACCTGAGTCTCTACAGGGATTTTTAGCTAAGTACATTGACTCAAGTTAGAACTTTTGGTCTTAAAGGGTAAGGTAACCATTAAAAGTAAGTGTCATTTCTGTAGGGGAAAAAAAAAACCTCAACAACTACAACAACAAAAAAACCCAAACAAACAAACAAACAAACAAACAAAAACACAGTCCAAAGTTTCTTCTTTTTTCTTCTGTTTAAATCCTTGCTCCCAAAGGAAAGGTACATCTTTGTTGTCTAAAATGGCAGGACAACAGGGGTAGAAACTTTTTAGAGGCGTCACATTCCCAAGCTGATTGTTTACTTCTTTTTCTTTCAAATACACTTTTTTCAACTATGATCTACTGATCCGTTAATAGGGGATTTTTTTTTTAATGTACAGCCTAAATACACAAGCAAATCTGGATATAATGTAAATTGTTATTTTCTTGCAGATCAAAGTTTGCAGCTCAGGGATGTGATTAGGCCCAATCTTTCTTCTCTGGAAGTTGCTGTGACCTCAAGACATCACCTTGAAGAAGTCATCCCACTTCTCCAGCTCTCATCCAGGTTGCAGCAGTAGCTACCCTGACTTTTTTCAGTCCATCCAACCCTACAAGCACCTTTTCCTTGGGCCACCTCACAAAGCAAAACACCAGTGTTAAAAAGACTGAAAATCTGTGAGGAGATTTGGATTTCTTATGGAGTCAGGAGCAACTCCAAGGCACTATAAAAGTGGAGCGGGTAGTGTACTTGCAGAAGGTGTGCTCATCACAAGAGGGAAGGACAGGATGAGTTTGGCAGCTCAGAGCAATGTTTAGGTAGTTCTGCTTTGGGGTTAAAAGAGGAGAGCATTTCTCCCACCACGCTTGCGCAGGATTTGTTAATGATCCTATTTAGCTAAATTGGGATGAACTGCAAGTGCAAAAGTCAGTCTTGCCAGTTTCAAAAGGGATTATAACAGGATGCAAGAATGTACTGAAGTGTTTTCCACAATAGCAAGCTAAATAGATCATCTAA
This sequence comes from Pseudopipra pipra, assembly GCF_036250125.1. NCBI lineage: Eukaryota > Metazoa > Chordata > Aves > Passeriformes > Pipridae > Pseudopipra > Pseudopipra pipra. The sequence continues at coordinate 25,698,522 of NC_087557.1, forward strand.
GATGCCAGTCATCACTCAAATAACATGGAGAAATCCACCAAGACTGTTAAATGCACTACACACACATACACAAAGAGAGCAAGAACAACATTTTGCAACCTTAATACAGCAGGTTAAGAGGTGTGCAGGTTCCACATCCCCAGTAATATCTTATTTAGGAGAGACATCAATCAAGGCTGGACCTCAGGCAAAATCCATGTAATTGCAATGATTTATACCTTTTGACACTCTGGCCTGCTGACACTGGGAAGACAACGTGCATCGGAGTGTGCTGCAAATATCCACTAACACATTTTTCTGTGTTTTCAGGGTTAGAAATATGAAAACATATGTTCTGATTTATAAACTGCAGGTCAAACGTGCAGGTGTTAATGGCTTTTTCCCTGAGATTTTCAGCTCCAGCCAGACCTGTGTATGAACAACCAATTAAGAAACAGAAAATAGCACAGCGTAATGGTGTTCCCATCATCTCATAGGAACAAATAGCACAGCAAAATTAGAAACACAGACCTTTCCACCAGGACTCAACCTCCAGGTAAGAAAACAACTCAGGATCCTGCACAAATCCAACAAATGCTTCTGCTTTGACCTTAAGTGGTGTGATTTACAGTAATAATAAATATTTTAAAGACCTTTCCAATTTAAATGGCTGAAAGTTGAAAGTTTTCACCAGTACAGTTAGTTGAATGATTAAAAGTAACTATAACCCTGCTGGTACTAATGAAGGCTGCACAAAGATTCTGATTGCCTAATGGGTACATTTTAGCTTGGGGTTTTTTTTTCCCCCTCCTTTGTTCTAATATTCCCTTTGGGTCCCATCTGCACAGGTATATTTATGACATTGAGGATTATCCTGAAACATAGGCTCTATCTACGTTGGGCTAAAAGCCCAGGCAGGCAAAGACAGGCTGCTCATGGGATCTGGTACAGTTTGGCTGTCCCCATGCCTGGTCACAAGCACTGTGCCAGTCAAGGACAGTGTGAGTTAGGACTTCCTCACTGCTTATTCTGCCAGTCTACAAGCAAAAGCGTCATGACGTCAGAATGTCAGTCCGGGGCCAGGAATTTTCATCTGTGGTCCCATGAAACACAGCACCAACTACTGCAGGTGCTTTCTTATCCATGGCCAGAAAGAAACAGTGACCAAGGACAACTCAGTCTCCTCATTCTCTTTGAGGAAGACACAGCAGCTGCAAAGATGCAAAAGAACTGTAGAAGCATGGATATGTTTCCTAGAAAGTGCATCTGGAGGTAGTCTGGCCCCACCTCTCCCTTGTAGCAGGATTCCTGCCAACACCAGAGCAGGTTGACCATTAGCTGAGCCTTGAAAGCCTTCAGGAGTGGGGACCCCAAAACCTTCCTGGGTACCTGTTCCAGCACTGCGCCACGCCCCAAGCAAAGCATCTTGTCTTAATGTGCAGGATTGGTAAGAAAAGACCAAAGCATCCAGATATGCGAAGTACAGATGGGCTTTGAAGATTAGCCTAATTTTTCATTTCAACAGGTGGCTCACATCACACACACGACGCTGATCCTTATTGGTGTCGTGGTGGTTTTTTAAGGCTGGTTAGTCTTTGGTTTACACAGGCTGAGAAACACTGCCCAAAGCTGTCTGAAAAAAATCCATATACCATTTTTCCTGTTTTAAAGAGAATTTTCCCACCAGGTAACATAACTTACAATTAAGCCAAAGATTTGTGAAGATGACAAGTCCATATTTCTTTGAGACCACAGAATTGTTGAAAATTATTGTTTTAATGGGGATTCAAAGTGGTTTTGCATCATTATATCAATATATAAATCAGCTACACATTAAAAAAAAAAGAAAATTAACTGGCTACATAATTCCCAGCAAGTCTAGCTTTTAGCAACAGAAACAGAAGACCATAATTTTCAATCCCAGAAAAACATGATATATATGGTAGGAACTACAACCAAAGAAAGCTAAAGAACATCCTTTAAAAACATTCCAAACATCTTTCTTTTTCGTACCATGAGAGATGATTTTTTCTATTTCTTATGAGGCACTCTGCTGTTTTGCTTATAATTCCTCAGGGACTGGTGACCTCATGAAGAAAAACAACCAGGACAGAATTAGCCTTTATTTATATATTAATAGTTTTACCTCCAGCAGTAGGAGATACAATTTTGACTTAAAAATCATAATTTGTGAGTGTTTGGATAGCAGCACTTCTGAAAAGTTGTGGTAGCAGGAATTGCTGGGGAAGGCTGAATTGTGGTTGCCAATTGCTGCATTTATTAATGATTGGATTTAAAAATTAAGAGTCTACTCCAAAGCTGATGAAAGCCAGGAAGATCCTTTGCATTCCCTGGATTTTATATCAAACCTTAAACAGAGTAGAGTCATAGCACAGTGGGGGCACTTGACAGGGAATGCAAGACAGTAAATCTCTTCCAACGTAAGCATTAGCTAACGGGACAGTGCTAGAGATTTTGTGGAGAAGCGCATGACAAAATCCCCCCTTCCCCACCACTGCCAGCTCCCCAGCCAGGGTCAGTTTAGAAAGTGACTGATCCTTGTCCTCACCCTGCCTGGTGAGAGGTCTGGTTCCTCTGCCTCTCTCCCTTCCCAAAACACCCTCCATGGGGCTGTGAGCGGGAGCCCCCACCCCGAGGGCTGGCGAGGCGGTGAAAAACGATACGAACCGAATGGCAAAACCAATATTTGGTCAGGCTGAGGGGGGACTATCGATTCTTTTCTCATGATATCCATGTCTCCTGCACTTCCTGCTTCTCCGGGGCACTGGAAACTCAAGTCCTTCCTAGACCAAGGGTGGCCAGGCTTTGACTCTGTAACATCTGTGCCTCACAAGAAGTTCACGTGTGGTCTCCCAAGCTGAAGCTCATCCACTTGAGTGGCAGCAGGGACATGCTGGCATGAGGGCTCCTGGGTAAGCCAGGAGGAAGCAGGACAGCAGGAGATGCTAAGGGCAATGATGCTGGGTCAGTGTAGGGTAGCACCACGTGAACATGGTACCAGCTGCTATCTCTGCCCTCTCCCTTCACAGCCATGTAGCTACATGAAGGTTTTAGCCTTCATTGAACTTTTCATTCAACCCCTCACATCTGTTTTTTCTAGGCTTCCTTGCTCTCTCTCCCCCTTTCTGTACTGAAAGTCTTTGTCCTGGGCAAAGACAGCCATGGGGGCTCACACAACTAGGAGATCCAGGAGTGGTTGACAACCCTTGTATCAAGAAACAGTATCTGGGCACATCCCAACCCCATGCCCAAAGATCTTCATCCTACATTCAGGTTTCCATATGCTCTGGGAACCTAGGAATGAACAGCAACATTCATCAGAGGTGAATGCAAACACAGCCAAGACCTAGGGTTGTTCTCATATGAAGAAGCTTTCTCCCAGTTTCCCCACCACCGAGGGCCTTCTCACAGATAGCCATGGACAGTACATCATGATAGCCAACACAGTGGACAGTGGACCAAGAGGGAAACAAAGTAATACTGCTGTGTCACTAACCACAGTCAGTTTAGCATCTAAAAAAAATGGCAGTTCTTTTCCAGAAAAGTTACCATTTAAAGACTCTTTTTCCTTTGAGAAAGCTGGAGTCTCCCTAAGAGTTACCCTAGATAGAGAAGTTTGCCAAACCACAGGCTGTGCTGCTCGTGTGTCTCCATTCGTCAGGTTGCAATAGTTTTGAATTACTTTGGAAAGCACTCATGGATACAAGGATGAGAAGAGCATGGGAAAGGTTTCCTTCTCTTTCATCAAAACATTTTTCTCTCAGGTTTAAAAGCAATACTGCTCACAGCAGAAAGGCCACTGTTAGCCAAGGCTTAGAGAAACCTGCCAGGTGCCTGGAACTCCAGGATGGAGAGTGACCAGTGAACCTTTTGACTTCTTGCATAGGCAAAAGGCCATTCTCTCTGGAGCAAGAATGAGGCAGTGAAACAACTCTCCGTGCATAGCTGTCCAACATCCATAAACTCAATCCATGCTGCTGAACAGCCATGCAGACACATCACAATAGCCAAACACCAGAGCACCAGTTTTCTGCTCCAGGGAGTGCATAGGAGGGATTCCCAGATCACCAAGTGCACCCATTGTTTGTCCTCTGACTGCCACACATGCTGAGTCCTGATCTGACTTGAACTGGGAATGTGGAATTCTGGTTTTCCATGCAGTCTAGATACAGGAGAAAACAGCTTGGACGGAGCTGGCTTTTGCCTCACAAGGTCTCCAAAGGCATTCCTAGGTTTTGTGGGATCCTGGCCTTTCTCACTGCTGTGCCCTCAGCCAAATGGGCCTGATGGAGGTGGAAAAAAGCCTGAACTCAGCCTTGCCAATGCACGAGAGGAAAGTATGGGAAAGTCAAGGACATCACACCGGTCAAAATTGTGCGTTAAGGCAAACAAAGCCCAGCAACAAGTGACTCACCCAGAAAAAGAACAACCACTACGTGACCAGGGTTAGGCACATTGCTGAGAGCACCAGGTGGTGGCACTCAGCTGCTGCAGTGCCAGGGACAACAGACAGACACAGTTCTACCTCTGAAAGCCTTCCCACAAATGAAATCAGATCAGCAGGCACCTGAAGGAGAGCAGGTCCCACCGCTGCTCACAGGAACACAAAAAAACCATGGCTGCGGTTGTCCTTTGTGGGTATCATCTAGCAAAAACTGCCTTGCAAGGGTTTGGGAGAGTCTATAGAGAAAGTGCTCAGCCCTCAAGAAGACAAATATACAACAGAGTTGGCTAGGTGGTGGCTGCCCTTGCTAAACTTCGTGGAAAAACACAACTTTGTGCAAACCGAATTCCCTCGCTAACCTCTTCCCCTTGTTGAAATATTAAACAAAAATAACTTCTCTTTTTATCTTTGAGCCAGCGGGACAAATTCATCATTAAAGGAACTTCACTGAAGTCAACAGGGATATATCTGAGATGAAGAAATGAATTTGACCTATCGCATTTTGTGTCCTTATGTTCTAACTAATAACTAAATTGCACAGGCTTCTAATCAACGGGATCAGAGAACCTGGCCAAAGCAGCTTGCTTTCTTGCCCCCAGCATTGCTATCTGTACTTTTGTATTGCTTTCTCTTTAAGTAATTTTGAAAAACAGGTATTTTCAGCCAACTTAATCACATAATTTTTTTTTTATGAGTATATTGTCAAAACCTTAGCATAGATTCTTCACAGAATATTTGCTCCTGGTGCAGAAAATAAGCAAACAAGAAATTTTCTATTTGAAACATTTAAAATCTGACCAATTTCCACCGAAAAAATATTTTTTTTGGTGTTTTGAGCACATGCATTTGTTAAAATTACTCCAGCCACAGGGTGCCTATTCTGATCCAAGGATCTCCCTGGAAGATGCATGGAATGAAGCAAAACAAAGCTGCGGCTACACGAGGAGATCCAAAACTCCGTGTCTCGGCACACTGACAACTCCTTCCGCGGAGCCGGGGCATGGACTTCTTGCCAGGCAGAATACGAGGGATTCAGAGAAAGGAAGAGTTGCCGGCAGAGGAGCAGGAGGATGATGAAATATAGAAGCTACCAAAGCCTGTGTTAGGTAGAAGATGCATTTTGTGTCTCGTGTTATATTGCCTGCCAGTCGATTACAGTGCAGCCTGTATAAACACGTCATGTGTGCTCTGACAGGGAGCCGGGGTGAAGCAGGGTGTCAGGGTAAAACAGAGGATAATAAAATCACTTTAGATTTATTTCTCTAAATTGGAAACTTCATGCTTACACCTGACTAAATCATCAGCCTGAAACTTTAGCTCGACTCCCACAGAAAAAGTATGAAACCTTATCCCATCTTTGTTTAACAAAGGCCAATCAAGCTCGCCTAATGAATTCTGCAGATGTAGGCGACGGGACGCGTTTGGCCATTTTAATTCTGTGGGGCTTCATCAGATCTGTCTCCAGCATACCCATCTTACTCCCTTCAAGCAACTGAAGAGGTCTCAGTATCTCGAAGCCAGGCTGCCCCACTGCAGCCTGTGGGCAGAGTGGACAAAAGAGTATGTTACTGGGCGTTAGACATAGAATTTAAAAATTCTGACAAATATTAAGGAAAGCATCACAGGTGGCTGGTGGCAGGGGCTGGAGGATGGCAGCACTCACCCTGTTCCTCCCCAGCTCATCAGGAGCAAGGCACCTCCACTGCTATCCCACCACCAGTGAGTCCCCTCACTCACAAAGTGCAAAAGGACCTCTTTTTTTAAAAAAAAAAAAAAAAAGAAAAAAAAAAGAAAGTCTAGCATAAGGAGCTGGTTAAAAAACAATAAATCAGTGGTGAAATGTGGATAACAACCTTCTCTGTAAAATCAACATGGATTGTGTTCCTGCAGAGAGCTGTCTGACAGGCTGGTTGAAGCCTGACTGCTTGCAGCCAGACTTTTTTTCCTTTTTTTTTTTATTTTTTTTTTTTATTTTACAAGCTGGAGGAGTATCTTGGATCAGGGGGAGGAGAGGAGGTCTCTTCCTTTTGTACATGGTTCTGCTGTGTTAGAAAATCAATAAGCAAGGTCCTGACCTCAGCATAACTTCAGACATCACTCATGACTCCTTTGAATCTCTTCCCCCACAGAAACCCAATTTTCTTTTTAATCGCGCACACCAGAGGGAGTTCTGGCAGGGAGGGGACGTCTTGCCTCAAGATGTGGGCAAAACCCATTTGCACCCATCTTTTCTGACAGGTAGAAATCAAATTAGAAGAGGAACGCACCCGGGGAGGGCAAGGGGAGTGGGGTTAGCTGAGGTAGAGCACAGCCCAGCAGGAAATGCCGAAAAAGAAACCATATGGAGCGTGGAGGTGCTATGGATTAATATGAGAATTCCCACTTCTTTTTTTTTTCCAGAGGGGAGGGAATGAAAAATAAAATGCACATTATTTTTCTCCCTTCTTGTTTTAGCACTGGGCTATTTTCTGTTAAATCTCCTTCTTAAAAAATGAAATAAAACAAAACAAGATTTGCCACACGTTTTCCCTCCAGCCAACTCCTCAGGCTGGCTAAATTGGGTGATTAAAATATAGGAAGGCCTCCAGATTCCCCTCAGGACTGTTTTTAATATCTGTAAAACTGCCACTTTGTCTTGCCAAGGTAAACACCATCGCATGCAGTTCAAAGGTGAGCAAGCCTAAATGTTTCCCTTTGCCTGAAAGGAATCTGCCTTGGGACCCCGCGGGCCGTGCCGGAGGGGGACGCGGCCGAGCCCGGACCACGGCGTGGTGGCCAGAGAGGCATCTGTGTACACAACGCTAACTTCTCCCACACAAATACTAAAAATTTCTCATTAAAAATTATTGCTGTGTCAACATGTGAGGCCGCTCAGCCCCCGATCTGGAAAAGACGTTCTGTTTCTTTCGTGCCTTTGCTGGGAAAGCGGCAGCGACGGTGGCGAGGGAGGGGGGAGAGGGATGGGATGTGAGACCGGAGTCATCTGCTGCTGACTTTGGATCTCTTCTTTCTCCCTTGTCACTCAAGTTGAGATTTCCAACTGTTCCACTTCATCTATTTTAGTTACTTGCTATCCAGACTTTTTTCCCCCCCCTCTCCTCACTCGCTCCCTATCGCAGAGCTTTATGTTTCCCTCACATGGCCGGGCTGGCTGCGGCACTTGGCGTTACTTTAAATGGAAATGCAATTTCAAGCCATCTCTTTTGTCGTGGTGGCTGCAGGGCCTTCAGAGCAAAAGGTTTGCTGTTATCTAGACCCATCTACACAGATGCAGCCGTAAATCTGAGCGTGCCCTGCCCATGCATGATCCCTTCCATGGGTGGCCAGGAATTCGTAGCAAAACAGCACAAGGACCAAATAACTGATCAGAGCCAGCGAGACAAAATTCACAAAGCACCATCAACACAAGCTCTTAATTCTGCCCTACAGCATTGGGCATTTTGCTCCTACACACCAAAATAAAAGTTTAAAAACAGGCTTTGTTATCAAGAGAGGTGAAAGATGGGAAGTTACACCAGGGAACGAAAGTATGGGATGGGGCGTGGTAGAGAGGAGAGGGCGGGGAGCCAGTTTTGTACTGTAAAGCCAAGCAGCCGCCCTGGTGAAGCATCCATCTCAGGGGAGGGCTGGGTGGTGGGCAGGCAGCCAGGATGCCCCAGCCCTCCAAGAGGCTCCTGGTGCCCTGCTCTCCAATGCCATGCCACGATGCACATGGGTTTGTGCTGAGACGACATGAAATACAGCAACGCGTAATTAACCTGATGTAATGCTATATATCAATAAGTTAGAAAACCAACAACTTTCTTTGAGGTCAGGCACCCGCACACACAACTCAAACAGTGGAGACCTAATCCAAATTTATTGGAGTTTGTAACAGCTGGACTTATGCCTCTAATACCTTTTAAGTGCCTCTTTTAACAGCGAACCAAGTGTGTCTTTCATTAAGGTGGAGTTGAAAGTATGCTAAGTTCATAAGCATGAAAATAGCCATTTAGTTCTCTCAAAGATTAATTCTGCCTTCAGTTTACTCTCACTGAACCCCATTAATGTCTAGGATTTGGTCTTTAGTGTCCCGTTTGCATAAGCTCTGTTTATTATAGGGTCTCGATAATGTGAAAGTATTAAAATATTTCTTTCCCAAAATATAGAGGCATTAATCTTGGAATCCTCCTAGTGTCCTTAATTTGCCATCAAGTCCCACAACAGAAACAAATGTACTTTCTAATCAGCAATCTTTTCTCGCTTATAGGCCCTGATCCAACAAGCTTTTAAGCAAACAATTTACTTTAAGCAACGAGTAGTTGCACTGGAACCAATGGAACAGCTCGTGTACTGTGATGGATTGGGGCCATAGAAAATTGCCTTGATGAAAATGTCAATGCTCCCAAGAGCTGGTGAAAATATATTTTTATTATAAACACACAGAGGAACTGTTTTGATCTAACATTATAGGGAGCAAGCTTTGAACCGATGCTTTTCCACGGTCAGACCTAAACAGAAACTGAACACCACCAGGTTGGATGACAGTTTAAAAAGGCAGCCCAGAGCCAGATTGATGTTTGTATATAATGAAATTCAGTATTGATGTGATATGGACACTGTCCAGCCTCTACAACTTGTTAGGGTGACGTACAGAAAATGTGGAGAAGATAAAAATCAAAGGAGCACAAGGAAAATAAGTCCCGACACTAAGAGGAAACATTGTTTTGAGGAGCTATTTTGCTGCAAATGTTTTGGAGATAACCCACAGCCAGATGTAAAACACAGAAGTGATAGTGATGTCTAAGCACCATGCACAAGATATCTATCATGCTTCAATTTGAGTCAGAAAACCAGAGATGGGCCATTCTCCAGGCAGGAGTTAATAACTGGAGATGGGTTCAGAGAGCCTTCACCAAACCATCACTTTGTCTTCATACAAATACATGCCCATGGGCACCATGTGCCCAGGACATTTTGGGCACCATCTCCACCTCCCTTCCCTGCAGGGGATTTTGGATATCATCCTTCCATAGTAAGGTACCAACAGTTACAAGAACAGACGTTACATGGCAGCACACGGGACTGCCAGATAAGAAGTGATAACAGACAGCAACTAAACCCCGGAGATCAGCACAGAGTTAATCCTAGATTCCTGCTGCAGCAGAGAGGGAATCACCCCTGGTTTTTTATGAATATCATATGTTCATCTGTTTGCTGGATTGCCATTGTGTTGCCTGCTCTATGATCACCAGGAGCTAACTGCACACAGGTCAGAGGGCTAATGGCAGCCCCAGCTGACCCCATTCACCAGTACCTAATGGACAACCCAGGTGTCCTCCACCCTGGAGGTTCACCTTGCACCATACTCAGCTTGGCAGAAGGGGGAGAGGGGCAGGAATTAAGCCAGAATTAGGAAACTCGTGGCAAATGAAAATGCAGGTCCTAAAAGCATAAGGGAGAGAGGGAGGAGCATTTCTGGGAAAGAGAGAGAGCCCTGGCTCAGAGACAGCAGGGATCTGCATAAATCAGCCACAAATGGCTTAAACTAGCCCAAGTTTTTTGCCTTTATGTTTGTTTTGTTGGGTTTTTTTGGACCCTGTTATCTGCAAACTCTGAAAGGTACATTTGCACTGACAGAGCTTCTGAGGTTTTCCATGCAAAGAGAGGACAAACCACAGAGGCTGACTGGGGGGGGGGGCAAAATCAACCAGTTCTCACAGCACTGCAAGAAAAGGGTCACTGCTGAAGAGATCAGGAAAATGGACAGTAGCAACAGCAGCCTTTACCAGGGCATTGTGGAGACCAAGAAGCCTTCCATAGTTGAGTTAAAATAATAAAAGAACCAAAGAGGACAAGACAAATTCAATGCCAGGCCCATCACTGACTCCTGACCATACTGCTAAATTTCCAGTGTAGAGGAATTGTCGCAGGAAGGATCACTCCACTCTCATCTCCTTTTTCCCCAGTTATCAGCACTGGGTTGCGGACTGACTCCGTGCAGTGTATGGTACATTTGCATCTGGGAGAGCAGCAATCCCTGATGAAGTCACAGGGATGGGAGGCATGGTACCAGCAATGCAGCAGAGAAAGAGAGAAGAGGAATTAAGGCGGTAAAATAAGGAGAAAGGTAGAAGAGGGAGCTATGTCCCATCAGCACCTCCAAACTGGATGCCTTTGGATGTGGAAAATTGCTGGACTAGGGAGAACCAGGCAAAGAGCCAGCAAGGAGCAGGCTACTCACCAGCTTCATCTGCAACAAAGCCACATCCTGACTGCAAATCTTGCAAATCAATTATGCCCACAGGTTGTTGGGTTGCAAAGGCGGGGAAGAGGGAGTATGTTTTGCTTTTCTTAGTAAACCACAAGGCCATTTCCTAGCACATTATCCCAAGAATGACAGGCAGGGCCAGGGCTGCCAGGTGCCCGGGAAGAGGCTGCCAAGTCCCAAGGATCACCATTGCTAATTGGCTCCTATGAAATGAGCGTGACAGAGAGCCACATTTTCTCACCCACAGGTTTCGGGGTTATATTTAACCGGCTGAGGCAGAATTAAATGTCAGCTTGGCTGGAAGGAGAAAAAACAAAACAAAACAAACAACAACAAACAAAGTGAGAACTTGTCATTAAGCTGGGAGGGAGTCAGTGCTAAGTGCACTGCAGACGATGCCCACACACAGGTCTGGCAGGCACGGGCAGCCCTGATGGCAAGAAGGAACCAAGGGATTCATCCCTTTAAAAGCACAGTTTAAATTCAGGTTGTTTATTTTGGTTTGCAAGCAACACAGGGGACTAGGGAGAGGGGAGACAGATGGTGGGGACATTTTTTTGCCCCTGATTTCTCTGCTGGGTATTCCCACCCCTCAGTTTGATTGCAGCCACAGATTCCCACATTCAGCAACACCGACGATAAAAACTTACAGCAAAAAAAGGATGGGGTAGTGAAAAGAGACAGGGACAGAAAACTCCTCAAACATGTCTGGAGCCACTAGAGGAAGTTGAATTCAGCTGCAGCACAGTCCCTTTGGGGGTGATGAAAGAGGGTGGAGGAGGAAGGGGAAGGAGAAATGTGTCTCCTACACACAGCACCCTCTCCAAAACAGCCAGCTGGGCTTCTCACAGCAGCACACACACAGTCACTGGCATGGGTAGGGCAGCTCCAGGCCTCCATTCTCTTGCTCCCTAAACCATGATTTCAGGCTTTCTTGGATTAGGGTGCCAGTCAGAGCAAAAACAACACCCCATCCCCACAACCTGCAGTCTGTTTTCACCCCCTTCCTGCCTCCAGGTATGCAGAGGCGAAAACAGCCCTTTGTCATAATTCTCAACAGCACCCAGCCCCTTCTACTTTGGGTGGCTTCAAAGTCTGTATTGGGCTGTTTGAGAACTCAGTAGACCCACTCAGATACAGCAAAGGGGATATTTGTCCTCTGCCAAACAGGACGGTACAAGATGTGCAAAAATCAAGGCACATCCAAGCCTGTTTTGGCTGTTCCTGGCTTTCTTTGGTCCAAGGATGAGGACTGCATTACCATGTTCACCCTGCAAGCCACATAATATGGACCCTTCTCAGGTCAGGTTTGTGAAGGCAAGACCAGGATTGAGGAAAATGAGTCACAGACCTTCCAGATCATACTGGGCAACATGAACTTGATCCCACTCCAAAGGCAGGCCCAGCTGTGTGTTCTATCCAGAGTCACAGACTGGGAAAGGAAGATCAAAATCACAGGGAGTAGTGAGTACAGATCTTAAACCATGGGAGATTCACAGCTTCACATGCATTAGTCATTAAGGAAATTTAAGTAGGAGTACAGCTATAGCCCTAATTTTGCATTACAAGAAGTTTTCTTTCCTCTACCACAAACTGTTGCTTAATCCACACAGTCTCTTCCTCTTCCCATTCCCTGAGCAAGAGAAAATGTCAAATTCTAGGAAAGCAGAGCTACTCCATGAAACAAAAAGCATCCTTTTTAAACACAAGGTTTCAGTTTCCAGTCGGAAGTGAAGTATTCTGGACTGAGTTTAAAATCATCCTTTTCCAAGTCAAAATGGTCATTGCAAAATGAAATAATTTGTTTTGAAGCAGTTTAACCTTGTGAGGAGAATGACAGAATTAAATATTTTGACACTATTTAATCAACACTTTTTATTCAGTGGAAATTGGTTATTTTGACTTTTTTATCTTAACCAGGGACCAAAAAATTCAAAAGCCCAACAAAACGTTGACACATTCAAATTTCCCTCAGGCTGGCACGTCTATTTTCTAACCACCCCTTCTTAAATGAAGACAGAAATATTAAACTTCAGCTCATATTTCTCCAGGCTTATTTTCTTTAGCTCCCATCTTTAAAAACTGGAGACCATAAATAGCCTGGGTTTTTTCCTCCAGACTGCAACACAGCCTTTTAAACCAAACATTTGCAATCATCACAGCTGTAATAAGTACAATGTTTCTTCAAAGGGATTACATTGGACTGTGGTTTTCAGTATTGCCTCGTTGTCTGTTGTGAAATCTCCTCACCATAAATTAATTTGATTCTATTATCTTTCTGATACGATCTGCTTTCTGACAGATCAGTTTTATCTTTGTTCATTCCTGTTTCTTATTGACAGCTTGGAGCACTGTTGAAGAGATGCAAGTTATTAATGTTGACAGAGTTTGTAATGGAATATCTTTTATCCAGCAACATATCCTTTGTAATGTTTTTATTCCCCCTTCTCTGGCTACTTTAAGAGGCTAAACAGAAAAATCAAATAAGCCATACAGCTTGACTTTCCTGGAACCCTTTTCAGTTCTTTTGGAACTCCTTTCTACAGTCACTGAGGATGTTATGGTATAAGGTGTTATTCATATTGGACAAAACTACTAAAACAATAACATACTGAAGGTTAAGTACAGTGCAATCCAGTTGGAAATCCAAGCATTGGATCAAACAACTTAAAAGAAGTTCATATTTTTACAAAATTATGTAAGCCTACAATGCCAACCAACAGGATAAACAGGGAGGAAAATTAGTGAGACAGCTGATGTACTACCCAAGCTTGAGACAATACCTCCCCATCTATCACTAAATAGGACAGAAAAGAGGTATAAAGATATTTGACACATTAAGTTAGAGTTACTTGGCTAGCTCACTGGAAATTAGGCTCCTATCTGCCTTCTGTAGTCCTGATCCCTGGAAGAAAGTAAGGGAGCTAAATCTAAACCTTCTCTATCTTACTTTACCAGCTATCCTCACCCTTTCATTCCACACATGATTCATTTAACTTTAAACGCCTATTAAATATTTTTTTGAAAACATTATAACTGTGCAAAGAACACAAGAGAAGAATTAAACTGTCACACCTCTCCCTTTGCACCTTCTCTGCTGGAGCAAATAAATTCCAGGCACCAAAACTCCAGCAGCAATGACTGCAGTTATACCAGGGACAGCAGATAAAACACCTCTAAATCGGTGTAATTCTCTATTCAGGTTCCCTGCAAAAGTGTTTTACAGCCACCCTGGGTTCATGCTGCACAAGATACCAGGATTTACGACTGGGATTTAAGCAAATCTGTAACTCCTAATGAATGGGAAAAGGCTTTATGTGCAGGGAGCATGACCCCCAGCAGCCTCCTCTTGGTTTCCTATCTCTCTTTTCCAAGTGTAATATGCTGATGCTGCCAGAGGCAGTAGAGGGACCAGGTGTCCAGGAGTGGCCCAAACAGTCCCAGAACAGAGAGGAGCATCCCTGCATATGGGGGGGAAAAGAAAGGTTGGACAGTCCCAGGTTTTCACCTCAAGCTTGAGATTTTCCCACTGATCTCTTCCAAGCCGCACCATCGGGAACGCTCGACAGCACGGCAGGAGGGGATCTCACCTCCTGCCTCACTCACAGGAATTCACTACACCAAGGGCTGCCTCAGTCTGACATGTCTCTATGTTGACATTTACTGAGAGTATTTTCTCTAGGTCTGTAGGTTTACTTTGACCAGCTTCCACATTCTTATCTTTCCTTCAAAATGATCAGGCCCTATTTCTTGGTATCTTTAGCAGTAGGCTCTTAGAGCTCAGCTGGCTTGCCTTCCAGTAAAATTAATAGTACCTTTCCCCAATTATCCAGAGCCCTTGAGAGCCCCCTGTTATTACTGGAGTGTTTTTCATTAGCTGTGCTGGTTCAAGGCTGTGGGAGGATGGAGATCAGCACAGGAGTCAAACTGTTCTGGACAGAATGAAGTAGAAACCCTGTAACACAATTAGAAGTACCCACAGGGTAACATATAACTTTACTGTGAAGCCCTGAAATAACATGGCTAGCTAATGAAATAAAATAAACTTTGTTTTAATTAAAATTAAAAACATTTTATCTCTCTCATTTTAGTCTTAAAACAGGGGCAGTTCAAAAGTCACAATGGAACAAATGAAAAAAACATTTTCAAAGAGAGGGACAGGGGTGAGAGTAACATCACTGGGTTTGGAGTGACCTACACAACAAACTCCTGGCTAAAACAGCCTGCAGAAGATATTTGTGAAACAGATTCCTAGTGAGGACTTAAACCTAAAAAACCCATGGATGTTCTCACAGATCCACCCTACCTCTAGATTCCAAGTGAGCAGAGGATATTCCCCCCATCCCAGGAAGCAACTCAAGTAGTGGGAAGTGAACTGCTCAGGAGCCACGCTGACACAAGTGTGACCCAAACACAGGGGATCACAGTCTCTGCCTTGAAACACCCCAGTCCCTCATGCCCAGGGAGAGCAGCTCTGCTCCCTGCAGGGATTTTCATTCCACTTTTTCTTCACCCATCGGCAGCCACTTCGAGGCAGGCAGCGCTCCTTGTTCTGCACTCCCAGGCTATCAGTGATGCAGCCTTTGCTGCTGTCACCCCACAAACCCCCAGTGCTGAAGGCAAGCCTGGCATCGTGCTGCCTGCTACTAGCTGGCTTTCCCAGCTTAGGCTACACTGAAGACAGGTGACATGACCCTGATGCCTTGTCCCTGTACAGCCCTGTGGTACACACTGTGAAGATGTGCACACCAAGAACAGGCCCACTGTCAGACCTGCCATGGGCCCCTCCTTGGGGGCACAGGAATGAGCCTGCCTTGAGATATCCTAGCTGAACATGGTATGTTATAAAGGCTTTATGCACACAAAGGAAGAAAACAGAGAGCTGGCAAAAATAATAATCAGCTTTCCTTTTTTATATATATAAACAGACATTTTGGCAAAAGGTATCAGGGCAAAAAATAATCTATGCTTGCCCAGCTTGATGAACAATGGAGGTATGTGGAGAGCTACACTGTGTGATCAGAGTCTGATGAAAACCAGAAATTACCCAGGGGAACAAAATCCTCTTGGTTGAAATCCCAGTTTTCTGTCAGAAGTTCTCCAACACATTTTCAACAGTTTCAATGCAACCTTCTTTAAAACCAGTTTGGTACCTAATCCTTCTGTAAATGAGATTTGAGAAATTTTCTGATCTCTTAATGCTCCACATACATGTACACAACCAATACATCCACTATAGATATGGATGAGTACTTCCACACAGGACAAGCAGCAGTGAATTTCCAGAATGAAAAAGTTTATATATATGTTTAAAGTTATCTTTTATCTCTGTCTCTTACTCTAAAATTCTGTGTAACCTCTGGACCACCACATCTGTTCATTGACTCCAGTATGCCCTTAGCCATTCCTACTTGCAGACAGTGAGTAGGGGAAGACAGATCAGAACTAGTCTGGAAGTTAGAGCAGGACTGATCTGTTGCTTGGGCTTTTCAGAAAGGTCTGCCAGTCTGTTCCTGAGTCCAGTGGAAGCACAGGTAAATAATAGACTGTACCCCATCCTTATTCCCAATGGTTGTTAAAGATCAACAATAGTAGAGGGTGCTCTGTGGGGACCATTAAAGATGTTCAGAAGCCAGACAGGTCCTCAGCTCATTCAGAAAATCAGACCCCTTGAAGTCCAATAGGTTAAGCACCCAACCTCTGATTTCTCAGATCATGGACTTGAAATCACCTGCCCAAGCCCACAGCTGGCTCACTGCCTTGAAACACATCTATGGTCTCCCAAAGAAACTTACAGGATTGTTCTGGTCACCAAATGCAGAGTATGGAAAAAATTAAATCCCATACTAAAGAGGAAGTAACATCCAAAGCCAAGGAACACTAAATCAGCTGAAATAGCTAGCCTCCTTTGCTTACTGTGAGAGCTCACTTGCTCTGAAAGGGATCCAGTAGATGGGCAGCCCTCTTCTATCCAAAGTTTAATTAAATTCTTGACCTCAACCATTGGATTCAAGAGCCAAAACCTTCAAGTCAGAGGGAAATCTGTCAGTAACGAGGCAGGACTGTGGCATGCGACTGTGGTGGAGACTCTGTGCCAGACTCAGAATTGCAGATCAATTTGTTCTTTCTACAAGATCTAATTGCCAGATGACCTGAACTACCATAGCAAGCACAAGGCAATGAAGGATCCTGGTGCAGTGGTCAATGTGGCTGCCACAAACCACAGCCTGAGCAAAGCTCTTTAAGGTTCTTTGATGCCGTGGTTACATTGCTTTCTAATTAAAACCAGCTCAAATTTGCCTATATGTGCTGTAATCACATCTAGAGACTTGCTTTGTACAAAGTGTGCACTGCCTATGACAAATATTAGATGTCCATTAAAAGCAAACAGGTTTCCAAAGCCAGAGCAGGAAAGATTAAGGGAGGAGGTGTGAAAGGAAAAGAACAGAGAAATAGGAATGAAAGTCTCAGAAGCAAAGTCAGGATGTAAAGAAATAAGAAGTGATGTAAAAATAACACAGGAGGTCAATCACCAGTGATACAGTTCACTATTCAAAATTTGTATATCTTGAAGAATCTGAACTGTTTCAATCCAATAAAAGCAACTGTTCTCATTATACACTTACTATAGGGAAGTATTATTTCTGCATTGGCTTACAAATTGTCTCCCTCTCTCTTTCTCAAACTCATCACAACCTTAACTAATACAAGTAAATCTCTGCACATGAAATATGAACCACTGGCAGCTCTCAGGCTTGCTTTTCATCCCAAGCCTAATGGGCAAAGCGCTGTGATTTCATTTCACAAGCTTTTCCAACTGAGCTCAGAGTCGATCATTTGCCAGAGTTTGACTCTTGCAAACAGCCTGCTGGAGCCACTGAACTCATGGGGCCAAATCCATCAATGGTGTAACCCCAGCTAACCTGAGACACTTTAGGCCAGAGACTAGTTTGTTCCAAAGCATTAAATGTCCCTTGAGACCTGTGATCACAGAACATTGTCATAGACTTAAGCAGTTATGGTATGTTAATTAAAAGTTGTCAAAATATATGTATGGCCCTGCCTGTGCTTCACTTGGATGCGTGTGAGAAGCCATGAAGTCCATTTATAACATGAGGAATGTCACCAAAGTGCTGCAGCTCCACAATACAGTGAAGGAGCTCTTCAGCACTGTGGGACAGGCTTTCAGGTGGAAGCTCTCTGCCTCTCCAGTACAAAGTTCTTGCTCCTTCAGCAGTGCCACCAGGCTCAGTCACTCAATTAAATGCCTGAACCAAAACCATGTATTTCCTGTCTTAAACAGCACTGGCACTTGGTGCCCTTCTTCAGAAAGGGGGCTCTTGTAGCTTAAAGGAATTTAAAACCCCCCTAACTCTTGGGCAAAAAACCAGGCAAAAAGCCTATAAAGCTTGCTGGATAGTGTGGTCTCCCTACACTCAAAGGAAATGTAAAGATGCCACATATATTCAGATTCATTTGCTGCTGACCTGTTTCAAGCATGGCAAAGATGAGATGTAAACACCTACTGATAGAATTAGAGGCTGCTATAAAGGGTGGAGCAAGTCAGACCTCACAGCAGCAGGAAAATTAAGCACATGATTACACAGAAAAGCTGGACCTCCCATCATTTTCCCATCTCAAGAATATTTTTTTCATCTGTTGGAAATTTCTTCCTGCAAAAAATGTGGAAGATGAATCGAGGCTACAGGAAGAGAGATGTGCCAGCCCTTGTCCACTCTGCAAGGGGGCAAACAAGTGGATCCTGGCTCCATGGCAGTCTCAAACACTGGCCTGTGGGCACTATGGATCATCCCCTGTTGGAGAGCCCCAGGTCCACTGCTGAGGGAACCAGAGTTCTTTGTGCACAAGGACCCAATGGATATCAAAGCTGGAGCACTGCCTTTTACACTTCATCCACAGAATCACAGAATATGCCGAGTTGGAAGGGACCCACAAGGATCATTGAGTCCAACTCCTGGCCCTGTACAGGCCCATCCCCAAGAGTCCAGGGGCAGAAGGACTTCGTGTTATAGCCTCACTCAACCTACTCCTTCACTCTTCAGGAAAACCTGAACAGCCCAAAACGAGGCTTGCAAGAGAGCCAGATCCCCCACTCCTACCTACACAGCCTCCTGACCACTCCACTCCCAGGAGTGCCTTAGTCCAAACCCTACACCTCTCACACTAAAGAATGGAGCCACCCCCATGTCTCATTTTCATGTCTTAACCAAAGTGCTGCTGGGAGAAGTCAGTCCCCACAGAAAATACAGGGAAAGCAGGAATTTTCTGTTAAAAATTTCATTTTTGACAAAGCTTCAGTTTCCAAACAGGGGCTAGGGGACAGCGAGCGGGAAATGGGTTGTCAAAAAATTCTTATAGTGCTTTGTTTAAGTGCTTTGTTGGATCTGGATATAAAGAAACAAGAGAAAGGATAAAAAGCACGGACGACGCACTGTGAAACATATTAGAATCATTTCAATCCTTGGCAAAAGTATTTTGGTTCCCATTGCTATTAATAATATATCATAAAATGTCAGGAAAAGCATTGTACTACAGCCTGTAAAAATAACATCATCTTATGACAATATACTTCATTACTGCTTTCTGCTTAACTACCCTAGAACAGCCAGCTACGAGGAAATGGAAATTTCCAGGAAGTGCATTGACTGGAATATAAGAAGGTGTTAGATTTCTCATCAGACAGAAAGGTACTTCTGTTCAGCAAAGATGATTATTAAAATTCAAATCATGCAAGTTATACTCCAAATCCAACAGGCAAAAACTTTCCATAGTTACTTTAAGAACATTTTCATAGTACTGAAGATGATACATACTTAGTTCATTTTAAGCCAATTATGCAGAACAAACAACATTATTTGGGTGGATCTAGGAAAGCAAATAATATTTGTTTCCAAAAGAGCTACATGGAGCATTTGCTGACTATTCTGCTAGGTAGCTCTCCAGTTATTCACTTTTCAGTGGAGAGTTGGCAGGAGCTAGCACTGAAGTAAGGCAGCTTGACTTGTGGCTAGGTCCCTGCTAAGCTGAATAATGGCAGAAGAGAAAATTAAGTCCAGAATAAAACCAATACAAGTTTTTTTTAAAAAAAGACCTTAAATTGTGGTGATGCTTCCACTTCAGATGGTCTCAGTCAAAAGAGCAATGTTAACTCTATCAAACACCCTGTTTGTTCTACTGCTAATGGGAGTAAGCCAAGGAGAAGAGAGGAGGGACAGAGAGCATCTCACATCCTTCAGACTCTGTGACACCAAAACCAGCTCTGGATGCATGTTTGAACTTCCCTGGAGAGGCTCTGATTTACAGTTGCCTCTCACAGGATGCATCCTCCCAGAAAAACCTGCAGAGGTGGAAGGAAGCACCCGGGAGGTCACACAAGGGACGAAGGCACACGTATGCCTTGGTGAGCAGGGCCAGGACAAGCCTGGGGAACAGCAGGTTCAGGGGCCCAACTGCTCTGTGCCAGCAGCCACTCAGGGATGCTCAGTGGGGAATAAGCACAGCAGGTCCCTCTCAGCTAATATACTGCAGGCTGTGTGCCACGAGCACCAGCAGGACGACAAACAGGAGAAACAAATACTGAACTCAAAGGCAGCAATTCAACTTATCCTCAGCTTTGGGCACACCTGACCTACCAATTACTCTCATTTCTCCCTAGTTGTTTCACCTGAATTCCTAATCCTGTCCTTGAAATACCAGAACATAAAAAAGCAACAGTAACTGAAAATGCACATTTTACAAAGCTCTGCTGAAGTTGGCAGTCTGCTCTGGATGTCCTCAGAGAGCTGAAAATTTAGGGCCTGAATCAATTCCTACTGGAGCTTTTCCATTCATTCAGCAGCAGAGGAATCAGGACTGTCAGTAAGACAACAGGCAGGGGAGGGCAACTGCCCAGGAAAGAGGAGAGCCCGCCCAGAGGACTGGGTTGCTTTCTCATCTCTGTTCCCAAATTCATGGCCCAACAAGCCCCTGCACCTCCCCACAACTGTTCCCCCTTCATCCCATCTTTGCAGACAGCATTTGGCCATTCTAGCTGCTGCAGCTCTGCCCAAAATTCACCCTTTTCAAAACAGTTTCTTTCCCCATGATTCACGAGCTCACAGACCAGAGGTGAAGCCTGGGAAAGTCCAGCCCAGAAGGGAACATTCTGGATAGGCATGAATATGTAAAAGCAGGGTGTGGAGACTGCATGGGCTCTGCCAAACCCAGGCTTGCCCGGGTGCTAGAAAAACCACTTCTCTGGGATACTGGAGCAGGGCAGGGAGGTGGGAGGCAGCTAAGCATTAACAGCTTGTGCTTCAGGATCGAGGCCTCCATCGAGGTCAAAGACACTCTTCATTCCTGGAACATCCCCAGTCCCCAGCCTCCCTTGAAACCTGGGAACACAGCCACCTTTGCCCCACCTTCCCTGGCTGTGCCAGGCCCAGGCTGGCCACCACCCAGATTTGGGGCCACCAGTTCTCATTTTTTAAGAAAAAAGGGGGAAGGGGGAGAGGAACCAAGACATGGAGAGGTCAGGTGCCTTCGCCAGGGCTAAATGGCACATCAGTGGTGGAGCTGGCATTCGAGCACAGGAGCGCCTGTTTTCTACACCAGAGCCAAAACATCCAGACCACCCTGCTGCCTCCGAGACCACACTGCCTCTGTGAAATGTGTGGAAATTCGCAGGCATTTTCCCTGATTTTTACAGGGATTTTTTTGTTGTTGTTGTTCCACACTTGGCTCACAGCTGTTTGCCAAAATCAAATTGCTGAGGTGTTTCTGTCTCTTTAAAACTTCACGAACAGACACTTGGACAAAAACCATCCGTGAATTGCAGCTGCAGTAGGGGGATGTGATTCAGTCATGGCAGGCTGAAAACAAGAAACCCAGAGATCCAGCCCCAGTCCCTTTGCTACCCCAGACTGCCCACAGCAGCACACAACCCTCCTGGCATCACCCCTAACTCCTTCACTTCAAATGAAACGTGCTGGTGTCTGGAGAATGATGCTCTTTGATTCCTCCCAGCAAATAAAACAGTATTTTCTGCAATAATTGTTTTACTCCTTGCTTCCAATTGAAAATTAAATGGGAAAATATTCAGGTGGCCTCCTGTTCCAGTGCTACCAGGCTCTGCTGCAACTTGCCATCCATATTTCAGCAGGATGATGAAACTTTACTCAGTTAAGCATCTGCACATCACCCCTCCCCAGGCCGTATTTTCCCAGCTTGTAACCTCACTGCTCATCTTGTAACACATGCACAGCTCCAGTGTCTTGAAAGCCAGTCAGAAAGTCCTTCTGTCCTTTCTCAGCACTCATTCTTGATGCATGTGCTGCAGGTGAGACTTCATTCCTGCCAACACACCCACCTTCAAGGTCCATGCCAATCCCAGAGCCTTTCCCTGGACCACACACCTCCCTGCAGACCAAGCCCAGGGCACATCAGGTGTATCAGAACAACAGGGAAAGATATCCAAGGCTTACCCTAGGCAGAGGCAATGCTGCAAGCAAAGCACATGGAGATGCTGTGACCATTTTTCCCTCCTTAAAAAAAAAAAGTAAAACACCAACACATCTGCAATCAAACCACATTCTGCAACTTGCCACCAAGGTTCTGCACAGCAAACAAAAGGTTAAACAAACAAACCCTGAGCAATGTCTCAGGCTTGCCAGATGAAAAAAAAAAAAAAAAAAGCTTTCAGCCAGTAACATTTCTCCTTCCCCAGCTGTAGGTTCATATTTTTAATGTCAGATTGCAAAAATAATAAAAAAGGGGGGAGAAGACAAAGGAAAAGCAAACATTTAGCTCGCAACTGGATGGGAAATGAACTGGAAGCTCGCACTTGTGTACATTTTTCCCCAGTGAAGAGAAGGCAGCTGGTATGTGGAAGGTCCTGAAAACCTGTCCTGACATCAGCAGAAGTGTGACCAGCAATACCTCTCCTGTGCTGGCTCATGCATTTTCTCCTATCTCACTTCATCTCTCACTAAGCTCGAGTGAGCCCACACTATTGCAGATTTATCGCCATCTGAAAAACATTAAATATCTCAGGGTTTCAAATATTTGCAGACAGCTGAAGAAGTGGCTGTGATGGAACTGTCTCTTTCTGGCACAAAGCTATCAATTTTCCATGAAAGTTGAGGCCTGGTTTTTTTTTTTTTATTTTATTTTTTTACCCCTGGTAAAACACTGTAACGAATGACTTATTCCCCTTTTAGCGAGTGCGAGGGAAGCGGACAGTCATTATTACCAAATGTGTGCACACACAAGTAACTAAGGGAAAATAAATCCCATTTGAAGGTTAATTAACTAAGGCAGGGTCACAGCTTGACAATCTGCCCTCAGCAAAGGGGAAGCACAACATCGGAGGGTCTACGAAGCAGAGCCATAATGAATTGTGACTTGGGGCTTGTCTATACAGGGGAATTACCATGCAGCGAGCTACAAGCTGGATTTATAGTGCTCACTCCATGTTTATAGCATCAGACCCTTTGTGCAGACTAATTAGGAACTAGTTTACCTCATTTACCTCCTCACAAATGCTACTCTGCACAGAAGCCCAGAAGAGCAAATTGAACCCCATCAACTCCTTGGTTTTCACCCTCACTGCTGGTGTTGCTCAATGACTAGCAAGTCCAAACTGGGGAGCAAGAAAGAGGCGAGGACAGACACCTTCAGCCCCTAGCACCTGAGCAAGAGCTTGGGCTTGAGCTCAACAACCCTCAGTGCGCCTCTTTTTGCACACAAACAAACTGACAACAATGGTCACATCCACCCTTGTAAGAAAGCTGGGGGTGAAGCAATAGAGGAGACTGAGTGCATTTGTCATCCCAGCATCTCATTCAATTCACTCCTCACTCCATCTCTGCTTGAGCTGTGGTGCTTCTCACAGCCTCCTGTGCCCCATGGATCAGGAAAAGGCCCAGAGGGTCCCCCCGCCCGGGAGTCTGCAGGGAGTCAAAGCAGCAGCAGTGAGGAGAGCCACACTCTCAGGGTGAGGTACCAAGGAGCTCTGGTGGACCAGACTAGGGCTGATTCCAAAATAGATTTCTTCCAAGGAAATTTCTAAGGACAACCAGCTGGCTTACTTTCATTCTCCCTGGTTTCTTGGCCAAGCCAACATCAGGCCACCACAGTGCTGAACAACTGCACCAACCACAGAGGTTTTGCCCAGGTCGGCTGTTCTGCTTGCACCCCACTGCCACAGAGCAGGCACAGAGGCAGCATGGGGTCAGCATGCTGCAGAGGTGGGCTGTGCCAGGCATCAGCTGGCAGAGGGTACCAGGGTAGAGCTGACATGGGCAGCACCAGGCCAGTAAATGTGACAGTACTGTGCTCCCACACACCGACTGACAGCTGTCTAAAGTCAAGTCCTTTAGGGTTGCTTCACAGATGCAGGGTCACACATGTGAAGCTAGTCAGGACACCAGGTGCCAGAAGTGCTGGGGAAGGTCAAATATGCCATCAGCAGTTAAAAATAAACACACTTCTTTTGGCATTTTGGCCTTTTGAGGCACCATAGAGACAGGGATGTTAGCAGATGTCAGGAGGAGGAGGCGTGGGAAGAGCTGTTGGTGTGGGACCTGCTGCAAGACCCTACTGAGACCTCAAAAAAATCAGTTCACCTCCCTGTGCTGCTGTTTCCCTGCAATAACAGAAGATAAATAACCTCCTCTGGGGGAAAATTTTCCAAGTCTTAAGGGATGGCAGAGCTCTGATAAGAAGTAACTCAAGCCATGGCTTTCTAGGTGAAAAGTGTCTGCTTTCACTCCTCATTTTCCCAAAGCAGAGAGGATGGACTACTTTCAGGGGTAACCACAAGGTGCAAAACAACCTCTGTCCAACAGGGTCTCCAGCACAGTGAAGCAGGACAGCTAATGGGGGACACAGCATATGGTGGGCTAAAAGCTCCCCCTTTTGGGGAGATCCCTTTGGAGACAGCTCCAGCACAGGGAGGAGGTGTCTGGCAGACACATTTCCGTGCTAAAACCAGAGATAGGCAGTCATTTCTGCTCTTATCTCTCATCTGCTGTGGTAATAATGAAAGGGGTTCACTATGAACACTCAGACTTGCTCCTCCCCTTGGGGCTTGGAAGTCCACCATCTCCTGTCTGCAGCAACAGTTTTTCATTTGCCACTTTATCTCATTTTTCTTTTCCTCCTTGCAAACTGTGGGTTTCACAAAGCTTCTGAGTCAGCTGCTTTACTGCAAAGGAAATGCTTAAAGCCAGCTTGACTACAAGGTGAGCCCTGCTGAAGGCTCAAGTCAGCTGGTGAAAAGACTGTCTTCTCCTCAGTAGCCCAAAACCCAAAGGACGTAGAGATAAAACCATCAGAGAAACTGCTGAAATGAGAAACAGGCACACAGGCCACCGAAAGACAGAGCAAGTCCCGAGAGGCACCATCTAAGCAAAACCATATGGCAATCTCGGCCGAGCCATCAGGAGATGTATTCCTACCCGGCGCCTGCCAGTGTGCTCTCCCAGCGCCTTGTAGCAGTCCCTTTCAGCATGGAAGCATCCCAAGTGACTTGCCCAAAGCAGTAACACTGAGCAAGCCATTCAGCTAAGACCTCCCGTGTCTCCTACACGACCCTTTTCTTTCCCTGTCCTCTATCTTGCTTTTGCTTTCCCCCCCCCCTTCGCTTTTTTTTTTTCTCTCCCTGCATAAATATCCTTCCATTATGCACTCCTAACTCGCCATCATCTAAGGCTCTTTACTTTCCCCTGTTGGATATTAGGAAAAATTTCTTCACTGGAAGAGTGATCGACCGTAAGAACAGGCTGCTCGGGGAAGTGGTGGAATTATTGTTCCTGGAATTGTTCAAAAAACACACAGACATTTAGGTGGGGCTTAGGGACATGGTTTAGTGGGGAACCTGGAAGTGTTGTGTTCATGATTGGATTCTCTGATCTTAAAGTTCTTTTCCAACCTTAATGATTCTATGGCTCTCAGTCCAGGCCCTGAATAATCAAGCATCTCACAAGCTTTCACAATGTTGACATCGCTCTACCAGCACTGGCCTGATCCTGAGAAATCGATTACAAGATGATGTTCTGTCATGGCCTATCAGATGAGCTCTTTCACCAAGAAACACAAGAAATCTAGGGGAAGGAAAAACACCAGTGAGAAGGGGGGGGAATAAAGTCTGTGGGTATATGGTTTTATTTCCAGCGGTCTGTTCCAAAGTACAGATTCACATTCACCCCTGGATATACAGACTGCATGCCCACAAAAATATAGATGGTCCCTTCTCTGTGAAAAACAGCCAGGGGGATAAAATAGGTATAAAGCTACATACTACATACTCTGCAGGCTGGTCCTATGATGTCACAGCCCACCGATGTGTGCATACTGTCATATATTTACCTAATAAAATATAAATAATATTTTATGTAGGAGTCAGTTTACGAGGCAGCGCGTACGCAGAAATGGGAGGACCTGTTCTGCAGGAGAGAGGGAAGGTTAAAAGAGCTGCATTGTCACACTGATTTATAGGCTGATTTAACTAGTGTTTAAATATGATTATTTTGAGAGCTGTGGGTGGCCATTCACAAGGGAATGCCAATATCATCAGTTGAAGGGTTTTCATTTATTTCTCGCGCTCATGTAATCGTATGAAATCTAAATACGTGAAACTGCCAAAAACTCAAAACATCCGTTCTGGGTACATTTGTACGGCACCTTTGCCCAAAATACCACAAGAAACAGGTAAGAATTTTTATTCCTCAGCCTCTAAGGGAAAGACTGAAATATCCGCAGTCACACACTGAGGAAAGAAGAGGTTTAGTAGCCTCCTCCAGCACAAGGAGGAAGGTGGTTTTCAGCGATGCTGTCCTGACCATGAGGCTCCTCTCCCTCATACCCTCACCCGCCTCACTTTTCTATGCTGCATGCACTCATATAGTCTTATTCTTATTTTAAGAACATGAATATATACATCTGAAAACCCAAACCATTAAAAAGTAGTTGGCTTGGACTTTTACTGGAACACGTGCACAAATATGTTGTTTGGATATTTTTACGGCCATTAACTTTTCCATATATAACCCAGACCTCCCATTAGGTGTTGTGAACTGGATCGCCTCTTTACTTGCCAAGTTATATTTCAATTAAATTAAAGTCACCTTTGGTCCTAATGAACCCCTGTTGTTTGCCTAATGCCATGATTAATTCCAGCTGCAAGAAATGGTATTAGCCTGGGTGGGTACATGGTTGAAGACTCTGATTCTCCTCCAAGATTTATGGGTGCTAGAGAAGGCTCCATAACTCATGTTGCTGAGTCTATAACTTTTCAGGCAGTAAACAGAAGGCTCTGCCACAGCAGGCCTCCACTATGGATTCACCCTTAATTTGTTCCTGCAGTGGGAACTTAACACAATTCTTCGGGCACTGATAAACTCCTTTCTTCCAAAGCTCAGCAGAAAGGGAGGCATCCCAGAACTTGAACAGCTGGTGACAGGCACCCTCACCTGCAGAACAACACAGCCAGGAGGGACTGAAGCTGGTACTCTCCCTACAGAAGGGAAGGGTTGCCTCAGACCATGTTACCACACCAGACTTACAGGGCACAAAAGAGAAAAGCAAGCAGGGACCAGATTTTTGTTCTGTGGTCTGAGAAGTACTGAGCTCTGGTTCCAGGTCTAAGCATTTATTTTGGATCCAAGACTAGTTATCCAATAAGTAGTTAACATGGAAGAGTATCATTGGAAGTAGAAGCCATGGGCCACCAAAACCCCAGGTCTCTCACATACATGTTTAGGCATTAAGATGATCAGAAGGAAGAGGACAGCTCTTAACACCCTTGAGGGAATCATACTCAGTGCCATCACAGTGTCCTTGGACACAGCTGCAGCACATCTACTGGGCCTCCAGGAGATGCAGACATGAGAGACTTAGCTGTGAGCCAAAACCCACCCACGGGATGAGGTCTCTGCACTGCCCAAGTGGGGCTGCCTCAGTGCTGTAGCAGAACCAGACTTTAGGTGGCCCAGCACTTAAGAGCAAAGATCCATCTGAGCGCAGAACCTCTTTCTGAACAATTTCCTACAAAGTAAAGATTTCCATGATCAGCAGCCACTGATGAGCTTCTCCTTCATGCCTGTATCTAATCCCCTTTTATCCCACTTGTACTTACAGTCATCATGACATCAGATGGCAGAATCCCATCTCCTCACTACCTCTGGTGTAGCAAAGGCAGGTGCCTGCCAGGGCACAGCATGGTGCTGGAGGAGTTCTGTCAGCTATGGCCACAGCCTCTAAATTCTGACTGTACCATGAGACCCCAAAGAGAGCATTATAGTGACCTACACAACTCTTGACTTCCTTTATTTCACAGGTTTACAGGTGAATTTATTTGTGGCCAGTCCCTTCTAATTACCTTCCCCTCCTCCTCTCCATATTAAGGCCATAGAAGTTGCTTGGTATTGAAAAACATGACTAGATTATCAGTCCTTTTATTAGTGCCAGTGGCAATCTGATACCATGTTCCAGCCTGGCCACTTGCTTCACACCTCCCCAGCTAGCATAAACTGTCCTTATTCATAGTTGCAGAGACTTCCAGAAAAGAGAGGGAAGTCAGCAAGTCTGACTCCACAAACTCAGAAAATAAAGTACAGTTCAGACTTGGTCAGAGGTGAAACAAGATAAGAACAGATGGGAAACCTCAGCTATATGAAAATTTCTGTCTTCTCCTCAAAAAAACCAAATCATCATTACAGAGACAAAAAAAAATGTTCTGTTACCAGAATTCTGCTTTAGGTTTGAATCTGTGTGAGATGATATCTGCTGCTTACATCCCTGTCAGTCCTTCCCTGACAATCAACCTACGGGATCAATTCTTAGAACTATTGCATATATAAACCCAGATATATAGAGAGTAGCTCAATCTGGATGGAGTTTAAGATAGAGACGAGAATAAGCCATATGATATTTGAGGGGCCAAGGTAGCAGAAACAAATATCCATAAGTCCAGAGTTCAGCATTGTCTCACTTCATACAGCAGCTCAATACAAATCACAGTCTAAGTACAACATTATCATATTCAGTTCTCATGACTCCCCTGGCATCCACCTCACCTAGACCAGGACTGCACTTGAGCAGGAGTGAAAAGGCAGAGCCAAACCATGTTACACAACTCCACAAAGAAATACAGAGGTTCAATATGCTTCAGACAAACCCAAGAATAACCATTACACTGTGGAAAGTATTTGCCATTAAAACATTTTTCATTAAAAGTGGCATTTCTGAGAGTTCTATCCTACTGAAAAGCAATACCAGCCTCACATCAGAAAGTCTTTAAGAAAAATTTCCATTGCTATAATTAACTTCTCTGTTGAGGTTGTATTGTTCCTCTTTCACAGAAAAATCTCAGCAAAATTTCCATGGTTTAAAGGCAGCCAAAAAGGTGTCCTGTTCCATTTTTCAGGAAGAACTTGCGGTCACAAGGCATCTAGTGGAACTTTAAGCTATACATAGGGTGCAGAGCAAACACAGGGTAAACACCTACTCCTCTGAAACCAAAGGCAAGCCAAATGAAAGGCCCAGCTCGTTCTGTAAGCCAGCCTTGAGCAGCAGGTCTGGTAATCAGGTGCTGTTTTTATTCACACATCCCCAAAGGAGATTAATAATTACATTTCCTCCTGGTAATAGCAGTCCACATACTGACAAAGTCATATCAATTTCATCTTACTGAGATGAAAATATTTAACTTTATTCTCGTAACTTCATGAGCTAACTCTGAAGATACTGGTGTACTGATGCTGCTGATTTCTCCATCCACCCTAAAAATATTGAAGCCATTCTCCCACTTTTTATACCCCTTGATCAGTCTCTATGGAACTTAAAAAACAAAGTTGCTGTGAATTGGATGAGGAAGGGGCAGAAACGAAGGAGAAAAATAAAGTCTAGTTTATGTCCATCAAGGCAAAGGAAAAAAACTGTTCAACTGTCCCAGAAACGTGGAAATACGACCAGCTAAACACCACAAAGAGCTCAGAACCAGATGCATCTTGTACATGCTGCTGCCCAGAGAATCATTAGGAGACTGGGGAAATGAGATGCCATTTAGGAGAATAATAAATACAACCCTACAGAACATATATATTACACAGGCTTAAATGATACACAAAACCATCCAAAAATTGGATCTAAAGCTGAGCAGACTGTTATCTTGACCCTCAGCTAGTCAAGGATGCAAGCCACCCAGCAAAAGAAATAAAAAAACCAAAACCACAACCAACCAAAACAAAATCATTCCCAAATTTCTTCCAGGCCTGCTTCAGTCCCACTGATACATCTCCATTCCTTATCAAACAAAATGCCTAATGCCTTGTCCAGAGGCTCAGATGAACAACTGATTGAGAATATTCTGGGAAATCTCAGCAGAGCTTGAAGTTAACAGGAGGAACAGATACATTCCCAAATTTTTAGTAGCTTCAGTTTGAAACTGGCTTTCTCGTTATGCCATTAAACACTGCTCATTCCCAGGACTTTGTTCTGGATGCAAGGATCACCCTGTGAAGGCTCTGGCTGTAGCTGCATGGACAGGCCCACTACATGAGCACAGCTTCTACTCTACTTGTGGTTTAACCCATCCAGAGGAAGGAATTCCCAGAAATCCCAGATGCTCCAAACTCATGCTTCACCAAGAGGAAAAGAAATAATTTCAGCGTGGTTTCAGAGCAGCAAAAGACCTGCTTTGTTGAGCTGGTATTTGATTACACTCCCAGCTACACATGATCTCCTTCACTGCTCATTCACCACCCCCTGAGGAACACCTGTAGCAAATCACCCACCTATCCTAAAACAGCATGTCTGGACAAGGCAAAGTGAAAAATGAGACTTCAAAAGCAAGCTCACAGACTACGAAACAATACTTCTGCCATCCTGGATCGCAGACTCACATACGTGGCTCAGTAGGTTTGTTCATCATGAAACCTCAGATTCTGCAGGTGACTACTCCTATCCCACCAGCCTGCACTACTACATAGGACAATTTAGCAGACAACACAAATACATCCAGTCCCTTATCTTCAGAAAGCTTTCAAACACCATTCCTAAAGGTCTGCACAACGTAACAAACCAAAATAACATTTCTTTGCAGCAAAAAATATTCCACGTTCTTGTAAGATTTTCTTTTGTTCACAAAACATACATCAAACCACCTTTTTAACCTTCCCTTCAACAATATAAATCAAAGCAACTGCCATCCATGTCACATCTCAGTCCTCAAACCTAGAAGAGGATCCCTACTCATTGGACAGGGACAAAGTTGCCCAAAGCAGCACCGCAAAGTATTTAACCAGAAGGAATTTTCTCCCCAGAGGAGAATTGGGGACAGGTATGAACACAGTAAAGTTGCAATAAGCTCCACATGACTACATCAAAGCAATAACAATAAATATATTATAACAATCAGCTTCACCTTTAGACACATCTCTCCAAGAAAAGCAAATATTTCTCACCTGTGATCCCACGGCAGATGGTGACACACACGGTCGAGAGGACAAGCTGGCTGCTTGTGAAGATTCTTCCTGTGTCCTTACCTTACAATCCAAGTGAAGTTTATAGCCAGGCACTGCTGTCCTGTTTGACCACCAATCCCAGCTGCTGGCACTCCAGGGAACCTGGGCAGAAGACAAAGCAGAGACCCATCATGAGCAGCCTAAGTGTTCCTCTCCCCCCAGACCCCCATCATCCAATTCCATCAGCCACTAACACCTTTCTAAAGCAAGTCCTGGTGGATACATGGAACATGGACTGCCCTGGTAAGAGAGGCTTAAAAGCTGCAAGCAACATCTCATTGAAAATGGGTAGACAAATCCAGAGCAGATTCTTCCCTTCCTCAAAGGACATCCCAGGTGGAGTCTCCTCCTGGAGATGGAGACTGACAGTTAAGTCAGATTATGTTAGCTAACACTTTTCACCTGGGATACTCATGACTAAGCCCAAAATGGACTTGCTGGCAGTGCTCAGCCCTTGCTGTCATATTGCTGGCACCTGGCCATACCCCCGAGCAATAAAGCAGACAAAAGCACAGAGAAAATTATGGGATAACTCTTGGAGCAGCAATAGGCTCATCTAGAGTTGCAGACCCCTCATTTGCAAATCAGTTCTGGCTGACACTATGGCAACTGGGCCACAAGAGTCTTCCTTCCAAGGGGAGAGACAAATTAACCCCATTCCCACTGCTTATTTTTTTTTGTGCTCAGCACTAAAAGCTTTATCCAGACTACAATTATTTCATCATTGCCTTATAGCACAGGCAGGTTTGGAGAATAACCAGGAAAAAAAAAAGGAATTTCTCTTCAGCAGCATCTCTCCCCTGTTCTGCCTTGAAAAATTAAATATATATATACATACACATGTCAGAGTTTTCAGAAGGTAATGGAAGAACTTCTGAGCATTCAAGATGACTGCAATTTAAGATCTTCCAGTTAAACTAAGATATTTTGCCAAAGCTGCTTTTAAAAAGTGAAAGGCTCATTCCACCACAATACAACTGTTTCTATCCCAGGTACCTCAAGAAGAAACAGTGTTTGTTCTCTAAAAACTGGTTTAGAAATATTTTTATCAAAAAGATGAGGGGAAAAGGGCTAATTTTTTTAATCACTTTTTTCTCCTCTCCCAGCTCCTTTATCTTTCCCCTTGCATTTTAGCATAGAAAAAGAGGAAATGCCAATTGCATACAAAAGTTCAGCTCATGCTTTTTAATTCCATGAAAAATAGATCCAGAGAGTAAAACATTTTTTTCTCCCACAAAAAAACCTCAAGTTTTTTTAAAAAAATATTTTAAAAAAGCTCTTCAATAAATTTCCCTTACTCAGTTTTAACCTAGTGCTCACTCCAATTAGGGCTCCACATTTAAAACCCTTCTATCAGAGGCATAACAAACCAATATTAAGCTTGTTTATTGTTACTTGCTAGCTCAAAAAAAACCAACCTGAGCCACAGCCTCAGAAGAGCTAGATCCAAGGTCAGGATCCCTAATCCGAAAGCCTCCTTTAATTTTACAGTCAACAAATCCATCACTGGTGAATATCACAGAGATTATTTTCCAAGCAGCAGAGCAAGATTGCCCGTCTAATTGGAGAACAAGCAGAAGAAAAACTTGCACAAGGTTTGCTGGCAACCTACATTTCCTTGTGTTTCCCCTCCAAGCAGGTACAGACCTCCATCCTCCCCCGGGGTCAGCACCTTCTGCTGCAGAGCTGAGGGTGCTGTAAGAGAGGGTCATATATAGATGTGTTGGTGGGCAGGGCTTGTTGTGGCTGGGTGCAGCCTGTTGTGAAGGGGCGGGGCCTGTTCATGGAATTATGGAATCATCATAGAGTCAAAGAATCATCATGGAATCATAGGATCATCATAGAATGTTCTGAGCGGGAAGGGACCTTAGAGATCCTCTAGTTCCAGTCCCCTGATTTGGAATCCATGACAGCGGAAGCCCAGCCAGGGCTTTGGCAGGTTCTGAGTGGTATTTCTGGGGTTTTCCACACAGAAGAAATCATTAAAAACTGTGCTTTTCTGCCTCTGTTCTAGTAAACAGAAGCATCTCCATGCTGCAGTAGCTGGAGTAATAATTTCATGTTCCAAATAACAGGGTTCTTGCCCCTCTCTCCCAAGAAGCAATGATCA
This sequence comes from Pseudopipra pipra, assembly GCF_036250125.1. Lineage (NCBI taxonomy): Eukaryota > Metazoa > Chordata > Aves > Passeriformes > Pipridae > Pseudopipra > Pseudopipra pipra. The sequence continues at coordinate 25,731,851 of NC_087557.1, forward strand.
GATATGAAGGTTGAAGGACCAAGAGACCTTCAGATCCTTGAGTCTGTCCTGTATAACCCTGGGAGAACAGACCCTGAATTAAATCTTTTTGGTCTTCTGGCACATGGCAGCTCAGACACCAATAGGGTTTCCAGGAAGCTGCTGCATTCTCCTGAGAAAGCATCATCTCCAGCCTGCTTTGCCCCTAGAAATACTGCAGCCAAACCATGCATGAATGGCAAAGGTGTAACTGGGATATTCAGAGATTAAATGACACCAAGCGGCGCTACAGCTGAAGATAAAGTCTGTTTTCATTACAATGAGGTGAAATGAAAAGTTTTATCTACCTGCAACAGCACATATCTATTATTAATATATTTATATATAACCCCTTCCCCATAATGGTGTAAAAAGTCAGTTTGCTCCACAACTCCCTGTTAAGCACTGTGCCCCACTGAAAACCATGTCCAGACTAAGTCAATTAGAGCCAAGTATTTCTCTTTTATGGAAATCAGGCTCTAATGAAGCCAAGAACAGCTCAGTGTTTCCAAAGTCAGAGGAGACCAAGGATGTCTGCTGGTGCTTGCCCATGGAGCCATGGCCCATGTGGAGCAGGAGAGGAGGGTGCAGGCAGCAGGGAGATGGGGTTAGGGCAGGCAGAAAACACCACTGGGTGAGCACATGGCTTGATCTCCAGCTGCCACTGCAGCACCTTTGCAAGAAGCGTTCTGACTCACGAGCCAGCCCCGTTTTATGGCTGTGAGGTTTTCTTGGTATTTCAGGCACCATTTGCTAAGGCACAGCCGGCATCCAAATAGCTTCTTTTACAACCAGACGCAAATACACCAAGCCCCACTACACACAGACAGAGATTTACTCACCCCACACATTCTCCTTGGTTAATGTGGTACACGTGTGCCACTGCTGCGTCCGCACGTCCTTCGCCAGCTCGCCGAGCCCTGGCTGCTCTCACGTGATGGCTCAGCTGGGTTCTGATGGCTTTTGCAGGAGGAGGTCAGAGGGTTCATTCGAGGATATCCAAACTATTTTAAACATACTACCCCATTCCTTTATGCTACAGTGGCTGCCCCTTTCCCCACACAGCACAGCAGATGCGGAGTCAGGAGCTTGAACGCAGCTTTAAGCCATCGCTGTAGGTGGATCGGCTTTCCTGGTTTCCCTCAGGTGTCTACCTTGTCGTGTCTCACACAGCCCCCAATCTAAGCAAAGGGAAGTTTAAACAGTTCAGACAGTCTGGAAATGCAGGGTATTCCTCCCCTTCGGCATGACCGCCATGGGCTTGTCTTCCAGGGTTTCACAGCTCTCCCCGGGCTCGACTGTTCGTTTCATTGCTCCACGCTTGGCCTCCCCTCCATTCTCCCCACGACTCCTCGCAGTCGGGGGTCACTGAAGCCCGAGCTGCCGAGCCTCCCCAAGACCCCATCCCTCATTCCCAACCCATGAGTCACTTCCTCCCCTCAAGCCTCACCTTTCAACTTCCATTTTTCATTTGCTTATGATTTTCTCTCCATCTCCATGGGGGTTTTTGCCCTACACCATTCAACTGCAGCCCTGTTGGTCCAAGCAGGAGTGCTACTAGTGGTTTCAGCAGCTAATTGAGGGGTGTGAAGACATCACATAAACACAAGGGGCCAAATCTTCCTTCCATGAAACACAGTGCCAGCCCCTGTGGGGATGACCTGAGTTGCATCAGCTGAAAATCTAAGCCATGCTGATGTGATCACTTGAGGTTTCTTGTCTCTCAAGAAAACAACATCATCAGATGATCAAAAGTGGGTTGGAAATGGTAACAAATCCATCTGACAAGAAAGAAAAAAAAGAAAAAATTCCCTGCTTTCCTGTTTCACATGCTTTGAAATTGGCATGTTTTCTATGATTTTCATCAGTATTTTGTGTTGAAATTATTGTTATTTTTGGAAACCACTACAAATATGGCTTTTGGTAGGAAAATGTAGTGTCTGGCCAATAAATAATTATTATCAGGATTTCAAAGATCTTACTGAAAAATCACCTCTAATTTAATAAAAAAATATGAAAATATAATTAGTGATAATTTAGTTTTGTGGAGTTTCATTTTAAAAGAGCTTAAAAAAACCCCTTTTTTTGCCTATGAAGCACCATAAAATTTTAGCTCATCATAAAATCATGCAGGCTGAGGTTTGGGGGTTTTGCCATCCCCAACCCCTGGCAACCAATAGTAAAGGGACTTCTGAACAGCAGAATCTGCCTGGGACTTCTGGCTCAATGGTCTCTGATGGACACATCCTTTATGGCTCTGTCTCATATAAAGCATTGGTATATGGTAAAGTAATCCTTACTTTTTTACTGCATCAGCTGTGAATGGGAAAGTCCTCTATGGAAGAAGTGGGTGTTCAACCAAAATGAGCAAAACCATGGCCAGCCTTGGGATTTTAGCATATATAATAAGCTACACCTATGGTCAGAGCAAAGAAGATTTAATAGTCACTATGGCCCCTTTCAAAATGTCACTCCTGCTTTCAGTATCCTCTTCCTGGACTCTTCTGCCTTTGCACCCTCAGGTCACTAAAGCTCAGTGACAGTCAGTGCCATTTCCCCAAGGACTTGTCACCTGAGCTCTCTCTCTCCTTACTGGGGTGATGGACTTGCCCAAGCAAGGTTCTTCCTCCTGGAATCTCCTCTGAAGGTCCCAGCAGTGTCCAGACCTCTCCAGCCAGTTCTCTCTTCCAAGAAGCCAGTGGGCAGAGATACCTCTAAGAACTCATGAAAGTGGGGTAGTGTATCCACAACCACCCCAGCAGAGAAGAGCATCCTTTTTAATTTATGGCACCTCCTGACAGCAGGCTCAGACCCCTCTGAGGGCTCAGGTCTGAGCCTGCCCAAAGCCATGTGCATGGGCTGGGAATGACAGCACATGGAGCACAAGTCCATATTGCCACAGTCTTTGCCCTTGACCAAAATACACCAGGCTACTTTGGGATCTGGGGTTGCTTCTCTGGCTTACTGCTGGCTCATGGACATCCCAATTTTCTCCTAGTGCTTATTACACTGACTCTCCACATGCACTCTCCCAGCACCTACTGGCCATGCTTGGGCTCTCCCTTGTCACTGCTGGGATGGTGACAGATGCAGTCTAGGGAGGGAAGAGTGAACCCTGCCAAGGACAGGGGACTGCCCTCCCATGGATGCTGCTCTCAATCCCTGGTGACCATCAGCCTGTGATGAGTGGGGAGTGTGGGTGTGCAAGGAACAAGGGACTGACAGGGCTTGGGAGGGTGCTCTGGTGCCTGCACTCACCTTAGAGGACTGGATCTTCCCCATCTCCAGCTCAGCAAGCCAGAGATTAATTACTAGGGACAGCTGAGACGGAAGGCAAATGGCACCACCCTGAAGCTGAACAAGGCCTGTGACTGTGCACTGTGGGATCCTAAATATTTGGAGAGCGAAGGTCAGGAGAACAGGACACTCCTCAGAGATGATTTTCTTCCCAGCCTGCGGCAGGGACACAGGGCTATGCCTGGAATGACCCTGGGCATTAGCCAGAGCCAGCGCCCTTGCGGGTCAGCCTGAGGTTCAGTGGTACCCACAGGCAGGTCCTTGGCCTCCAGGTTTTGGCTGCCAGTAGGGTCCAGCACGATGCCCTCCCTGTGCCTGATGGGTATTTACAAGAGCCCCAGCGTGGGGCTCCTGAAACCAGGAGAAAAATGCCTGCTGGCCACACCACATCCTTGGTGGGGCACAGTAGGAGCTGCCGCTGGGCGGCTGATCCTCCTTGCCATGTCCCCTGAGCCCGCTGGCCAGGCCCCTGCTGTTGCCAAAATAAACACTTGGGCATGACAACGCTGACATTTGCCTTCCACAATCAGGCGCTGGGGAGAAGGACACAGCCGCGTTATTTTTTACAGGCTGGTCACGAGGCAGGAGACAACCTGCTCAAAGCAGGGAGGTTGGGATCATGTCCCACACACGGCCCATCCCTCCTGCCAAAAGAGCATCCCTCCACTGGGGGGGTCACAGCTCTTCCTGACACCAGTGACAGCAGCAGTCCCACGCTCTGCTGGTGGCTATTGATGGGGTGTAGGCAGGTGTGGTGGGCTGAGATTTCACCTGCTGTCTCTTTTCATGCGGGGAGAGGTTAAAAATGCATCTGGAGGGAGGTTAGAGAGGTGAAGAACTTGAGCCAAGTGTCCTGCCATAGGAGATGAGCATATAGAGGATCCCAAAGCTCACCACACCCCAGCCCACCCATAGGAATGAGCATCTGTCAGACCTCTGATGGAGAAGGGACCACTGGGATACTTCAGAGGTGACAGGGGGACAACTACCACCAGGCACCTGCTGGTGCTTCAATCTTTCTCATCTGTCCCAATTCCCTATTCCTATCCCATCTTGGGATTTGGGAATCAGGTGAAATCTGCTGACAGAGTGCTGGCATCCCTGGGATTTCCCCTAGAGGGGGGGCTGGAGACAGAGGGAAGTCCCTGTGAATGTGGTGCCAGTCAATTTTATTCTGGGAGAGATGCCAAAGCTGAGCACAGCTGCCGAAACAGGGGCTTTCCTCACGAGCAGGCTGCTGTCCCACTGCCCCTGACCTCGGCTGAACACTGTGGGGAAAGTGGGGAGAGATTGTACATCCCTCTCCTGCACCCCAAACCCACCCACTGCAATTACAACCCCAAACTCTCACACTGGAGATGTGTGAGCGTTGCTGTCATGTTCACTAATTACCCAGATAATTCAGCTCAGTGGGAAATGAAGGGATTTATTTTTCTGGTTATTGCTCCAGCCAGGTTAAGGCATCTGGAAACAACTCCCACATTTTCAAGATGAAGTGAATATTGAAGGACAAGTTGCAGCAGCACAAAGGTCAAGCAGTTAAATCTCACATCTATAATTAACACTCCCAGTGCATTATGAAAATCACAGGACTGATCAGGGAAACTGAGGCACAGAGCAGCAAAGCAGCATCCCCCAAGAGCAGACCACAGCTCTGCAGCCTCATCCCCAGCACCACCCTGATCTCCCCTTTAGTGGAAAGGCTGGGCAGAATCCTTGCTGAGCCAGCTCCAGGTCCTGTGCCTTGGAGAGCAGCAGGCAAAGAAGCTCCGGAGGGTATTGAGGGAACACAGCCCTCGGGGTCTGTGTGAGTGGTGTGAGTGAATTCCTTAAAGCCGCTGGATGCTTCTCGCAGCTGCAGAACAAATTCAATAACAATACTATGAGCGATGCCTTTTTAATAGGCACGAGGTGAAAAGAACCCAACGAGTCAATATTTGCAGATGAAAACAAAATAAGCCGAGCTGTTAGCACAGAGGAATGCAAGGGAGGCCGGAGGCGGCTGGGGTAATTATTATTTCATCTGCCAGACAGCCGTGGTCCTGCCCGCTGCCTCCTTCCCCCACTGCCCACGCTGGCTGTGCCGGAGGGAGGGCAGGGGGAGGTGGAGATGGGGCAGAAAAGAGAGGATGGTTTGGCTGTGGCAGCACCGGCGTGTGGCTGGGGCTGGCTCAGCGCTGCGGCCGCCGGAGGGTGAGCACTGCCCTGGCCCAAGTATTTAATGTCAGCGCCTGGAATGTGCTTAACACAACATTTTACAAGGGAACATTAGTCAAGCATCTGCACTGACAGAGCGGGTCAGCGATAAGGAGCCGGTGCATGGGAGCTGCGGGAGGGCGGCTCTTGTTTCAGGCTAAGGAGGACAGGTCTTGCAGACACGGTGCCAGGACAGGCTGAAGGGGTCAAAATGGGCCAGGCAGCCCTGCTTTTGGTCTAACTGTCCTGACAGGCATCACACTGGGGTAAGAGTGCCACACTGATGAGCAGGGTCCCACTTCCCACGCTCCCCCAGCTATTGCCTGTGCTGTCTGAGAGTCCTCCTCCAAACCTCCTGCAAGGTGGGATTTGGAGAAAGCTGTCCAAAAGTCATTGCCTTCCACATGCCCTTGTTTGCAGCAGTACCAGTGTTTGGCTGTCTGTGGGTGTGAGCTTTTTCATAACTCAACTCAGGCTTTGCTCCCTTGCAGCAGGGTCTCTCGAGACAACTGCTTCCACCTGAGCCAGCACGGTCAGGCCATGGCAAGGAGCATCCATCCCTAATCAGCAGGAGGGAGATGTGTCACAGCCCAGAAATCTCCCAGAAATCAGGTCAGTGAAACATGGTCAGCTTTGACTGTGACCTGAAAACAGCACTTCCCTCCATCTATTCCTGGAGCTTTCCCTGTTCATTAGCCTTCTTGGCCCCCAGGCTTAAAAAAATCGCCCAGTGTCATGACTCCTTAATAAGATGTCATCTTCAGCCATGACAAACACGAGCACTCAGTAAATAATAGCCCTGCCATGTAATGTCATGCCTCTGCCATCTGTTGTAGCAATGACTGTGTCTCGCTCACCTGCCACCCTCTCCCGGCTGCTCTGTGTGAACAGCAAGAGCCAGGCCAGCCCTTGGCTGTCCCGCCCCTCCGACAGCTGCTGGGCTTGGTTCTGGGGTGGGCAGGGCAGCAAGCCCTCCTGCAGGGCCGGCAACGCTGGGACACAGGTGGAGGTGTGCAATCCAGAGTGGGAGAAGGGGAGCGTGGCCCCCTGACTGCCCTGGGAGAGGTAAAAGGGTTTCCTCACTTTCTTCCCTACTTCCTTATTCTCACCTTTTTTTCTCATTGTATCTTTCTCTGTTTTCTTACTACCTTTCTCCTTCTCCCTTCCCTTCCCTTTACCCATTTCCCCACTTCTCTTTCCTCTGCCATAGTCCCACATCCCCGTACTTGCTTCCTGCTGGCCTGTTTGAGCACAGTCTCTCTGCTTTTGTTGCAAAACCACTTCCACAAAGCTCTCCAAGAAGTGCCAAACAGACAGAGCAAAGCTGAAGGCTTTGAAAAGCTCAACTCAGCAGTTTGGAACAGAATTCCCCTTCTTCTCCCCATCCTCTCCCACTAGAGAGCATTAACCCTTTTGTGCTTCAGTTTATCCATCTGCATATCCAGATTAATGACCCAGAGCAAACCTGTTGCCATGGGGTGGGTTTTTCACAGTGGTTGGCTGTGGACACTTAACTCTGCTCCCCCAAAAAAACACCTCCTGTCTGAGCCATGAAGAGGAGACAGCACTACAGAGCAGCTGTTGCTCCTCAGTGCTCAAGCAGCTCCCATTTCCCTTCTCCACATCCCATACCCATTACTCCCCCTCCTTGGTGCAGCCCCTTTCTGGGGCTGGAGGGGCACAGGCATCAGGTGGGAGTTACAGAGCAGGAGGTAATTGTTGGTAGCAATTAAAAAAATAATTAAAAATTGTATGAATAAATGAAAGCTGTTTCTAGCAGGGGGATTTCAAGAATGTAATGCCCTCGGTCTGCAGTGAAGGAGACAGACACTGCCTTTTCAAGATGCCTTTTTTGCCCCCTCCCTTTCCTGTGAGATTTGGGTTACCCTGAGTGCGTAAAGGATAGTGGGACGTGGCAGCACTGCTTGCCATGAAAACTAATAGGGCCATGCCTGCTTTCATCAGGAGTGTAACCAGAGCCACGGATAATGTTTTAAAAGGCACAGCAGCTTCAAGTGCAAGCAGGGATTTATTAATGAAATCGAAACCACGCTCGAGGCTTTGCGAGTCTTATTTTAAGAGTCTGAAGGAGAAAGGAGCGGGCTGCCTGGCTGGGAGGCAAGGTGGCCAGAGCTCTGACACCGAGCAGAGGTGACAAGGGCTCACAGCGCTGCTGGGCTGCTGTTCTCACTCTGCCACAGGTAATCTGCACAACCCTGGTCGTGTCACTCAGCTTCACTGCGCTTCAGCCTGCATGGGGGAACAAGAATCACTCCCATACAACCTCTCTGTAGACAGATTACACTTCTGTATAAGTTAGAATCATGCTCCAAGGACACTTCCAGTCTCTGCAGTACCTTTGGGGCCCCAAAAGGACCCAAGGCAGTAGTCAAGGGTTCCCACTGAAGCCTACAGTTCAGATGGCAGCTCTGGGACCTTCTCCCACCCTGGCACTGCCACAAGACAGGACAGCCATGCATGGCAGGTGGGGACAGGATGAGAAACGGACAAAATGTCCCAGGCAGTGGTCAGAGCAAGCAAATGGGTTCTCAGACTCCAAGGGTCTTTGGTTCTGCTACAGACAAAAAGTTCATTCATATTTGAGGTCCCTGCTTCCTTGAAAAAGCAGTGGCAAAGCAGTGGGCACTGCTGGAAGGCTGAATTCCCTGTTTCAGCCAGTTCTCAGTGCTCCTGATGCTCCTCAATAGACTCAACTCCTCTGTGCTGATGGATGTCTCATCAGTCCTCAGTCAGGCTGCAGGAGGTACAAATACAGTCAGCTCCTTCTGATTCAGGAGACAGCTGAGCACGACCTAAAAGTGCATTTGAAGGCTGAATTTGGTGCTAGGAAGAAAGGAGACTGTGCTCCTGAAAGCATGTCTTAGTTTAACCCCAGCCAACAACTAAGAACCGTGAAGATGCTTGCTCAGTCTCCCTCACCTCAGTGGTGTAGGGAGGAGAATTAGAAAAAGGTAAAACCCATGGGCTAAGAACAGTTTAATAATTGAAATGAGATTAAATATAATATTAATAAATAATAAGAATAAGGGAGATAACAAAAAGAGAGAGAGGACTAAACCCCAAGAAAAACAAGTGACGAATATAGAACTGCTCACCCCTCACTGACGATGCCCATGCCACCCCCCAGCAGTGATTCAGTGGCTCCTGGCCAACTCCCCCCAGTTTATACACTGAGCATGATGACCTGTGGTATGGAATATCCCTTCAGCCACTTCGGGTCAGCTGTCCTGGCCATGCTCCTTCACAGCTTGTCATGTATCTCCTCACTGGCAGACCATGGGAAACTGCAAAGTCCTTGACTTAGGGTAAGCACTACTTAGCAACAACTAAAACATCAGTGTGTTATCAACATGATTCTCCTACTAAATCCAAAACACAGCACTGTACCAGCTACTAGGAAGAAAATTAACTCTATCCCAGCTGAAACTAGGACAGAGTATGACATGTGTTTAGGATCTGTTTATCCATCCCAAGGGTGGTGTGGCTGGTCAGCAGGTGTGAGTTGTGCAGAAAAGATACTCCTGCATCCATTTACCTCCTTTTAAAAGAGGATAAAACCTATAAAGCAAGCAATTCTGTTTGGAAAAAGCCAGTTGGAGAGGCTTCCTTAGCCTCAGATGCCCTTGCCATCTGCACTCATAAGAAACCCTTCATAAGGTTCTCATTTCCTCTTTACCTTTTTTATATAGCCCATAATAAGATCCCTAACTTTAATGGACTGTATGGATCTTACTAGCAGGGAATGGCTCCAGCAGAGAGGCTTTAGCCCTCTGTTTCAACAGGATGAGCAGTGGAGCTTTTTGTCCCTTGCTTGACTCCACTGCAAATGTTGGTAGGATTTCTACAGCCACCTCCACCAAAGCCCTCCCCACTTGCCGGGAGATGCTCAGATGTAGATGACCCATGTAGTGTTTGCAGGAATCTCAGAATCTGCTGAGTTGGAAGGGACCCAGAAGGATCATCAAGTCCAGCTCTTAACCCTGCACAGGACTGTCCCCAAGAATCACACCATGTGCCTGAGATCATTGTCCAAATGCTTCTTGAACTCTGTCAGCCTTGGTGCTGTGACCACTGCCCTGGGGAGCCTGTTCAGTGCCCAACCACCCTCTGGGGGAAGAACCTTTCTCTAATATCCAACCTAAACCTCCCCTGACACGACTTCAGGCCATTCCCTTGGGTCCTGTCACTGGTCACCATCGAGTGTGTCTGCCCCTCCTCTTCCCCTCCTGAGGAAGCTGTAACTGCAGTGAGGTCTCCCCTCAGTCTCCTCTTCTCCAGGCTGAACAAACCAAGTGACCTCAGCCGCTCCTCACACGGCTTCCCCTCAAGGCCCTTCACCATCTTTATTGCCCTTCTTTGGAAGTTCTCTAACAGCTTCATATCTTTCTTATATTGGGGTGCCCAAAACTGCACAAAATATTCAAGGTGAAGTGGGACAATCCTCTGCCTTGACCAGCTGCTGATGCTTTGCCCGATGCCCCCCCGGACACAGTTGGCCCTCCCAGCTGTCAGGGCACTGCTGACTCATATTCAACTTGCCATTGACCAGGACCCCCAGGTCCCTTTCCATGGCACTGCTTTCCAGCATCTCATTCCTCAGTCTGTGCGAACATCAGGAACTTGGGAACTTGCCCCTCTCCCCCAAATGCTTATGAAGCAGTACAAGAAAAATTAGCACCACTTTGCCAAGTTGGAAGATGTGGAGGGACCTGGGTTTGTCCAGTCAGAGAAGGCTCACAGGAGGTATTATATACAATGGAGCCACCATCCTCCTGGAAGTGCATGGGAGGCAATGGAAACACGGCACAGTAAGGGAAATTCTACCTAGATATTTGAAAAATAATTCCTGGTGAGGCTAGTGACTAGTGTGTTAGAAAAGCACAGGGAAGGGTGACTTCTCTGGGCAGATTCTCCAGATAAAAAAAGAGCCTAAAGATATGACCCCAGAGGAGCACAAGTGGTCACAGCAGGGCACCACACCAGATCTGGATCTGTGTTAAAACCCTCTTAATGGCTTGGGTAAGAGGCAGGGGAGAGTATAACCCAGCCTGAGAGATGTCACAGTGTCCCTTGCTTGGGGCACAGCTCCACTTGGATACCAGCAGCCTGGCTGGGATCTCGTCTGGGAAAAGCAGCGCATGGGAACTGATGGAGCCATTGCAGCAGAGGGGGGAAGGCAGAGCCAGGCAGCAAGGATTCACAGAGCACGTGTCAGAAGATCTGGGCTGGTTCCTGGGTTCCTGACAGCTTCTTTCTCACAGAGCTCCTGGACAGGAGACAAAACGTGATTTCTTGCTCCTTCCACTCAAAGACGGCTGTGAAAGTCTGATTTATGCTGAACACTGGAAAAGAAAAAAGCTTGGCTGTGGAACCAAGTTCAGCTCCCAGCCAGGAGAACCTTGTATGGGATCAGCAAGTTTTAACCATGCAAATCAAATTTGAGTCCAAACAGAGCGCTGTTTCACGACTTCTGCCTCTCCCTTCCTCACTGCACAGGGCCAGGCTACCTCTTCCCTGAACAAGCCCTCACATCCATTCCCAGTGGCAGAGACAGGCTGTGAAATCGTAAAGAACTTTCTCCCTTTTTCTCCTTTCTTTTCTTCTTTTATTTCTTCTTCTCTTCTGCAAGGCCCAGCCAAACACGTCACAGCTCTGTCTTTCACTGAGATGATCCCCAGCTGCCAAAATGTACTGGAAGTCCACCTGTCTGTGAGCCTGTCACCAAAGGCTGTCTCTGAGCATGGCCTCATGCTGTGTGACCCCAGGCAGTCTGGAGGAGTGCTCAGGGCACTATGGAGAAGGAATTGCTTGGCTCAGTTATCAGCAAGGAAGGTGAGCAGGTGACCTTTATTTTCTATGTCCTTTTTTCCCCAGGTAGGTGCAGCAGACCAAAGGCCACCACATGTCCTTTTCCCCCAGACTCACCATATCCTGGATGGCCCTGAAAATGGGTTGTGGGAGCGTTTGCTGGGGGGTCTGCAGTCACAGCAGCAGCAAATCCTCACCCTGTCATCAGGTGAGAGCGACTCAACAGCAGTGCTGATGCACCATGGAGAGGTGAGACCTCCATCCAGGCCTGCTCACAATGGGAGAGTCCAAGGTGTTCAGGATGCCCAGAACCCACTGTCTAAGGTGGGACCATCTCTGAAGCTTGTGCCTAACAATCTGGTTTACAAGGAAGGTACTACAGGACCTGAATAAGTCCTGATGCACCTGGACATACCCCCAATGTACACACAGACATAGAATGAAAGGCAAGGAATACAAGTTTCAGAAGAGAAAGCTTTGATTAGATATTGGGGGAAATTCACCCTGAGCATGGTTATACACAGGGGACCAGAGCTGTGGGGAATCTCCATCCTTGGGGACATTCAAAACCTCGCTGCACAAAGCCATGGGCAATCTAATCCGAGCTGACTCTGCTTTAGGGCTGTTGGACCAGAGACCTTCAGAGGTTTCCAAGAACCTGAATTATCCTGTGACCTACATCCACAGCACTACCCAAGATTCTCTTGCATCATCTAGAGTTCAATGAGCCCATCTGTGTTTCTGCTTCTAAATTAGCATGATCCTAATTTTCCCTTATGATTTAATCCCTTAATTCATTTGCCATAATCCTGCAGTATGTGGCTGGAGGAAGAGGAAACAATGCAGCAAAGCAAACAGAGAAATGCAACAAGTGCCCACGAGAATAGTATATTACTCCTCTTCTTTCCTGATTGTCTTCCTGCCATTCTGCTTCCAGGAAAAATCTGTGGGATTTCATCCAAAGCTCCAGAATCTCCTCTCCATCAGTGTCTGGGGACAAATGCTTAGAAAGAAAATAACAGAAACAGTGAGCATAGAATGATCCTCTCCCTGCTGCACCCTGCCAACCTCTGGCAACTGAAGCTTCAAGGACATCTGAAACTAAAGGCCACATCCAAACTTGAGCACTTGTAGTTACCATCTGAGAACCTGCCAGCAGAGTGAGCTTTACAGGGTGTCCCAGGGAAAAGTATTTCCTCGTCTTCGTGTGAAACAGGTCATCCAGTTCTTTCACTGGGCACCTCCCTGTGCTCTCTCACCTCATTGACGCTGCCTTGGCAAAGGTCATCTGAAACATGGTTACCTGAGGAGCTGAATGTTGTGTCCATACCCCCTGTTTCTCCAGAGGTGTGAGTGAGCTGAAGCACAGCTTTATGGAGGAAAACAAACGACGTGGATACTCGCCACTATTGCCCACTAACAAAGCACATGGTGGTGGTAGGAATCCCCCACCATGGCATTTCAGGGTACTCAAGGGTCATACAGCAGGCATCAGCTGCAAGAGGAGAGCAAGAGGATGCCTCGCCTGCCCCCACGCTGACACACAGGGCTGGCTTAGAAAAGATGTCAGTGGAGTTTGGAAAAGAAGCAGAAATATGTATTTCCCTAATAAGCTGAAAACTTCAATAAATGTTTTCCCTCAGTAGGATGTAGCTGAGGAATCTGGGGACCATCGCTGGAGCCAGCCTCTCTGAGAGGAGAAAGTGAAAAGCCAGTCCAAGTGCAACAAATGCCTGGACAATAAAGGGATCTGAAGGGGTTCAAGGGTAGGAGGGATTTTTCGTCTCTTTGGTGTTGTTTCTTGATTAATATTTACATGTCAGAACCAGCAAAGCACACCTCCAGATCTCACACGGGATCTTTTTCTCCTTACTTGGGCAACAGAATGTATGGGCAGGACAATTGTGCAAACAAAGATGTGTGCCAAGCCCACTGCACTGAAGGGAAGAAATAAAAATACCAGTTATTTAAAACACGTGTATTAACAGAGGGGTTGACCTCTCCCCTGCCTTCGTGCTCTGCTGACATCAAGGAGGCAGATAAAAAACCTTGCTGGAACATCAGACTGGCCCCAGCCCCTGAGGGATGGAGGGGCTTTGCTTCACTGGCCCATGGTCTCTCTGGCTCAATCACTGGCACCAGCACCATCACCCACGATGTCATACACACCTCTCTGCCCCAGAAAGGCCCTGGAGAGCAGAACACAGATGCAGGAGAAGCTGGTTGAAATTCCCACCCCTTCCCTGGCAGGGAGAAGTACAGCTTTGATTTAAATTGGGCAGCAAGGTTATGATACCTGTGGGAATGGTTCTCCCACGGCTGAGCCTCATCTGCGTGTGGTTCACAGCATCTCCTGGGTACAGTGACAGAAAACAGCCACAAAGGGACAAATCAACTTCATGCCAGCAAGGCTGTAGCTTTTTCTTCTTCCCATGTGACTCTCAGAGCCCTCCTTCCCTGCCTTCTCTTTTCAAATGCATTAAAAAATTTCAGCCCAAATGTTCCAAATTTAGAGGTGAACAACGTTCCCAGCATTTTTACTTTGTAAGGGGGATGGAGGGATGCAGGATAGCAAAGGGCTGGTGCCACCCATCCCCTTCCTACTGCCTGGCTTTGCACCAGGCTGCCAATCCCTGAAGAGAGGTGCCAGGTCCTGAGGGGGGACCTCCATTCCCCAAGCAATCACAGCAACCTGATGTGGTTCCACAAGCACACGGTGAGGAGGGCGACACACAGCCCTCAGAGATAATGGGAGCTGGAAGGTCTTATCAACTTCTTGGAGGGCAAAGTCAAGCCCTTCAAATGAAAGCCCTTGAGGGAGAGGAGAGGATCTTTCCTCAAGTGTCAGGCACATTTCAGCAGTTTATAAATACCGTTGTTCTCTCTCTGCCACACTCAGCCCCACAGCACTGACTGTGACATCAGCCCTGGACCCAAACTCAAGGAGCTGAGCATCTGTGCTCGACTTGGCCAGGGGAAGGCAGGGTCAGGCCTCAGGTGTGTTTGTTTCCAGAGGCACTTTCAGCTGCCATTACCAGGTTCAGCATTTTCAGGTTTTAGCTCCGTGGTTTTTTCCTATGCAGACCAAAGAAGGGGTTAAACCGAGCTTACCTTTTCAGGAGCAGGACAAGGTAGTCACTTGGATGGAAAGGGAGCAGGATTCAGCCCCTTTTTCTCCCCTTTCCGTTCCAGTTCTCTTCCCCACCCTGTTCTCTCCTGCACATCCCACTGCAGAGCTGCCCCGGGTGCCCCGATGATGAGCTGTGAACCCTAATGACGGGAGATGGGATAACATCCTGCTGTCCTACTCATCCCTCCCAGATCCTGACACCTGTCAAGGGCAGGAGGGCGATGTGGGGAACTGAACACATCTTAGTTCTCCCCACCTTGATGCAAGGCACCTAGAGCTGTTTTCCAGTGAGATCCCAGGACTGAGTTTCCCCTGGATCCACCTCCTGTTTAAAGTAGAGGGGGCACTGCTCCAAAAGGTGTGCAAGGTTTTGGGGGCTGCAGGTTTTATTCCTCCATCCCTCGAAACAAAAGGAGCATCCCGAGGCAGAGACTCGAATCTCTGCTAAGGTAGTCAAATCCCACCTGGCAATCGTGTTTTATCCCCGAGATGAATTTTGGGGTGGGCTCAGCAGAGACCCCAAAAACTACACAAGGACTGGCGTTGTGGCTGGACTCCCGGGAGAGCGGCTGGGAGGAGTGAGACGGGGGAATGGATTTGCCAGCGATGCCTCCTCGCAGGACACCGGCCAGCCCGCCCCGTGCCGGTTCCTGTCTCTGCCCCCGGGTTCCTCCTAACGAGGTTTCCAGCTCGGCTGAACCCCCGCGTTGCTTTCAGGTCCGCAGCCGTCCGGGGCTGAACGGGGCTGGGGAGGGAGCTGGGGGCCGCCGTTCCCATCCCCCGACTTCTCCTCCCCAATGTTACCGAGTGTTCGGGTTACATCAAATGCGAAAGCGCGGCAAAACTGGGGAGTCGATGCAGAAAATACCGACACTGATTCATGTAAAGACGGGGCGGGGGGTTATAAACCCTGTGCCAATGATCCCTTTGAAAGGGGCTGCTGGGGTTGCTTTCGGCGGTGGTCCCCGCGCCCTGTGCAGGAGTTTGTGATGGAAAGTCTGCAAAAGCCATTAGGATTTTTGTGCTGGGGCACTAGAAAAGCAACGCAGACACCACTCACTTTTCTAAATAAACATTAGTCTTAAAAAGTTTGCACTGCTGACCCCCGCAGCTCTGATTACTTGCAATTCTCTGAATCATATTTTAAGGCTTCTAACTATTTTTATTTTTTTTTCGGGGAGGGGGCGGGTTTCGTTCATTCCTCCCTGCAGCCGTGCCACAGATGTGCCGTACTGTGTGCTCCGGGGGCGGGGGGTCTCTGCCCACCCCCTAGGCAGGTCCTCATTCCGCAGCCCTGCAGCCACAGCCCTACAGCATTTCAACTCCCTCCACGTTCCCCCGAAGAAGCTTTTTCTTCTTCCTTTCTTTCCTTTTTTTTTCTTTTTTTTTTTTCTTTTTTGGAGTGGTTGGACCACATTCGTGGGCCCGGTGAAGAGATGCTGTTCCTCTCTCTTACTGGTCCCCGGGAGGGCAGAGGCGGTGCGGGCTGCGGCCCCATCCCCACCGAGCTGTGCCCTGAAACAGCCCCGGGACCCCTCCCCAACCCCCCCAAACAGACACATCTTGGCAGCGCGGCGGAGGCAGCTGCGCCGAGGTATCATCAGTATAATTGGAAGGGTCACATGTTAAACCCTCGCTGTTGTTCGCGGTAATGTAGCTGTGTCCCCCGGTTGCACATTTACCGATTTCTCGCAAACCAGCCATTGTCACAAGGTTCATTCCAGGAGGAGTGATCCAATGGGTTGCCACGGCAACTATAATGACATTAAAATAGAGGCGGCAGCCGCCGCCCTCCCCCCCCCCATTTCCCCCACTCCCCTCTTCTCCCTGCTTAAAAACCGGCAGCAGCCCGGCAAAATCCTGCACCTTTCCCGTCGGGGCAGCCCGAGAAATAACCCGAGTACCCAGAGGAGAACAAAGTGTGTTGGGCGGGAGGTTGGTTTATTTAAACCTTCCCAGGGAAAGCGGCCGAGGAAAACCCCCGAAAGGCGGCGGGGGCCGCGCGGAGCCCCCGCGCCCGCAGAAGGCAAAATTGACCAAACCGGTCAAATTCCAGGCGGGAGCGGCGCGCGGACGGCTGAGGCTGGGAAGCGGGACGGAGCCGGGATCCATCCCTGTCCCAAGCACTCGCTGGGAGCGGGGAAAAGGGTACAAACCTGAGCCCCCAGGTCTAAAGCCCCCACCCAGGCACCTGCGGGTTGGGCGGTGACACCCTCTCCCTTGGCCCGACCCTGCACTGGAAATCCGCTTTTCGCCACTTGGTTTTCCGGGAAACGTTCGTTTCCGAATGATAAGTCTTTATTATTTCTCATCGGAGCTGCTACCGTGCTTTCATGCATTTTTATTTTTCCCCACGAAATTTGGGCCGAGAAAAGGTGTTTTAAAAAAAGGACCTCCGTTTCCAATTATCACAAGACACCTTTCTCTCTCGATAAATATTTCTCTTCTGTCTCTCCCGGGTACACATATAAGCGCGATCAAGGAATACTGTGCAAAAGCAAAAGGTAAATTCTGAAAATATTAACTATAATATCAGTTGGATCTGGCCGGAGGCTCCAATATGTTTGTTTTCCATATGGTAAAATGTACTGCCCGTCTTCCGTCGCCGAGAGCCGATAGCAGTGTCTGACATCGGGCTCTGTAGGATTTCAGTGGCGCTTTCTGGAATCGTTTCCCCCTATCTCTGATTGAGGCTGGGAAACGAATCGTTTCTATCAATTTCCTCGCCATTTTTTTTTCCCACGTGAGCCCGTGGGCGAGAGTTTACCGGGCAAAGACGCAGGTGAAAGACCCGACAGCTCCACTCAGAACCGTGGTTTCATTACCTACACCAAAATGTGCCCGACACCTGCCTGCAGCTGGGGTAAATCCCCACTGCGGGAAGAACAGGGAACGTGCCCATGACTGGCAGCGACGAAAAAAATAATTTTTTATTTTTTTTTTTAAAAAAAGGAGTTGGGGGAAGTCTGAACAACCCAAACCGGCGCCGTCCGCAGCCGCCTCACACGCGGTTTGCGGCGGCCGAGTGGCTTTCTCCGGCCGTCCCCGACGGCGGAGACGGCGGCAGCGACACCCGCACCGGGTCATCCAGGCTGAATATCCACCCAACGCCCAGAGCCAGAAAGGAGGGTGGCTCCGGACTCCCCCTTCGGAGCCCCCATCGCGGGGGCCGAGACGCCCGGGGATGCGGGGTGTGAGGGCACCTCCCGGCCCCAGCCTCCTGCGGGGCTGCACGACCCTCCTCCGGAGCTGCCCCCTTCGCACATAACCTCTGTAATTGCCGTGGTACCCCCGGCAACGGGGGCATCCTTTTCCTAATGCCACCCACATCTCAGCAGAGATGGTGAGGGGGGGATGCGGGGACCACCCCGCAGCCTGGCCGCAGGTTTTCCACCTCCGGCTGCAGCTGGAAAACGCACTTGGGCTGGGGTTTGTGTGACCCAGGGTGGGTGGTTGTGCCAGTCGCCGTTCCCGGGGGAACTCGAGGGTGCGGTCTCCCCTCAGGAGTTGGAGTGGGAAGAGCAGCCGAGATGGTAAAAGGGACCGGCCGGAGCCGCGGGACAGACGGAGAGGCGGCCGCGGGTGGCTGTCCCCTACCGCAGGGCTAAAAGGGCGTCCCTGTCCCCAGACACATATCCAGATCCTTGGGTGTGGGAACCTCCGCGGTGCGGCGGGAGGGGAGGGTAGATTGCCGGGGACGCAGCCTGGGCTCAGCTCGCCGCAGCTCCAGGGTGGTCAGAAATGTTCTTTTGGGTGATTTCCTGAGCTCAAGAGCCGTCAAAACCATCCTCCTGAAGTACCCTCTTGGCAGGGGCTTATTGAAAGGCATATATGGAGCAGAAGCATGCCCGACGGGAGATGGGAGCATCGTGGGGCAGGCGTGAAAATGAAATTAAAACCAAATTAAAAAGAAGGAGGAAAGAGAGAGAAAGGTGGGAAACAGAAATTATCCTCCTTGTGAAACGTGTCGGGCTTCTCAGGAGCAACTGCAGAAGGGAGGCCTTTCCACAAGGGTGGATAAATTTACTCGCGTCCCACATGACCGAGGGTGGGGGACCCGAGGTGGGGGGTGGGGGGAAAGAGAAAGGTCATGGGACTGGGATTTGGGTTGTAAGTCAAAGAGAAGACGTGGATTTCAGTGCCGCGTTAGGTGGCAGAGGCCTCGGGTTTTGCAAGAGAAGTAATTAAATAAGAAGAAAAAAAAAAAAGTGGGGTAAGAAGAGGGAAAAGCATTTCAGAAATAACACCAGTAAACTCTCAGGGGGTTAGCGGTGTGAAGGTGCGCTGGGGGGAGGGGAAGGGGGCACAGATCCAGGAGAGCGCCGCTGGGAGACCCTGCTTGCCTAGGGTCTAGTTGTTGCCCCCCACATCTCCCCAAGCCGGCGGTGGGTGCTCGGCCCTGCACCCCGCCCGGCCCCAGTTCTCTCAGCCGAGTCCTGCGCGCTCCTTTTGTTGCCTTTATTTTGTGGCCACGTTTCTCTCCTGGAAAGAGGAGATCACAGGAGTGCTGCAGGCCGAAGCGGGGGGGGGTCGGCACTGCCCCTACAGCTGATTCCCATCTCGCTCCCCTCGCCCCCACGCACCCCACTGAGACTTGCCGCGGCCCGGGGCGAGGGGGGCCCGTCTGACTGGACCTTGGAATTTCTGGCCCCATCCCCAAACGGAGGAAGTTTTTCCTTCTCCACTTAGTTTGTTTCAGTTTAAAACATAAGCGGCGGCATCTCCGTCCCCGGCCCGCCGGGGGTCCGGCCCCCAGCACGGCTCCGCTCCCACCCGGCTGCAGTTTCCCTACACCCGGGGTCTTGTCCTCTGTCCCCTCTTCTCCCTCTGCCGAGGACTGATCTGGGGGGACACTTTGGGGGGCACCCCAGCTAATCTCGTCCGGGTGGGGGGAAAAATTCCCACGGATTTTGCATCTGAAATGAAAGGCGATCGCGTGCCTCGCAGACGGTTCTCACTGCTGAAGAGTGATTTGCGGGGAAAGGGGGGTGAGTGGGAGCTCATCCGCGGGCTTTCTGAGGGCTCTCCGCTCGTCTTCGTCGGCAGGAAAAAGTGAAGAATCTGATAATTTTTGCGAGAGTGAAAGGAATCGCCGGTGTTGTTTCAACACGCGGTACTAACGAAAGAGGAATCTAATTTCACTTAAAAGGCGAGTTAAAGCAGGGAAAACGAAATATGAACGAAACGGATAAAGACGGCCCCAAAAAAAGAGCTTCTCTGCCACCCTGTGACATGGAGCCCAAACCTCGATAACTAGAAAAGATCGGGGTGTGGGAGAAACACCACCAAACCGGTCATTAGAAATATCCCAAGGCACTGACACGAAGTCTCCCACGTACAAACCGACAGACAAACTCATTACACCCCTTAGGTCTCCCACCCGACCTCTCATCGGGGAGATTGTCTCCCTTACAGGTTTTCATCCTGCCCTGGCACACTTAGAGGGAGATGAATATGATTCACGCCATACCCATATATCTAATTTACCGGGATCCCGGGGGAAGGGATGTAGGCAGCCAGGGCGATTGGGAAGCGAGGCATCCCGCCTGCCCGTGGCCAGGAAAGGCCACTGGGCTCCGGGCTGCTCGGTACCGGCTGCCCAGAGGGGCCGAGCCCTTTCCCGGGCCACGGGCGGGCGCATCCCGGTACCATCTGCCCGAGGAGAAGGTAGCACCTGGATGATGAGGGAATATGGGAAACCCCGCCGCCAGACCCTGCCGCGAGTAGGTTTTGTCCCCTCCTGGATCTCAGAGTCACCTGTTGCAGCCACGGGCTTAGGGTGCAAAAGTGCATCCTATTTAATAAAAGAATAAAATGCGAATTGGCCCCTTACGGCCGTGGGGGCCCGTCCGAGCCCGGGGGTAGCGGGCACCGGCACACGCTCACCCCTGCAACCCTGCACGGGCCGGGGACGTCGCGTTACCCCCGGTAAATGTACCGACGGCCAGTGAAAAGGGGGTGTAGGAGGGTGAGCTCCGGGGTCCTGGGCTCCGGAAAACGCGCCTTGAGCGTCCCCGCAGCCCACCGGGCACAGGCAGGGGAATTGCTGAGCCCAGAGAGGGGGTCCGCCGGTATCTCCCCTGGTTCAAAGGAGGGGAGACCCCTCTCGCTGCGGCGAAACAAGAGATTCCCAGGGGTGGACATTGCTGGAAACCTCCTGGAGAGAGCGGTAAAGCCGCCCTCGATGGACTCGAAACGAAATGGGCGAGACAGGAGAGACAGAGACGGAGAGAAAGGGGGAGGAAATAAGAAGGAGGGAGAAAGAGGAAAAGAGAAGGAAAGAGAGGGGAAGCAAGCGAAACAGAAAAATAAAAGGAGTCATGAAGAGTAAGAGCGAAAGAGAGAGGAAAAGAAAAAAGGGAAAGGGAGAAAGACGAAAAAGAAGAGAGAGAAAGACGGGAAAACAAAACAAAATAAATTAAAATTGGGTAAAGAAGGAGAAAGGGGGGAAAGCAAAACACAAAGAGATTTAACAGGGAGAGGAGATATAAAAAGAGAAAAATAAAAAGGGAAACAGAAAGAAAGTGAAAAAAAACCAGGTACATAGAAGAGCGGAATAGAGAAAAGAGAAAGAAAGAAAGATAAGGAGAGAAAGAGAAAAATAAGCATAGAAAGAAGAAAGAAAGAAAGAAGAGGAAGAAATGATACAGGAGAAAGAAAAAGTAAAAAAAAAAAAAAAAGAAAGAAAAAAAAAAGGAG
The DNA here is from genome assembly GCF_036250125.1 of Pseudopipra pipra. Taxonomy (NCBI): domain Eukaryota; kingdom Metazoa; phylum Chordata; class Aves; order Passeriformes; family Pipridae; genus Pseudopipra; species Pseudopipra pipra. The sequence continues at coordinate 25,753,020 of NC_087557.1, forward strand.
AGCGGAGGAGAAAGAAAAAGGCAAGGAAGAGAAGGAAGAAAGTAAAGACGAGCCGTAGTCCTTGAGGTGAGGGGAGAGCGCCGAGCCCCAGCCTCTCTCCTCGCCTGACAGACAAACAGAGGGGCGAGTGCAGGTCCCTGACCTACCGCGAACATCTCGAGGAGGATTTCAAAAGCACCAACTTAATTTCTAAAGCAATTTTCCTGCGTCTGAGTCGAATGCGACAGCTCTTCCCGCCCTCTCCAGATCGGAAAATAGGATTTTTTTTTTGAACCTTTTTTCTCTACGTTCTGCGCGGGAAAGGAAAAAACCGAAGGAGATGTGGGGAGGGAAATAAGATGCTGGAGGGCAGTTATTTTCCAAAGTTACGAGACAGGAAAATGTTTTCAGGTCGGGCACTGGGGCACAGGGAGATTGGACGTTATTATTAAATCCTAAATGCACCGTGAAAATGGGAGTTTCTGCGCAGTCACAAGGAAAGGCCAGGGTACTCCCGGAGGAAGGATCGAACTATTGGAAAAGATGATGTCTAAAGGTTGTTGATGTCTAAAGGTGGTTTCTATAATCCAGGTTGATTTATTTTTGTTCGGGGCTGCGAGAAACTAGAAAGAGAAAACTAAAAAACTACCGGAGAAAGGAATAAGATCTTGACCTTTCCTAATTCTCCAAATCGGCAGTAATGGAAAGCAGAAGGTGCCAGGGGAGGAGGCAGGAGCTGAGGGCCGAGCGGGCGGTGCAGCGGGGCCGGCCGGGCCGGGGTCCCACACCCGCAGCCGGCGAGGGAAGGGCCACTCGCTTCCCTCCTCGGGATCCGCACCACTTAACGCAGGCTTAGTTAAGCGAAAGCAGAGAAAGAAATTACACACACAGAGCCCTCCCGCTGTGGTCCCGACGGGGATATTCCGGGGCAGGATCGTTTTATCCCGCCCCGACAAACCCGAGGAGAATCTCCCGTTTTCCGCCTCTCCCCGGCTGCGCACACACGGAAATCCGCCGCGGAGTAACTGCGCTGAAAGCATCGCGGTTTTGTTACGACCCCTTCATCTGGCATATAGAAAGCAGAGGAGTGGGGGCACATTAAAGAATTAAAAAAAATCATCTCCACAGATGTGTGACCAAAGCCAAAGCAAGGCAGGGGAACCTGCATCCCCCAGTTCCTGCTCGGACACAGCCGCCGAGCGGAAAGGGAGAGGGAAAAAAATCCCAAACCTGCAAAAAAGGATCGGGCTCGCGGCAGACTTTGCCCGGGGTTTAGCACTGACAAAACCAACCACCGAAAGCAGTCCCGAGAACCGGGAGGTTCGCCTACGGACGGGACGGAAGGGAAATGCCAGGTCGCCTTTTTGGCCAGGGACTCCCAAGCAGCGACTGCAACAGCTAATTATTTTCCTTTCAGTGCTCGGTTATTGCTGGTGTCCTCCCCGCCTCCCCTCCAATAAATAAATAAAACCCTCTTTTAGGCAGCGAGGCGTGAAAAATGATCCTCGCTGAACGCTTAAAAATAATGTCCCGTGAAGATCGGGGCCACGGAGCCAGCCAGCCCCGTAATTAGGGGCCATTATCCGTCCTGCCTCGCCGAGGCAAGATTTCTCCTGAACCCCCCGAGCCGAGCCCCGCCAGGGCATTCTGGACCCCGTGGAGACCCCCGGGTCTTTCCCCGCCGCCCCCCGCTCCGGCGGACGGGGGAGAGCCAGTTCCCGGGGGGTCTCCGCCGCCCCCCCCGCCGCCTCCCCGGGCGACGCAGATACTTGTAGGCGGCGTGAGTCTGGTCTGGGCACGGAATAAGCTGGGGTGCTTCAGGGAAATTTAGGGAACGGGGAAAATTCTAATTTTAGAGACGCTTGGGGATCTTCCCCTCAAAATAAAACCTCGACGGCGCCGGCGCTCGCAGCCCCCGCGGGCCCCGGGGAGCCGAGCCCAACCTTTCCTGCGTGGGTACCGCGACTCCCGGTAAAGAGGGGAAAATCCCCCCGCTCCCAAGTCAGTTCAGCTTCAATCCTGGCCGGCGACCGCGGCTTAAAAACCCACAATGTCTCTGCAAGGCAAAAGGAGATGAACGGAGCCGGGGAAAGGTGTCCCAGTCCCAGATCCCCCTCCAGAGCCCCCTCCCCTGAGCGTGTGGGGGCAGGGGGCTCTCCAGGGAAACACCGCTTCCCTGCAGAGAGGACCCCCCTCCATCCCTCCAAACCCTGAGACCACCAACTTGGAGAACCCCTTGCACCAGCGCGACTGCAGGGGCCACACGCCTCCTCCATCCCTACGGGCACCGACTGCTATTTCTTATCCGCTCTTGCCACCCTTGGCTCCTTTTCCTCCTGCACTTCGCAAACAGACAAGCCAAAAATTATTAAAAATCGCTACTTTATACTAAAATAATCAGCCCCCCTTCTTCCAGGCGCATAACCACCACCCAGCCTCGCTGCACATCGCTTTCTTCCCTCGGATCCCTTCTCCTCAAAGCAGGCTCGGTTATTAAAGGAGGCTGAACAAAGATAGCTCCGAGAGCAGCTATCAGCGCATTTTAACTTCATCAAAGACTTCGAGGGAGAGGGAGAGGAGGGGTCTGGCACCTTCTAGTAATGAGCTTGTCAGGAACACCCCTGCCAGAGCAATTGAACAATTTGCACACAAGCAAAAGAAAAGGAGAGGGGAGGGAGGGAGGAAGGGGAAATGCTACAAAAGCCCCTTCAATTTCCAACCATGTGCTTGGCAATCTGGAAAATAGATTCATTGGCCTCCTCTTTTCTCCCATGTCGAGTCTTGTAGCCCCTTTTGTAGGAGCTGGACATGAAAGGGAGACAACCAAGTGCCGGACACGAAGATCGCTTTTCAAAAGCAAATGTGTGTGAAGGCGAGATGTGAGACCGCTCGCTGCGGGGAGGCGGCACGTTCAGGAACAACATCAACAAACTGCGCGGAGGTTCGAGGTGGCACAGACAGAGGCAGAGGATAAAAAGGGGATGGGGGGCGGGAAGGGAAAAGAAAAGCCGATCCCCCCCTGTTCCCCCGGCGCACACTGCCCGGCTCCTGCCTGAGCCCCGGCGGGCCTCGCACAAAGCCCCGCTCGCCCGGGGACCGGCTCCGTCCCCCGCGCCCTGCCTCGTACGTCTCCGCTTTTTTTTTTTTCCTTTTTCTCCTTCTCCTTCAGCTGGCTGCCCGGTCAGAAAGGCCTCGATTCTTTCGATCAGGGTCCCTGCCAACAAACAAACCAAAGAGCCACGTTTGGTCCCTGAAATAAAGAAACGGGGGGGGGGGGGGGGGGAAAGAGAGAAAGGGGAGAAGTTTGGACGAGAAGGGAGCGCTTTAAGATGTTTATTTACTTTGTAAGTTGTTGCAAAATTTAGGCAGAGATCAAGTTTCATTCAGTCATTCAAATGCTGCAGGCCCAAGGGGGACGTGTGTGCGGGGGGGAAACCCTCCAACTTATTTTCTCATGTGTCAACTTTTCCAAACAAAATAAAAGGAGGTGGAGGGGTGGTGGAGGGGAGGAGGGGGGGGGGGAAGAATAAAGGACAACGTTTCTCCTGGCCCCCATCTCCTTCCCCCTGGAAACACGCAGGGTTTTGTTTTTTGGTTTTAGGGTTTGTTTTCCTTTTTTTTTTTTTTTTTTTTTTTTTTTTGCTGGGAGACACCAAAATCAGATAAATTAAAAAAAAAATAAAATTATCAAAAAATAAAATATATATCCGGGGATCCTTTCCCTTGCCGGCCCGTGGCCCCACACCGTGGCCCGGGCAGGGAGGCGTCGCGGAGCAGCCCCGCGCAGGCTGAGCCGCGGCCGTGAAGGGCCGCTCAACCCCTGCCGAACGCCCGAGTGTCGCCGACCCGAGGGTGGGAGCCACTCGCTTCCCCGAGGCCCGAGCGGGACTCTCGGCTCTCAGCGTGACAAAGGACATCGCAAAGAACGATTTGGATTATTATTACTTTTTTTTTTTTTTTAACCAGGTCACAAACATTTATTAATTTACACCAACGGTGGACAAAATTCTGTTGCCTTTTCCACATCAAATTATTCACAGATTCTCTCAATAAAATAGATATGACTGATGCACAACCAGTGAAGAGTTAACTGGACTCCGCTCATTAGCTCCCGAATAATCTATATACAAATAATTACCAATACACCAAAAAACCCACGCACAGAGGGGGTGGGAAAACTGGGATAAAAAAAAATAGTATGGGAATTTTCCAAACTTCCTGACGGATTGGATTTTTTTTTAAACGTGCATTTGACTGTCTCACTGGGGGGGGGGGGGGGAAGAAAAAGAAAAAAAAAGCAAAAAAATAAACCGCAGTCCTGAGTTTCACCAACTTTTCTTCTTCTTAAAAATAAAGTAACCTTAAACAGTGCGTTTTAAAACGAAACCCGAAGCTTCAAAGAAACTAAAAATAAGATCGAACCATTAAAACATTTTCTTTGAGAGCAGGGGAGAGACAGACACACATGGCAAAACCACCCGGGAGAGAGACTTGCAAGAACAAAAACGGGCTCGCTGCGACCGGGAGCGTCCGCAACTCCCCTGGCCTCTTTCCCAGGTGATTTGGGGGACCCCTGCGGGAAACCCGCACCTCTCAAAGGAAACATTTTCCACTCTAAGACCGTTTCGTTCTTAACATGCCCCCCCTTCTCCCCTCGCAAGACGTTGAGTATTTAACCAGCCCAGGTCCCAGCTTATGTTACGGACACTTTATAAATACGCTTTGGCGTTTGTGGGACCAAATCGTGTTATTCTTTCCCTCCTCCCGCCCTCCCGATTTATTGATTTTGGTTTTTTTTCCCCCCCGAGCAAAGAGAGACAAACAGATCTGGATGCCACTGAGCCTGGAAGTAAAGTAAAAATTAAAAAAAAAAAAAAAATATTTCCTACCTTAAAACACAACAGAAGAAGATCGGGGGGGGGGGGGGACGGGACACGGGGAGAGGGAATGGGAGCAGTTTCGGAGGAGGGGGGGAGAGCTGGAAAGGGGCCGTTTGCTTTGCGACTCTCCCCCCCCCCCATCTTCCCCAGTCCCCAGCACACTTTAAAAATGACAGCTGCTGAGGGTTGTGATTTTACTGGAAAAGTTCTGGGCCGGCTGGAGGAGCGGCTCGTGTGCCAGGCTGACCTGGGGCTGTGCCGGGGCCAAGGCGGGGCTGAGCACGGCTAGGACCTGTGCCGGGGGGCCCGCCTGGCCGGCGGGGTAGGGCGCGGCGGGCGCGACGCTGGGGTTGGTGCTGGGCGGCGGGGGCACGGCCCCCCCGATGATGTTGTCTATGGAAAAAGAGGGCCGGGAGGGGTGGTTGGTGCCGCCGCTGCCGCCGCCGCCGCCGCCGGCGGGCGAGGGGTCCGGCTTGAGGGTCTGGAGGAGGGCGGCGGGCAAGGCGGTGGGGCTCAGCTGAGGGTGGTAGAAGGACTTCCTGCAGTTCAGCTCGCCGCCCAGGAAGGAGGGCAGCCCCGAGGCGGCGGAGAAGACGGAGGCGGCGGCGGGAGGCGGCGGAGCCGGTAACGGGCAGTGCGGCGCCGGGAAGGGGAAGGCGCCCGCGGCGCCACCGCCTCCGCCGCCGGGGTGGTGGTGGTGGTGGGGATAGCCCTGGAGCTGCAGGCCGTAGTTGTAGCCGTAGGGTCCGTAGGCGAAGCCGGGCAGGAATGCGGCGGGGTCGGCGGCCCCGGCCCGCAGCAGCAGCTCGGGGTGCGGCGGGTGCAGCTGCTGCTGCCTCTTGAAGCGCTTCCTCCGGCGCAGGAAGCTCCCGTTGTCGAACATGTCGGCGGACTCGGGGTCCAGCGTCCAGTAGTTGCCCTTGCCCGGGTTGCCGGGCTCCCGGGGGATCTTGACGAAGCAGTCGTTGAGGGAGAGGTTGTGGCGGATGCTGTTCTGCCAGGCGGGGAACTTCTCCCGGTAGTACGGAAAGCGCCCGCTGATGAACTCGCAGATCTCGCTCAGCGTCAGCCGCTTCTTGGGGCTCTGTAGGATGGCCATGGTGATGAGGGCGATGTAGGAGTAGGGCGGCTTCACCAGCGGGTTCTTCCCCCCCGCGCCGCCGCCGCCGCTGCCCGCGGGCGCCTTGTCCCCGGGCGCGGCGCCGCGGGCGCAGGCGGGCTCGGAGCCGCCGGCGGGGGACAGCCGCTCCGGGGACCCCCCCATGCGCGCCTTGGCGGCCCCGCTCCGCGGCAGCGCCAGCCCCAGCGGATCGCCGCCGTCCTCCTCGTCCTCCTCCTCCTCGTCCTCGTCGTCCTCCTCCTCCTCGCTGTACTTGCCCCCATCCTGGGGCGGGCCCACCACGTCGATATCCGCGTCCTCCACCTCGGAGAGCGGCTCTTCCTCCGGGGAGCGCTCGGACATGATCCCGCAGCCGCCGCCGCCGCTGCTGCCCAAAGTCATTGTTGTGCGGCCGGGGCGGCCGGGGCCGGGCTCCCCCCCCCACCTAGCGGCGGCTCCCGGGATGGGCCCGGGGCCGTGCCGGAGGGCTGCGGCCGCCGCTGGGACTCCGCGCCCCGGCGCCGCCGCTCCGCTCCGCGCCCCGCTCGCCGCGCCGCTGCTGGCGGGGCCGCGGTGGTGGCTGCGGGGTGGTGGCTGCGGAGGGAGGGGCGGCGGAGGGGGCGCGGGGCGGGGGCGGGGGAAACGGGGCGCCCGTGGGCCGGGCAGGGAGCTTGGGAGCAGCGATAATAAATAATGGTGATAGTGATAATAAAAGGAGAGAAAGAGAAAAAAAAAAAAGAAAAGAAAGAAAAAAAAAAAGTGGGGTTTGTGGCGGTTCCTTGCCTAGCTGGGGGGGAGGGAGGGGGAGGGGGGAGGGAGGGGCAGGGGAAGAGGGAGGGGGGAGGGCAGAAGTGGGGAAGGCGGCTCCCCCCTCCCCACCCCTCCCGAGCTGGGACCCGGTGGAAACGCTCCCACACTGCGCCTGCTGCCAGCGCTCCCCAGGCCTTTATACGGCCGCCCCGGCATCACGTGGCGCCCGCTGCAGCCCCCGCGGGGCACGAAGAGGGGCTGCCGGGCCCAGCCTGGTCCCCGGGGAGCGTGTTCCCCGCCCGGGATGCTTTCGAGGAAAGGCGCTGCCCGTTCCCCTGGCGCTCGGTTGCCCCCAGCTTCGTCTGGAGTCGGCTGCTGCAGGACAGGGAGTCGGCGCTGGGTAAAGGCCCTCCCCGCTCCGAGCGCCCCGCGGTGCTGGAGGCTCGCAGAGCCCATTCCTGCGGGATGCGACGGCCGCCTTCCTCCGCCCGGCGGTCCGCGGAGGGTCCCTTTCTCCCCTCGAGGTCTGCCCATCCCCGAGTCTGGGCCCTGAGCTGCAGACCTCCAGCGGTCTCGCCGACAGGGACCCTCACTTCGCCAGGACCGAACCCTCGGCCCCTTTGAGGGGTCGTGTGAATTTGGGGATCCCCGCTCCCCTTCTCCACGCGCTCACGTCACCGACGCGTCACCGAGCCTGGGACACCCTGCCTGGAAACCCGCCTCCCCCGAGGGCTCCCACGGCCCGCACCCGCGGAAGGGATGCTGCCGCCCGGCAGGTGCGGGGCGGAGGGCGAGGGGTAGCGCTCAGTCAAGCCTCTCCCCACGCGATAAATAACCAAAGCAAAGGCTGTGCGTGTCCCCGGGGTGCTGGGACGGCACCCGAGTCCTGCATCTCTGCCCGGCGGGGCTGGCCCAGCCGGGTACCACTTTCCGAGGCGACCCACTCACGGCTCGTCCAGGCTCAAGGAACTCTTGGGAAAGAGAAGTATCCTGCGGCCTCGGGATCGCCTGTCTGCCGCTCTCCTGCCTCCCCTCCCCAGCGGCTGGCAAGGAGGAGGTAGCGGGCAGCGTACAGGCACCTTGTCGCGGGCTGCAGGCGAAGCGGGAGAATTTCCCTGTAAACAGTCACCCAAGGCCCCTCAGAGCCACAGAAGCGTCCAGGCGTGTGGCAGAGACCCGCTGCCTCGCTTGCCGCCGCCCTGGTGCAGTGCCGGGAACACATCCACTGCTGAAGCCGTGTCCCATGGGTGGCAGTGGCAGCAGGTTGTCCCCGTCTCTGTCGCGGACACGCCGAACCACGCTCGCAATGTTAGCTTTGCTTTTTTTTTTTTTTTTCCCCCGTGGAGTCTCTGGAACTACATAACCGCTTTCCCGGGGGAGGATGCTTGGGGAGGGAGGAAGGCGATGGGTTCCTCCAAGGGGGTACCATGAGGAGATGTCCCCCTGCCAGGGCCGCGTTCGGCAGTGTGAGAATCCGCGGTGATGAATTGCCAGTCTCTGCCGTTAACAGGTGCGAGCATTTGGCGATAAAATCTCCAGCACTAATACCGGGGAGCCGGGCCAAACAGCTGCGCGGCCCCGCTTCCAAATGCCGGTCACAATTACTCAAGCCCTAACGACTCGGTGCACAAACTCGGCGAATTCTGGGGGACCCCGCGGAGAGGGCAGAAGCGGACATCTTCGCCCGTGCGTCTCCAGTGGAAGCAGCGATTGCGGAGCCGGTCACATCCTCTTCCCTCGCCGCCAGCGTGGCCATCAAGGAGAATTTCTCGACCGAAGGGGGAAAAATAGATGAATAAGTGTGCTGAGAGTTTCTCGGGAAGGTGGGAAGTCTGTCCCGCGGGCGCGTGTCAGTTCTGGGGGAGCTTTCCTGAGCTTTCGCTTTTACGCTTCTTCAATGCTGTTAACCTGCGTTTGCAACACATACGCATACATCTCCCCTTCATGTGTGTATGTATATATTCAACTAGACATATATTTATATTCTTTTATTTCTGATATATATTTTTTCCTATGTATACAATTAGCTAACACAGAGAAATGCTTCGGAGATGCCGCATCTTTCCTATCGACATTGTTTAAACTCTCCATTCATCAGCCCAGTGGAAAGACGATGGGAAGAACAAATGGAAAAGAGCGGAGAGGGAAAAGACCCGAACCGCTTTCCATTTTTATTAAGTAAAATAATAGTTATGCCTCCCATACATAAACGAAAGTGTCATAAAAAATTCCGAAGCAGCTGCCAGAGATTTCGACCACACACACAACGGGGCGATTGAATTTCTACTTGGTGCATTTCACGGCAGCGAGGAACCGCCGGGAGCTGCGCCTTGTGCCTCTGCAGGGCGGTGAAGGGGAGGGCAGGGAGGGGGCAGCAAAAATGACGCGCTGCGAGCGGACGAGGGCAGAGGACACCGCCCGGGGGATGCCCGGGGGAGAAGATGCTCCGCCGCCCCCGCGGCGCCCGGTCGCAGGGCGGTTGCCTCCCGATCGCTCTGTCTGGAGGTTGGTCTCGCACGGCTCGAAGTGAAACAGATGTGGGTGTCTGCTGCCTGCCCCCCCCAATCTCCCCCACCCTCGCCCTGCCCCGGCTGTCGGCTCCCCCCCTGTCTGGAAGGGTGGGCAGACCTCGGGGGGAGCCCCCAGCAACGAGGGGCTCGGGTGGAGCCGTTTGCTGCTATACTCATGGTCACGGGGACCCCGATGAGGCCGAAAATGTAGAGGGGAGACGAGAAGGGTTGATCCGATGTGGCTGTTGATGGGATACGGCCGGTGGCTTGTCCTGCTCCCGCCTGGACGTGGCTTTCCCCCTCAGCATCGCGCTTCCAGAGCGCCGCAACTCGAGTAATAGCAAGCCCCGACCAGCCACCATCGACACGATTCCTGCCTGTTTCAAGGCACAATATTGTTCCCGTTAAAGTCGGAAACGACCCAAAATGAAAAGACAGTAAATGAGTCCTGATCCCTCCATCTCCGAGAGGCTCCTGTTCGCCGAGGCAGTCTTAGCCTCGGCTTTGCCACGCAAGATTGGCTGCAGAAACGAATCAAAACGAGAAAAAGTACCTAAACTACACCCGTCCCGAAATGATTTAGAAAAGGGAAACCCTGGACAGAAACAAAGCAGATGGTCGGATCCCAGACACGGTACACTCGCACACACACTCCCGCCAGTGCATCCACAACACGGAGCGAGGGGTGTGTTTTAATGTGCGCCGGGGTAAGAAATGATGCGGTCTTCCGAAAGAGAAACCCAATTGATTTACCCGAAAAGATCACCTTGTCATCGCCCCACCGATCCTGGGAGTGCAGGGCTGGGAGGGAAGCATTTTTCCTTGGGCAGATTTTTAATTTTTCTGCTCTCCTCTCTGCAGTACTTCCTTACAGGCAGCCTCGCTTCCCGTTTGAACCCGACTCTGCTTTACATTTCACGTTAAATTGCGGAATCAAACGTGAGTGGGGCTGTGCGCTGATGGAGTGGAGAGAGTCTCCAAAAAGTCTCAAAAGCAGAGAAAAAAAATAATAAAGGCCGTCAGCCGATCATGGTGATACTTTTTTTCTCTCCTTTAAATTGATTTTCACTGCCTTTCCCGCCTATCTTAATGAGGCGTTTGATCCAGGCGTGTTGGATCGGTGCTTGATGCCCTGCTGACGGCTTTAGCAGGTGGATCCCCACGGCCGAACTTTCTCCCCTCCCTGGGTTTCCCGGTGCCTCTGCCCGAGTCGGAGCCCCCTGCAAACTGCAAAACTGGCCACAACTACCAGGCACTTTTTTTTTCCCGCACAGGGAAAAACTCGTTCCCTTCCCATCCGCCGAGACCGTTATTTGCCGGGGGGTGTAGCAGAGGGCAGGGAGAACAACCCCGGAGCACCGCGGGGTGCGATCGCTCCTTCTGCCCTGGCACTGGTCATGTCCACGCCTAAGGGGGCTGCTCCTGCCGGAGCATCTCCCGGCGAAGGAATTTAGCTGGGAGCAAAGCCCCGGGAAGCAAAGCCCTTGGGCAGTGCAGAGGATTCAGCTTCAGTCCAGCCGACGTTGTTCCCAGATCCTTCCACATGATCTAATTGGTACTGCAATACATAATCGTTCTTGTTGCTTCTGTCGAGCAGCATCTAAATTCGTTTATTCTGAGGAGAACCGCATCTACAAGTTCCCCCAAGGCTCAGTGATGGATTTCTCTGTATTACCTCGTTATCAAGCTTGGCTGACCTCTAACTTCTCTGAAAACATGAACAAGACAGACCTGCTGCTGCCTGGGCTGCCCCAGGGGGCTCTTTTTCCACTTATGTGATTTCCTTTGATATTATTTCTCTTCTTTCCATATCCAAGGCTCAGACCTTCAGTGCTCCCTACAGTTCAACCTTTTTTCCAGCCCTGTAGTGCCAGCTCCCAGCTTGCAAAGATCAGTTTGCAGTCTGCACACCGAGAGTTCCCAGCGCAGGGGGGTCAGTGGGAATGGTGGTGACAGATAGTGAGAGATGTATAAAATTCCCAGTTTGGAAACCACCGGAGCCAAGTGCCAGTATCCATCCCTGCAGTGTTCAGATGTTGGACAGCTCGGGTTTGTTGACTTGGCTTTTCAAATGCAGGTGTCTCAAAGTACACACCAAAAAAGGCCTGGATTCCAGTAAAAGCTTTTCCCAGGCATCCCATGTGCAGGGCTGAGCCCCCATGAAACTTTGGAGAACAAGTCTCCCTGTCTTTTCTGCTCCTCAGATGAGTGGGAAACATCTTAAACACACATTTATTTTGGTGCTGTAATCTGACTTTAGGACCTTAGTTTTGGGCTTGCAGTTCCAAAACTTTGTCTCCTGCTCTCTATTCGTAATTGATCCCACCCCATGTGGGTTTGAAGCCCACCAGGCAAGGTCATACACAGCTTAACACTCAACTGATTAACTCTGGCTTGCTATAAGCTCTTTTTTAGTACTGTTCTTCAGCAATCTGACATGAAAAGAGATACATACACTTACATGACTCAGAGGAACACAACGATTTCAAGCCATAAACCACCAGGTGCACTTTTGAAACTCACCAAAGCCAGCTCTCCTGGTTGCCATAAAAAACACATTAGCCAAAGGCCGATGCATGTGGAAGGCAATTATGCTCTGGCACATGGCAATGTGTACAGAGCAGCTTGGTAACTCTGCCTACCACACAAGGAAAAATATTCCTGTGAAAACAAGCCTGCTAAATCACTTCATTCTTCCCCAGGTCCCCTGAAAATAGAAGGAAGGATTTTTAGGTTTGGTTTTTTGGTCTTTTTTTTTTTTTTTTTTTTTTGGGGGGGGGGGGTGGAGAGAGAGATATGTGGGAGGGAATAATATTTTCCAAATGCACCAGTGCAAGAACCTAAATAAATGGCCGGATCCACAATGATTTAGAAACTCACGATGAGGTTACTGAGTCCAGGTTTTCCATGTTAGCAGCTGACCATGCCAAACGTGTCCAGGAAATCCCTGCTGCGGAGTTTCCTGCATTCAGCAATTCAGCAGCCTATGCCCACCCCACCTAACAAGTTCACAAAAGTCCAATTCTGCCAGAAATGCCAGTTGAGGACCTTCAGCTTGGGGGCCAGAAGCAATACAAGGAGGGCCTTCAAAGGAGGAAATGACAGAGAAGGCGGAAAATTACTGGAATATACTTTGATCGATACAAAAATGTTTCACTTTTTTTTTTTTCATGTAGAAAAAGATTGGTGATAGAAGTCTTTGCATTTGGAAGTATCCAGCAATCTCCAGCTAGGGATCAGGTTGGGGTGAATCTGCTGTATCCTTGTGAAAAATCAGCCCTTCATGCATGTGCTGATATCTGCAGATCTGCCTTGCAAAGAGGTTAATAAACATATTTTACCTCTTGACCTCAAATGGGATTGCACAGGAATATACCACAGGGCTCCTTTTCCCTCGTCACATCTTGGGAAGGAGTTGAATAAACAGAGAGAAAAATTTGCAACCTGAAGTATGGGAAGAGAGGAGAAGTATCTCACACATGTAGAGAAGCAGAGGGAGAACCAAACCCCTTAAACCTCTCCCTTTACATGCCAGGTAGAAAAATTATCAAACTAGGCACCACTTTAACAGTCTGGGGCTAAATCTTCACAGAAGAGTGAATCTCAGCTCTGTTTTCCCATCAGTGTATGGCTGTGGATGTTGATTCCTCCACTGCATCTACACCAGGTCACAGCTTCACCCCTTAGCCCAACTTTGGCATTTCCACATGCCACCAGCTCCTTCCTTCAAGTCCAGGACCCACAGTTAATCCCTACTTTGCACATTGGGACGTGCAGCCTTGGCACATCCCAGGCTGACCTTGTGGCAGCATCAGTGTGGCTGTAAGGGACACTTTTCCATCTCTGTAAAACAGGTGCTCTGCAGTACACAGTAGGTAAAAGGGTCACACAAGAAACACATCCCCAGTGTCTCCATACTGGTGTGAACTTCTGTCCCTTTCTTCAAACCACTGGAAAAAATTTCTATCCCGAGCTGCACAGGGCCAAGAGAGGGAAAGGCTGTCAACACACAGATTAAAATTAATCCAGCCACTCTGGGGGTGTTGAGGCTTCACATACGCTCACATCCCCCTTTCTTTCACTTACTGCAGGTAAGCCTTTGCTTATTCTTGCTGGGAAGAGGAAACTGGATCACTCAGGTGGAAGAAGCGACACTGAGGGCTGCCGAAGGAAAGGCTGATGTGTTACTTGGAAAGACCTGATTTCTTCAAGATGGAAACTCAGCATCACCCAGCTAACCAGATCCCAACAACACTCAATATAACATGCCTTTTCCTTATTATCATTTCCCAGGCTTTTTTTATAGTCTAGATACTGAACATTAAAATTATTATATAAGAGGATACAAGTTATCTGTTCCCTGAAAATACATCGCTGTATTGCGGGGGAAGCAGGCTGGTGGGCTTCCCTCCCAGTGCAGAGATAAGCGTGCCATCTAGAGGAAATCCCCTTTATTGCCAGGACTGGCAGCTGAAAATTATCCAATAAAGCATAATTAACCTCTGGCTCCAGAGAAAATCCTCCACCCGTGCTCTGCTGCTCTGAGCCGCGGCACAGGCGTGTTGCAGCTGACTGGCGATGAGCCGAGGCATCGGGGTGGCTTGGGAAGGTACTGAGCGCTTGAGGGACGTCCCAGCCCACAGTGGCATGCGCTGGCCTGACCCTTCCCCATGGGTGATCTCAGCTGCCCAGGCCCCCCCAGTGTGGGGGTTTGGGTGTAAAGGAGAAGGCGGCAATGTGGGTATTTCCAGAGCACATGTCGGCACCGGAGAAAGGTGAGGAGACTGCACGTATGGCCGGATAAGAAGGCTGTATGCATCACATAATGCCCTCCAGTGGCTGCTAGCAGCAGTCCTGGACCATGGGTGCCGATGCCTGAGGCATAGGTGAGGTCTCCTAAAGGAGGCAGTGGTAGGGCCACCTCCTCCTCCAGCAGCTCCCTCCCTGTGGAGCACAGCCCTGGAGAGCCCTTATGGGACTGATATGGGTGTGCAGAGTACAGCCAGCAGTGGTGGGGGTGTTGGCCTCCCGTGGGACAGATCCACATGTCCACTCATTTTTCCTAAGGAAAAATCTTACTTCCCAGGCTGGGCTGCTCTCTTATGCTGCTGCATAAGATGGGCACCCTCATCCAAACCTTCACACATGGGTGCAGGTCTGGGACATACAACATGGGAGCACATGGGATGGCAGGTGCCATAGGTCTCATACCCTCTTGGGGTGAGTCAGCCCACTGAAGCATCCATATCCCACACCTTCCACCTTCCCTACCACCACCAATACCAGTGAATAGCACATCTGCAGTCACCAGCACATGGCTGTTTGTCCCACTAACAAAAACAAATCCTTTCAGCCCTAAAGATAATTGAAAAACAGTGATCTAGGTTCAAGTAGAAGGACAAGTGCTACTGCCCAGCAGGTAGCTGTCTTGTGAAAATGGGAAGCCTTGCAAAAAACCCTTCAGAGATGGAGAAAGAGCAGGGAAGATCTCACATGAGAGAAATCTTATTCTGCACAAAAACCAGGTTCACGCTTAAGCAGAGAATATTTGGATAGGAGCTGCTATTGCATTGATGTGCTCATATTCTGCAGGATTTTTATTTCATATATTTTCATCACTTTTTTTTAATTGAAAATTATTCCTACTTTCCCCATCGTCTCAGGAGCTCCCCAACATGTTGCTGTCAGGTAGTCCCAAGCAAGGCTGAACTCCAGCAACACCCACAGCACTTTTTTTTTTTGCTTTTAACAGTGATCATTTTGCAACCTCCTCACCTTCTTCTCGCCCACACCCGTGGGTTCTCAGGCTCAACTCCTAACCCATGGCTCAGACATGCTGCTCCCACCACCTGCACAGTTGTTGTTTGCTCCCCCAGCTCCGTGGCAGGGAGGGAAGGCACGGATGTTGCCACAGCTCACCACGGGTCCTTGTCACTCACATGGAGTGAAGGGCTTCATGGCACTGCCCTGGAAGCTTGTGTGGTTTATACGTCTCTTATTTCCTGTCATTACTGAGAAGAGCCCAGTTGTAATAAAAATCTGGGCTCCAATCCTACAAACACTTATGCCTGAGCTTAACTCTAAGCACGTGAGCCGTCAAAGGGGACTATTCATCTGCTTAAAATGTAAGCATGTTCTTAAGCGGCTGTAGGCCTGGAGTCTGTCAGTGTAGGGATTTGTGCCTTAAGCCCATATTCTGGGTCATTATCCTTTTCATGTCTTCTCTGCCATCTCAGAAGATGCTTCAATGGGGAATTTTCAAGTTCTTCAATAAACTTTGTCTTCCCTAGCAGCCTGGATTCTTGCCTATTCTATGGGGCAATTCTCCTCTGTTGCCTCCCCTCCCCCTGTGAGCGATAATCCTGTGCTATTTCATGCTTGGCCAGACAATTAAGCCCTCTTGCTGCTTGGCTCTGTCTTTGTTATGTATAATTGTTCCAAATAATTAGCCACTATTGCACGCTATTCTGAAACTACTTTGTATTGCAATTATGCTTAGAGGGTGAGCATCAGCTCGGGGAGAATCCAAGCAGCAGACAGCCTGGAAAGAAAGGGCTTCAAGCCGGGGGAAGATGGATACGTGCTTAAACCAACACTATGGAAAACCTAACAATAAGTAACCAGGGAGGAGTAAATGTTGCTTGGAGAGGGTCTGCAGCTGGTGGGGTCTGGGCAGGAGAGTTGAGGGTGGGCTGCAGGGTCTGGCCAGGGTGTCATCTGGCTGCCACCTCGTGGGTGCTGGCTACAGTGCAGGAGGCAAAACCATACCCCACTTCCATCACTTCTGTGGTGACTTGTAAGGGCATCTTGACCAAGTGGCCAGTTTTGTCGCTTCCATAAAATGTAGGGAATGTGCAGCTCTGCTGGGATGCATTTGGGGTCTGGCAGGAAAACGTTCCCTCACGGCATCTTTGGGATGGCAAAACTTGTGATTTCTCGAGGGTAAAGATGAGATTGGTTCAGAAGCCTCCTGCTTTCCCATGGGTAAACTCATCTCTGTTACGGAATTGCTGGATGGGAGATGCTCTTGGGAGGGAGTTACAGCTCCATATAAGCATCTTTCTGAAACTGAAAAGAAGACCCCTTAGCTTTACTCACTCTCCTGTCTTTCAAGCAGGGATCATCTGAAAAGGATATAACCAAGATCTGGGTTGGCTTGGCCTGCACTGGTGAACTAATTCCTCTGCTGAAATCCATGGTCTGCTCTGAGCAAAGAGCCAGGGTGACCAGAGAGCTTGGACAATTTTTGTGCTCTTTGAGATCCATTTGCTCCAGCCAGATTAGGTCACTTAAAGCCTCCTGAAAATGGATCTATAGATTGGATTTGATTTCCAACACCTGGTTAGCAGGGGAGTTTTAAAAGCAAGATGAGATGTCTCTGGTGCAGATGGAAAGCACCCAAAATGTCTGAAACCACTGGACCCATTCTCTGCAGAGGTCATACACTGTTGCCTTTGACTCAGCACTGATGATGCAAATGGAAAATGAACTTTTCCCAGGCACATATGTAACTGCCCCAGATGCATCCTTTCTCCATGCAGCACACTGAGCTGCCATGAGCCAAGGCTGCTTGTTGGTGCTGGGATGACACAGCTGATTCAATACACGCACAAAACCAACTGCTGCAGTGTAACCACTTCAGCAAAGTACAAAGACTGTGAAATGACTGGACCCCAGATGCTCTCCCAAGAGCTTGTAGGTGTTACATGTCAGTGCTCAGGCTCTGCTGCTTTGCTGCCTGCCTGCAGCCTTGCAGCTCAGGTGCTGTTAGAGTCAGGCCAGGCCCCAGCTCTGCCATTCTCACACCGTGCAGCACATTTCAAACACAAAGCCAGGCTGCCAACGAGGCTGGCTGCTGCAGCAAAGTGATCTGTCATCACCAACCCCTCACCTTCCATGAAGGGCACAGATTCTCACTGTGCTTCCACTTATTTCCCTATTTTCACTCTAGGGACAAGAGCTGCAGGGGGCAGCCAGCACAACCCAACCCTGTACCCTATCCCTAGTGATGGCTTAGGAAAAGGGTAAAAGAAGATATAGCCAGAGAAACTCTTCCTCTATGAAATCTTCCCTGAGTCAGCAACTAGTGTCTTAGGTATTTCCCAGCCTGGAGGTTGTATCCAACCCATTGTGTTTAATAACGACTCTCCCTGAACAAGCCTCACCGCCTCATCCTGACCGTACCCCAAGCTTCCCCGATGTCTTGTTCCCCTCCAGCCATGAACAGGACCGCCCCTAAAGGTCGGGATGCTGCCGGTACATGCTGAGCACCCCCGCCGGGAGCCGGGAGCCGGGATCGGCTTCCCAGGGCTTTCCACTGGAGGTCAGTGTTGGCCTGAGCACGCCGGCTGTCACTCCGGGCCACCTCGCCCCTGCCACCCCTCCCATGCCGGGGCGTTACACCCGTGGGGCGAAGCGGTGGAGGGCAACGCAGCGTTGCTCTTGCTCTGTACAAACACAGCAGCTGCATCACCTGCCTCTGCCCGAATATGAACGACCCAAATATAAAGGACCAAAATATAATGTATCAGAGGTGGTGACTGACCATCGATACCCTGAGATGTAGCTCAGAGCTTGGGCAGTGCTGACACCCAGATGATAATTTGTTAAAAACTCATTGTTACCTGGCAAAGCCAATCTCAGCCCGTCCCACTGCACCCACTGCCCATATCCCCATCATCATCTTACTTTACTGACTCAATCTTGACCTCAGAGAAACACCACTGACTGTCTTCAAGCCATGTATTTGCAAAGGGCAAAGTATTGCATAGAATAAAAGCTAGTAATGGTGTTACATTTCCAGCACTGGGACTGCCAGTGGACAGCTGGCAGCATCCAGACAAAATCCAACTGTACCAGAGGGACTAATAAGTTCTTCAGGAAATGTGTTTCAACTAAAATTTCAGCTAATGCTGTGTCTGTTTGTAACAGGATGGAAACCACTATTTAGAGCATGGGAATATTATCTGGAAAGAGCATTTTTTGCTGCTTGTTTGAACCTGTTGCAAGCAGCAGGAAGGTGGTATGAGCACGAGACATGACAGATGCAGCAGCTCAGTTGGTTCTCCCTGGGCAGCCAGCGTTTCCCAGAGCAAAACAAGCATCCTTTCAAAGTGGCAGCTCATTTTGGCCATGTGTTTCTGAATGTGCAGCCCGAGTTATCTGAAATCAGCCTGATTTGCAAAGAGTTACTCCCTGAGAAGTCAGACAAGACAGCCCAGATAACCACCTAAATCTCTTTAGTGTTCGGGATCAACTCCACCTCCCATGTGTGCAGCTCACGGGCTTGAGACAGGGCTCTCCCCACCACGGGAAGTCCAGAGTACCTCTTGCCATCACCCTGAAGGATGACATTCATTTCACAATCTTAGAGAGCATAACAAGTTTTGCATCTGTCTTTTGTGTGAGCTCGAGATAGTTGCAACTGTCATTACTTAATATTCCCTAAAGTCCCTAAATAAAAAGGGGAGGATTTCAAAGGAGACTTGGTTTCACAACTGAAATCTGGGTGATAATTTCTCCTGCTTCATCCAAATCCCTCTTATTCACTACACAGGGACATCGAAAAGACACTAAAACAGATGAAGGGCTCAGGTATAAACTTTACAAAGCTTAAAACTACTCTGTCCCAGCAAGGCTCATGCTTTACATGACACCTTAATCCTACTCATTTGCTAGATTCACCCTAACTGTAAACAAAGCTTTGAATGAAAGCTTAAAAGCCTGGTTGGGATACATTAACTTAACCAAGAAGACACTCTCAAGGCATTAGTTTAATGACAATAACAATATGAGTTGCCAGCATTTTGTGTGTCTGAGGATTAATATCTACAGGAAAAAGAAGAAAAGGGGGTTGTTTCTCCTGGTTTTCAGCTGTTTGGCAGCGTAAGGCCCATGGTGAGGGTGGTTTATTGATACTTGCAGGGGCCTCTGGGCTGGGGCTGTCTGGCAGACAGGGATACACCCCGACCTGGGAAGATGTGCAACCCAACACTGCACATCAGGGTTTGTCCCAACACACTGCAATTGGGTCATCTGCTCTCTCTGAGCCAGGTTTTCAGGGACTCAGTCCACTGTGGTGACTCTTGCTTCACACCAGAGCCACCTTGGCTGAAGAGACAAGCACAGGGGTGAGATAGGTCGCTTGCAGACATCCTTAGATCCCAAGCTGGGTGCTACTGTCTGGAGAGCTCTGTGGCAGGAAGGCACAGGCAGCTCGGGGACAGGAACAAGCCACAGTCCAGCCCTTTGGGGACCCTGAGCCCCCATGGCTTCACCAGTACTTAACATCCAGAGATGCTAGGAACTTGGAAAGCTCCCTGACACCAGCTCCCTGCTCCTGCAAGTCTTCAGGGTGCCTGGGGAGGAGCCGGTACAGCCCAGTTTGAGATGTCACAGCTTGGCTAACTCTTCCCAGTGCATCCCACCCAGGCAGAACCACAGCATCTCCTGCCCACCCTCTCCACCCAACATTGTTTTCTTTCATGCCAGTACCTGGTTCTTCCCTACTTCAGCAACCCTCCTGCTCATGATGCAAAGCCAACAGAGTCACAGCCCCATCACTCAGCAGATCCAGTGCTTCAGGCACATGTCTGGCCCTGACACCCTGGATACTTAGGCAAGAGTTCAAAAGTTCTTTTGTTAGCAAAACATTGCAGGATCAGGCCCTGGGAATGAATGTGAGCTATGACAAACGTTCTTTCTGATGACTGTCCTTGCAAGTGAATATTTCAGCATCCCTCTAAGTCATCTCTACAGACAGAATGTCACAGGCAGGAATGGCGTGTTGCAAATTTCCATTGGATGGAGGATGTCAGCCTGTAGAGATCTTCTGCAAAGAGCCAAAGTATTCCAAGGAATAAGTTTTTTTCACAACACCCTTTCTGAGCAGGGTTATCACTAAGGTAAAAGCACAGAAGCTGCTCCTGGGACCAGAGTGAAAGCTGCAAGGGTCAAGCTGAAAGGGCCAGAGAGGAGACTAAGGACGCAGTACTCAGCTGAAGGCAGAACAGATCTAGGACAGTTTTTAGAGACAGATGGAGTCCAAATTTTAAGGAAGCCAAGAAGAAAAAGCATTTTCTTCCCTTCCCTCTCATACTAATCCCCCTCTCCTTTTCTATGAAGCACACAGAATGAAAGAATGAAAAGCCACAAGCTCCCAAGCTGTGGACAAAAGCTGACTCCTTGAGTACCCACATGTACACCAGCTTTCGGTCGTGCCCAGACACTGGGGAATAAGATGCTGTTTTACACCAAAGCTCAACCAACATCCAGCTCCTTCTTAGAGAGAAAGGTGCAATAAGGACTATAGAAACCGCTCTGCTTCAGAGGGCACGCTTGAAAAACAGGAGAGAAATCCTAGCTTGGCACCAAAGGATGTTAAAATTAAAAAAAAAAATCTAAATCTGGGGATGGGGAATTCTGCCTTCAAACCTGGTGAGACAGTCTGGCTGGCAGTCCTGTAAATAAATAGCAGCAGCCTGGCCAGTGAACAGGTTAGAATTTTAATTGATTTTTGTTGCTAGGAAGAAAAAATACGATCTCCTAACTCAATGTGCTAAATCAGAATTTCATCTGCAAGGGGTTCCTCTGAGGGAAGACACATTCCATGTACACAAATGGAAATCATCAAGTCCAGTAAGAGCTGCATAGGCAAACCTTACAGGAGTCACCATTCGGTTTTAAGAAAATCATAATAAAATAGAGAGCTTTGGAAAGTGTCACTAAAAATGTAAGACGTGGCAGTGTCACAACAGCAGCACGAGTCCGTTTCTCACCAGTTACAAGACTATAATTTCCTCTTGCCAAAATCCATCCAGAGCCAGAGGAACAGCAGCACTGGTCATGTTGGAAGAAAAAGCTTTATTTTAAAAAAGTCCTTTCTAACAATAGAGGTAATTTTTAAAAATAGTAAAAAGAAGTAGTCAAGTTGGGATTTCTTTTCCTACAGGGAAAGAAAATGATAAACATCTTAAATATTCATTTAAAATCCAGTGAACTTGTTTAGTGGGATTTTTGGATAACTTCCATTCCAGTTACACAGGAGGCACCGGGGGGAGAGAGGAGAAAGCCCATTTGTGAGGGTTCCTGCACCTTACACTGTGCACCCACCTCCTGGCTGTGCTCCTCCTCACCCTGGGGGTGCATTGCTGCAGACAGCATCCCCGGGGCCAGGCTGTGCAGAAGGGCAAGCGTGGGGAGCCCTGCCTGGCAGATGCAGCCAGAGGTGGGGCAGAAAAATAGATCACCTTGCCTCCACTCCAGAACAAGCTGAGAAGGAGAGGAGTTGAGTTCTTCCACACCTGTGTCCGCACACAGCCAGAGGCCAGGGAGCCCTGACTCTACCCCAGCCGGCCCCCACAGCAGGGAGAAGTCCACTTGTCCAGAGATGCTCCTGGGAGCCTGGGGATGTCCAGCCAAGCCCCCTCAAGCCCATCACATGTACCGCTCCAGGCCAGCAGGGAAGTTGGGCTGCCTCATGTAGGTGTTGCTGGAGCCGAACTGGCCGAGGGGTGACGCCGAGAGCCCCAGGAGCTGCTCGCCGTGCTCGGCACAGGCCGGAGGCCGCATGGCCGGCAGGGCCAGTCTGTTGGGAGCCCCGTAGAGCTGCGGGCTGCTGGGCGAGTAGCTGCCCTGCGCCACGGGCAGGTGAGGGGGCGAGGCGGCATAGGGGTAAGCCAGGGTGTTGGGGCCAGCCCGGCCCAACAAGCCGGGGCTGACGGGCTGTGCCTGGAAGCAGGAAGGCTCGGAGCTGCTGGCGGAGCAGGCGGGAGCCAACTCAGCTCCAGGCAAACCCAGGGATGGGTGGCCCAGCTCGGAGGGCGGTGAGGGCTGCAGGGCCTGCTGCCCGCTGATGAGACTGTCGATGCTGAACATCCTGGGATGCTGTGCCGGCGGTGCTGCCCCGGCTGCATAGGGGTGGAAGACAGTGCTGGAGAGCTGGGGGCCGTAGCCAGGCGAGCAGAGGGCATTGGGGTAGGGTGCTGCCGGTGCTGCGGGGCGGCCAGCGGGCGGGGGCGTGAAGGCGCTGGAGTTCTGCATGTAGCCGGGGTAGGTGGTGATGTCGGTGCGCTTGAAGCGCTTCCTCCGGCGCAGGAAGCTCCCGTTGTCAAACATGTCCTCTGCAGCCGGGTCCAGTGTCCAGTAGTTGCCCTTGCCGGGATGTCCGGGCTCCCGGGGGATCTTGACGAAGCAGTCGTTGAGGGTGAGGTTGTGGCGGATGCTGTTCTGCCACTTCTTTGGGTTCTCCCGGTAGAAGGGGAAGCGCTCGGTGATGAACTTGTAGATGCCCCCCAAGGTGAGCTTCCTCTCGGCGGCGTTGGCGATGGCCATGGCGATGAGGGCGATGTAGGAGTACGGGGGTTTGCCCCGCTGCACCGGCCGCTTCCTCCGGCGGCCCCCGGCGGGGGGCGGCGGCTCCTCGGGGGGCGGCGGCGGCGGGGCAGGGCTGCCCCCTCCGCCCCGCGGCTCCGGCTTCACCGGCGGCGCCTGCGGAGACCCCCGGGGCGGCCCGGGGGAGCCGGGGCTGGCCGCGGCGGCGGGGCTGGGCGCCGGCAGCGTGCACATGCCTCGCAGGCAGGGGAAGCCGGCCGCGTTCATATACGGCCCTCACCTTCCTCCTCCTCCTCCTCGGAGAATGGGGGGGAGCGGCGGGAGAAAGAGCCCCCCCTCGAGGGGAGGGGAAGGGGGAGAGGGAGGGGAAGGGGAAAGGGGCTGGCGCCTCGGCAGCTCCCTGCGATGGGGAGGTCAGTCCCGAGCCGCTTGGCAATATATAGGGCGTTCGCCCCCCCGGAGGGGCGTGCGGTGCCGGCCCGCCCGGCCCCTCTCCCCCGACGGGAGGAGGAGGTCCCCGGGGAGGGGTCCCGACTCCCACGACTAAATCCCCCAGCCTCTCCTGGGGTTCGTTCTGCAGCCGTGCCCCCGAGCGGTCCCTCCCCCAGGGGTCCCGGGGCCAGCGCTGGGCCGGCCCCGCTCCCGGCCCTGATCCGCGGCACTGCGCTTTCCTCGGAAGAGGTGTTTCCTCCCAGGAGAAAAACCAAACAAAACCAGTCCCGACGGCCAGCCCGGGGCGAGTTTGGTGCCGCCGCCAGCCCCCACCAGTAGAGCAGGTAACCTCCCGCCGGGACCCCTCCCGCTCTTGGATTTCGTTGTCTTTTTTCCCTATGGGAAGCGCTCAGAGTTGGCCCCAAGTCAGTGCCGGCAACAGCCAGGGATTCTCCAAGAAACCAAGCCCCTCGATTTAGTTGCTTTGCAGCCTGGTGAGACCTCCTGGGTAAGGAAATCCTGGGAAAAGGGGTTTTCTTTTTCCCAGGAGAAAGAGAAATGGTCCCCAGAGCTCAAGGGCCGCCCGCAGGTACCTCGCGCAGTGTGGGCAAGGGATGCAGGAGAGGGATGGCCCTTTGAGGCTGGACAGGGGAAGTGGGAGTCACTTTATCACTGCAGACAGTCTGAAGATGAAGGAAGACACCAGTCTCACAATGCCCTACTGTTTTTTGGAGAAAACCTCTTCAGTTTTCAGCCTGTGCTCCAGAGCGAGCTGGCTGGGCAGAACTGCGGCCCCTCATCCATGTGCCGATAGCACAGCTGGGGGCTGATGGCTGCTTTAGCAGCACCAAAAAAGCCGGGAGCTTTCACACCGTCCTCACTCGTCTGCCGACCATCACCTCTAAGCCAGATGCCCAAGGAGACCCCAGCCCAGAACAGGTAAGGGAGCTGCTGCGTAAGGGTGGGGTGGACAGGCAGGGGGGAATTCCTGCAGCCAGATCACAGCTTTATACGATGCTACATGTCCATGTCCTGAGAAGGCAGATGGAAATGTCTAATGTCTACACCATTAATGCAGTGCCAGATCCCTTCATATGTGCGTGGAGTAAAAATTGAAACTTTCAACTTTGTAACTTGGTTGAAAGTATTTCCAGTAGCAAAGCATTATGAAAGCCTTTTTCCACAGGTAGGCAAGCAGGTGATCCTAATCGGGTCATGTCATCCTTCTTCATTCCTCTTTAAACTAAAAAGTCACCCAGTCTCTTGGAAAAGAATCTTCAGCTCTTTCCTTTAAGCATTTCCTACTGGTTTTAAGTTCACCATCCAGATTATCTCCCACCATCATTCATTCCCTTTCTTGTGTCTGCATGTGGTTTTGTCCTTGCTTTATTTTTCCTGCAGATATTTGTGGCTCTTCTTCCACTCTCCAGGGCTCAGTCAGGGAACCGTGGTCTAACAGAGCCATGGCAAGTCCAGTCCTGTTCTGACACAGAGCAGTGCTACTGGAATAAACTGCCTCAGTTTTCATTCTGCCAAATTAGGGTAACAACAAGAGTGTAGGTGCTGGCTGGAGGACAGAGAGGACATGAAAAAGGGTGAAACACAGCCTTAGGGTAAGGTACCTTTCTCCACAGAAGACACAGACCTTCAGGGAGGAAAGCAAGTCAAAGACACGGCTGGGACTATTTGTTCACCTTGGGAGAGACAAGGGAAAAAGAACAGAAGATTTGCATTTCTCCTGGAGTGTGCATTTAAATCAAGCAAGTGTTGGATGCAGCTACTTCATTTCAGTCAGAGGATCTGACTTTTCCACTCACTGGAGAGGACGGCAGGACAGATGCCCAAGAATGGAGTCACTAAAGATCACTCCAGAATGCACAAAGAAAATTAACCCCCTGGGGAAGACAGAAACCTTCAGCTTTGCAAACATTAGCTGGTGAGATTTTCATGTTGATGTGAGGATTGTAATGTATTCTGATCTGGCAAGAATAGTTTTGGGAGGGAAAAGGGCTATGGAGTGCAAAAGAGGAACAGCTTTTCTCCGTCATATCAAATAGCCCTTACTTATCACTCACTTTTTTTTTCCCTTTTTTTTTTTTTTTTAAGTCTAAACAATAGAAAAAGAGTTGGAAAAGAAAACCCAGCAGTATGGCTGGACCTGGAGCAGCCTGCACCTGAGATCAGATCTAGCAAAGGGAGAGACATCTCGTCTGGACAATGGGCTCTGAAAACCCAAGGGCTTTAAGTGTTTATAGTCTGAGGCCCTGATCTCATGTCATTTTACACACAGTGGGAGAAGAAGCCCTGGTCCCATCTCGGGCTGGGGGTTGGCTGAGACTCCAGCTGGTGAGTAGTTACTTTAAAGCTGACGGGACCATTCAAATTACTCTCAACTTCAGTGGGTTAAGACCCAAATGTCAAAGATGCTTTGACAGACAGATAAAACAGCGGGATGGAGGTGGTCAGGAGCACACAGACAGGAAACAAACTGCATTTTACCATGGAATAAGGAAGGCCAAAACACACAGACTCTGATTCCCACATATGCTTTCTCACTCAGGGTGCTCTTTGGCCCAGATCTATTATTAAAAATTGGAAGACAATAATAAAGATGGCTACCAAACAAACACAATCTGGATCTCTGTTTAAAGTGAGGTGATGAGAAGGGAATAAATCACATTTACTAAGCAAGTGTAAGTTTTGCCAGCAACTGCTGCCTTCTGCATCAGTTCATCCTGAGTACGCAGAGCAATTTCAACTGCTCTTTTACCACCAGCTGCTGAACTGTTTTGCACTAGAACTGCAGCCTCCTCTAGAAATGTTGCACACACAAATCACTTTATAGCACAGGTGAAGTTGCTTCACTGCAGAGGAACGGGGCTGTGCACCCTCAGTGAGCTGCTGTTTTAAGCCCCCCGTGCACCCAGGTATGTATTGCACCAATGGTACCCAGGCCACATTTCCAAGCTACTCTTTGCAATGACATGGGTTAGAAAAATATGCATTTTCTTACCCCAAAACAAAACAATCTCTTGCTAAACCACATGAAGTATGGGGGTAACGGGGTAGGAGGCTCATGATCTTTAGTGCAGCTGTGCTGAGAGACCAGTGGGTTTCTCCTATCCTGAGTGAAACAGTAGCCTAGATGCCTGCACCAGGCATGGTTGCATTTGGAGCATCCCTGTATCCAGAACCCTCCCCTTAGCTGTGAAGCAGTCATCTGTTACTCAGTCTCCCCTGGAATGTCCAAGGAAAAAGAGGGGGTGAGAGCCTTGAGAGCGAGGAGTTCTCTGGTTCCTCTCCCAAGAACTTCCACAGTAAGCACTCCAAAGCATCCTCCAGCCTCAGAGCCAGCAGTGGCCTCTGGAGGATGCTTCAATGACACACCACCTGCTGATGGTGCTCTTAACATGGCCCTGAATTACCCCATTACTTATTAACAACCAAACATTCAGGGACTTCCTTGGCTGAAAGCTGTACAAGTACCTTCCTCCAGCCCATTCCCACCCTCCGTGTATCACTATCTGAATCTATCCATGCTCCAACCTCCCAGATGGAGACCCTCAGAAGAACCTTAAGAGATCCTCCCACCACAGCTACTCTGTGCAATGGGAAGGCTTTGCCAACAGAAGGTGAATCGCATCACCCCCAGAATCACAGAATGGGTCAGGTTGGAAGGGACCACAGTGGGTCACCTGATCCCACCTCCCTGCTCAAGCAGGGTCATCCCAGAGCAAATGGCACAGGATTGCATCCAGATGCTCTGAGTAACCTGTTCCAGTGTGTGGTTACCTCTCAGGAAAGAAGTTCTTCCTCATGTTCAGGTGGAACTTCCTGGGCATCATTTTCTGCCCATAGCCTCTTGTCCTATTGCTTGGCACCCCCAAGAAGAGCTATGTAAGAGCTCAGCATATTTGCACGAGGTTACTTCAGCTGGGGTGTGTGTATGGGAAATCCTTTCCTTCTGGGACATCTCCCTCATGGGATGCCACCTCTCAGAGGAGGAACATCTGATGGAGGATGGCAATGAAAGCAAAACAGTAGACCTGGAGGGTTGACTCTATGGTTTGTAACCCCAACTAGCACACGTGCAGGAGTGGGGCCACCACACTGCTCAGCTACAGGATCAGCAGCCACGCAAAAAGCAGCCCAGGACACCAGGCAATGACTGCCTGGGGTCAAAGGAGCCACAGTTAAACACCCTTCCTGAGCTGTTCCATTTCTTCAAGATGCAGGAAACTGATAACCAAAGCAAATAAATTCTTCCTGAGAACTAACTCTTTGAGTCACTTATGTATTTGTAGGCAAGTGTGCAGTAAGGTCCAGACAAAATCATTTCTTCACAAAAATGATAGGTAAAGCATTTACCAAAATTGGGGAACATCAGGGAAAAAAATCCTAAAAACTTGTAACCTATTCTTCACCTTTGTGGGCAAGTTTGGGGTTTTTTCCACTGAAACCAGTCCAGAGTGTTTTGTGCATTGCCACACTATTTCTCTCCCCCTGACCCCACACATTATCCCAAGCCTTCCCCATGCTGGGAAGCTCTGCCTCCACTCAGTTCTTCCTACCTGCCATGCAGGAGACTTTTCTGCTGCCCAGATCGTCTCCACCACAACACTCCAGTCAGCCCCCCAAGCCTGCTGAGGCTTGGGTTTGTCAATGAAATCAAGGAAACGATGCCCAACTGCCCCAGATGCTACACACCAGGGCTCCCAGGCAAGGACTTCACTGCAAAACTTTCCCTTTTCCTTGTCAATTTGCTGGTCTCTTTCAGCTACCAGTAACAAGACCAGGCAGATGGTTAAAATCCCACCTTGCTAGCTCACTGCCCGCTCTCTTTCTCCTCTGTTTAATGCTCCTGCCAGCACTGATTTCATTCACTCCAACTATAATAGCCTTTTCCCTCCCCTCAGGCCAGGAGCACACCTCTGTCATGAAAAATTTCCCTCCTGTCTTGTACCTTCAGCCTGATCTTCCTGCAGCCCGACTGGCAGGTTGTTTTTCTTCTCACCACTTAAAATACTTTTGAAACAAAGACTCTTTAATCCCCCCAGCCTAGCCAGGCACCTCTGGGAATCCCCTCCTGTTGGTGCAGAGGGAGCACTAACATCAGTAGGGTGTACAGGGCACCCCTTGAGCTGGTGGGACCAGGTGAATGGAGTCTGTGTAGGACACAGAGTCTCCTGAAATGGTGAGGATGGAGGGGAATGCAGAGTTGAAAGCATGAGACGGTGATTTGGGGGAAAGAAGAGCAGAGATCCTCACACCTAGCCCACATGCTTGTTTACTAGCCTACAGAGGTGTCTCCAAGACTAAGATTTTGTGCAATGATTTCAAAGTGCAGGGAAAGGGGCTCCAGCTATGACAGGCCAGTGTTCATCCCATCATTTCCTCGTGAGAAGGCGGGAGAGATGATTCAGACTCAAATCAGACTGGACAAGTATGAATCACAGCATTTGTCTCACATTCCTCCCAGCCAAAACCATCCCTGGCTGATGCTACTTCGGGGCTGGGAGAATCAGCCCAGGCATTTCTTTATTTTGGAGGTCCACAAACATTCTGTTAATTCATTTCCATCTACCAGTTCTGAAGTGGTGTGGACACTGGAATCCCCCAGCTGAGATGGGAATCTCCATATCACAGCAGTGTTTGATGAAGGCAGGCAGCAGCATCCAGGTCCTGGGCAGTTTCTGTTAGAACTGAGTGTCTGGGGAGAGCGTTTGTGGTTAATCTGTCATCACTTGCCCTGGAGTAGCTGTTCAGGAGGACCTCACCACATCACTGGCCTTTGGTGAGTTGCTTCAGTTTGGATGAGAAGCAGTTGATGCCAGTCTGAAACATACCTGGGCCAACTCCATGACCTTGGGAGGCTGGTTCCCCCGAAAACCAGCACTCATACCTCCCCAGACCCTCCAAGCAGTGTGAGCTACGGGGAATCTGGCCCCTCTCAACACCTCTTTCTGTTGGCCTTTTGCCTTTGTGTCTGTGTCTCCCAAGGGTGTCCTGCAGCTCACTTTTCCTGTTCACAGCCCTCACTCAGGTGCTATGACAGAAGACTACACAGGGGTGGACTTGAGAGAGGTCCCCAGCAGCCCCAGGCCTGACTCTTCTCTTTTCATGTTGCCAGCTCAAAGTCGCATTGTTGCCTGGACCAGAAAGGTCCATATGATGCTCTAAAAAACTGAAGCTTTTGATAACTGTGCAGGCTGAACAGGTCTTGAAGGTTCATCTAGAAGGTTAGTAATGAGGCCAACTCCATCTGGTAGTGCCACCTTGAGTATAAACGATGAGGGAGATGAATTTGGACTTTAAACCTGGCTTGGATCCCGGTTACCCAAGTGGAGAGGTGCAAAACCTGACACTGAACTCCCATAGCAGCTGAGCATGGAAGAGAGCTCTGCCTGCACTACATCTCAGCCTCAAGGAGGGCCTGTGAGCAAGGATTGGAGACCACATGATGTCAACCTCAAGCACCCTTCTTTAAAAACGTCCAATAGAGTATGTCCTTGGGGAAAGGTCAGAAATTATTTTGCCCATTTCTAAATGGGGATAACAAGTAGAGCATAAACAACTGATTCATCTGGAGCAAAGCAGCAAGCCAGTGACATCATTGGGACCACCATCCAAATACTCTCTGACTTTGCAGAGGCATCTAATTGGCATCTCTGGAAGCTTTCCCCATATACATCATGTTATTTTAGTTACACAGCATATATTATCACATGCATTTAGTTTTTGTTTGCTTAAAAAACATTTTCATCGTGATTCTGTAGGACAAAGCTGATGGCTTAACCATATGGGTTTTCACTGAACCTTCATCATTTAGTTTGTCAACAGGAATGAGTGAATAACAGGCTCTGGTGGAGTTTTCTGAACAAAAAACCTGTGGTAAATGCGCAGAAGATCCTTATTTTTCCACTGCAGCCAGAACTTCTGGATTGCCTCACCTTTTTCTCTGCTCACTCCATTTGATGGGCTTGAGAAGGGTCAGTGGTGAGGAGGCCATCTGTGACATATGACTGAGACCTGAGATGCTGAGATGCCCAGAGAAGGGAAGAATTTCTCTCCCAGGGATGGCCAAGTGTATGCTTTGTCCTTGCAGCATAAATGTTGAATGAAATACATCAGCAGAGCTTCATGACGGGAGCCAGGCTGGGAGGGAGGTGGTGTCCCTTAGTGCTATGGGAAGAAATCCTCTTCAAAATTGCATGAAATCATCATCTAGAAAACAACAGCTGAAGGTCTCCCGAAGGTAACAGGGGCAGATACAGATGCTAATAAAGACTTACGCAGGCCCAAGACAGGTCAGGAGACAAAACTTAGCATCAGCTGCTTCCCTTTCTCAGTCAGTTTGCTGCACTACACACTCTTCTTTGGAAGATGATCAGGTGATTCAATATTATCCATTTACACCAAACTTGGAGTGCACAAACTTTGCACAAATTTTCCTGCCTTGTCTCTCTCTCAGCAAACATGGCTTATCTTCACAGACCTAAAAGATCAAAAGCGGGCAGCTTGTCCCCCACCACACGGGGAGGGAAACTGAGGCAGAGAGAGACACAGAAAACCTGGCCCAAGCCTGGGAGCTGGTCAAAAAAAGAAAGGAAAAAAAAAAAATCCACACCAGGATCTGGTCATCATTTTTACAGCATAAAGAGTCTGGTAGAGGTTTGTAAGAACAACTTAGGAACCCATCTTCCATTCAAACTGCCAAGAACTGGAAACTTACATCCTGCCATAAAGTTCCTGAAGAAAAAAAATCATCAGCAACAAAAAGAAGCTGTAAGAGGCCCAAACACGTGCAGGCAGAGTGGAAGCCAAAAGAACTGTCTCGAGTCCCAGATGAACAGCACATGGACGCTGAGCATTTGAGGTATGTACCTAACTGCAGGGATGAAAGGGTAAAGAGGTGCCAGGGTGGGCAATCAGCAGCATGCCAGGTCCCACCAGGGGGTTCAGCAGCTTCCACTGCAGAATTAGCTGCTTGCAAACAAGTCCTAATGGCTTTGCCTTGTAGACCCACAAAATCCAGAGGCTGGTGTCTGCCATGGGCTTGTTCTTCCACTGCTTAGTCTGCCCCAAGGGAAAAGGGGCCCAGATGCAGCCGCCAGCCTTCAACATAATCCCAGAGGACAAAAGATGAGCAAAGGAGAAGGGAAGGACATTTCAACAGTGAGATGTCTGTGCTGTAAGCATCCTGGGGGACCAAGGTTGGCCTCCTTCCCAGAGCTGCCAACCCTTGTATTTTCATCACAGATTTCTCAGAGTGGGAAGGATTTATTCCCAATTCCCATTTAATAGTTTTGGTTTCTTTACTCCTTACACCACAACTGAGGAAACCAGATTGCAAAGGACAACAAGAAAACTGTTGTCCTGATCTTTCAAGCGCACCCCCAGAGGTCAAAGGAAGATCCTGTGTTGCTGATGATGGAGAGAGAATACAGAGAGGGAAAAAATGCTCTTTTTAATCCTGTCTCAAGAATTTGGCTGGCCTAAGAACTGAGCCTGAGGTGTCACAGGTCCCCCATCATCAGCTGCCAGGAACACAACCCAGTGCTGATCAGACCCCACAGAAGGGACGTCAGCACCAGCTGGTCCTTGGCCTCTGGATATAGGAAGTCACTTTTCCTCTAAAGCCAAGACCAATCCAGAACCTCTCCGGGGAGCAAATTGCAGCACACGCCCTCCGTCAGCAGGAGCCATTGCCAACTGCTGTCATGGGGCCACCAGCCAAGAGCTGGGCTTGGGATAACTGTATCAAAATTCATTAACCTAATTATTGTGTTCCCACGTGGGTGGAGAGGGACTTCAGTAGGCAGAACAAGCAAGCCACAAGAGCAGGCAGTACCTCCTCTCTGCCAGAGCCGGGACTCTGGACTCAAGGAGGCTCTGCCTCTTCACTGCTTCTCCTGCATACACTCAGATTACAAACCTGCCAACACCCTGCTCAGCAAGCACCTCACTCTGCAAACAGAAACTCGATGCCCCAGAGGGTCTCACAGGCCTTATTCAGGTTGATGCTTGTGAAGAAACTCCCCCATTCCTACCAATGCCAGGGGAAAACCGTGGCAATGGTGGCCCCAGGTTAAGCCTGCCATGGGATGCTCTATGCAGGACCCATATCACAGCCCTGCACACCATGTATTCCATGGGGGCAGGAAGAGAAGCAGCCTCATGCCCTTGATCAACATCAGAGCATTGCTGCACAAACATCCCTGCAAAGGAGTATATGACAGCAATTTCTCCCCTCATGCAATGGCCTTCGCTGGATGTCCCCACAGCAGCTATTGTGGTCATCGCAGCCAGGGTGATTCCCATGAGCTTGATAAGGGCTGACTATGTCCCACCTCTATTCTGACACAGACCAAATGTCCTCCAGATCCTCCACAGAGCAACCAAAATCCCAAACAGAAAGGCAGGACATGCTAGGAAAGTTCAAGACAATCAGTTTACTCATATGTGGCAGTGGTGGAACAGGGTAGTTTCAAATTCCTTGTTGGGGTAGGGGAGATTTCAGGTGGATTTTACAGCTCTCAGCAGTGCTTTGATCTGTTGATCTGGACAGGAGAAGAACCAAACCAGTGCTCAGCACGTCCAACACCCTTCCTCCTAGGTTAAGACCCAACATGGACACAAAGTCATAATTCCCTTTATGTATCTGGGGAGCTCTGCTCCAGACCATTGAAGCAGCAGGGCAGAAAAGATTCTTGGGATGTAGGAAACCAATGGAGAGTAATTTCTCATGCGAGACATCTTTGCATAGTTACACATTAAACACACATTACCAGCCGATAGCTGCTGACCCATCTGCTCAGTAGAGTTACCTCGAGATGAAGGGTCAGAAACACAAAAGAAAAGGCTGGATTTACACCCAGTGTGCTGGTGCTGTGGAACGATGTGTCTGCTCTCACCATCCTATTGTAGTCTCCCCATACTGAAAACAGAGATAAATGTTCATCACCCTCCTCAGAGGTGTGTTGCAAGGGTTAACTCATTAACCTGCCCACCTAAAACAGCACATGAAGAGCATGGGAGCCTGATGTCAGCACCATTTACTGAATCACACCCAAACTCCTGGACCAGGACTCTGGGAAGCAACAGAAAAACACGGCGAGGTACCACTGCCAGCTACACCAACAGCGACAGAGCAGAGAGCATCGGTCACATCACCACTGGCCCCGGGCTTCACGTGTCACTGATTGACTCAAGTTTTAATTATGCCCCAATATCTCCATGTCTCCCAAAACACAAAGCTTTCAGCCAGGCAGTTCCTGCCAGCCGAAATTTCATAAAGAGCAGCGAGTGACTAAGACAGCCCAACCTTCAAGTCAGATGCTAACAGCTTTGGACAAGTGTGGGATTTTTACACCCCTATCTGTAGGAAAATCTGATGTTTAGTGCCCTGACTGTGAGCAGGTCACTCTTAAACCCCTGAACATCCCAGGCAAAAAAAAAAAAAAAAAAAAAGGGCAGAAAAAGAAAAAAAAAGCGCCGGAGGGGAATTGTACTGGCTCTAATCCCTTCTGCCATTCTGCATATTCATGGAACATTGTCATAACACATCAGCAGGACAAAAGGTCTGTCGGCACCTCCTCCTCATTCCTTTGATAAACCACGAGACAAATGCTGAGTAAACACTTGGAATCCATTCACTGCACTATTCTCATCGGGATGAGAAAGGGCTCCTCTTTCTTGCAGGCCCAGAGCTGCTCAGCCTAATAAAGTACGGCCCACGGCCCGTGAAAAGAGAGGCCTATGGATGATGAAAACATGGATTATCTCATTTCACCCTCCTTGTATCAGACCCTGCTCACATTCTGAGTGCACTTGGTCTGACACGCAATTACACACACCAAAAAAAAAATAATAATAAAATTTAAAAAAAAAAAAAAAAAAGCCGGGTGAAGGGGGTATTTAGCAAGTGGGGGCACTGTCCATGAAATTTCATGGATGACTTTTCCCTAGTGGGAAAGTAATTTGTTTCTGTTCCAGACATCACCAGGAGTTCTCACTGATATCATCATTCCCTTAAATATTGTGGTTGGTGGGAGAAGAGATAATGCTTAGGAAAAATCTTTGCATGTCACTGATGGCCTGATTCAAGCTGGCACTGATCACCCCAGGAATGGCTGGGATGTTACTGAGCACCCCACAAATGGCTCCCTGGCCATGCTGCTGCCTCAGCTCTCTTGCCTGCCTGGCAGTGGGAGCAGGCAAAGCCCCATTCTCCTCACAGGACTGCAAAATCAAGAGTCCTGAGGTCAAAAAAGCACCTGGAGAAGGAGGAGTGACTTCTGTGCCCAAGGAGGGATGCAAGCACCTGGGATCTCCAGGTGAACACCTCAATGCCAGTGGAGCAGGTTGGGGCATGAGGTCTCCTGTGATGGAGGTCAATGAGCTCCACTGTGGAGTCCCTTTGGTCAGACTGGGACCTCACCAGAGTCAAGAGCAGGCTGGGGAGGCTGGGAGCAGCACAGCTCCTTCAGCCTTTCTTCACACCCGACAGACAGGCAGAGAGACCAGAGACACATGTCCAGACAACTAACAATCTCCCAAAATCAGCATAAAAAGCCTCCTTACCATTAGGCGTTCAGCGACTTGACCCAGGTTACACAGGACGTCGATCACCGAAGTCGAACCCAAGTGCTCTCCAACACTCAGAGCAGCCTCCTCCGTTGCCCAGGTTTCTGGAGGCTGAGCTAAAAAAGCCTGCAATAAAACAAACAATTTAATAACCCAAAACAGGACAAGGAACTGGTTCTTTTGAAAGCAATCGTCTGAAAGAAATATTTTCCATTTAAATAAGGTCCTTTACTTGGAAGAATATGAGCAGTTTTCAAAGTGAAAATAAATTTCAGAGATGGTAAATGGGGAACAAGCACACTTAAAGCAATTGTGCCCATAATGGAAACAAGACATAGTTATGAATTGCTGTCAAATGATGAAGAAACAGTAAATAGACTGCTGATTAACTAGGGTCTCTTTGTTAAAAAATGGCTCATAATCCTGTCCACTAACTGAGGGACGAGTACGCAAATAGTGTATTCAATGCTTTTGTTTCTGAAAAATCCTGAAGTTCACCCTTAAGTTTCAAAAAACACCAGCAGTTGCTCCTCGACCTGGCACATTAGTCCTGAACGTCGCTATTCAAATATTTGCGTTTTACAAGGCGTTCGTTACAAAACCTTCCAGAGGACTCGGCGCAGTCTCACGGCAGCTCCAGTCGCTCGCTGGGCTCGAATAAAACCCGCGCGATCCCCCGGCCGGGCAGACGATGCCGGCTGTTTGTTTTCCCTGAGCGGGTGACTCCCCTCCCTAAGCAACCAAGAAGCAAAAGCAAGTGTGAAACTTGCACGGCTTCCAGGAGGCTGTTTGTTCTGCTGCCCGAAAGCAATTCCTGGGCTAACCTGTATTTGCACGTGTGATGGCTGCACTTCTCTGCCCCGGGAGGGGTGACGAGCAGGCTGCTGCCCGCCACCTACAAACACCTGCATCTGACCTGCAGAGCAACACAGCACAGCGCTTCATTAAAATGTTAGACTAATGCAGTGATTTCCTTCCTGGGATGATGCTTTTATTTCCCCAGTTACTGCATTATTTAAAAAAAAAAAAAAAAAACTAAAAATTCAGCAGTGCTGTTAAATTCAGTTCCTCTGAGACTACTTAGGCACATCACTCCCATTCACATCCAAATGATCTCAGGCTTTTTTGGAATACGAGCCTCAGAGAACTCATCGCTAGGTATTTCTTGCAGACACAAGTCTCTGTGCAGTTTCTCTCCCTGCCCAGCAGTGGCTCCAGCCTGCAGGGCTTTGGGGCTCTGAACTCAATCCCATGGGATAAACACTGGTTCCAAACACTCAAAGATGCTGAGCAATCTCCCTCCACTCATGCAGCCACCGGTACCAGACTCCCTCAACTCCCTTCTCCACAAGCCAGCACCCGGCTAGGGGACAGACCAGTTTTGAAGGGGAGCAGAAACAACCCTCATCCTGTTCTTAGCAGTTTTCTGGGGACTCTCCTATGCTTTGCACCAGGTTCCATGGCTCCTGCACCATTCTCCAGGGCTGGGATGCAGGCAGCTGTGCTACAAACAAGTCACCTGGGCTTTAAGCCCAACCCAGGGTTGCTCCTGGGATGCTCTGTGCTTAGCAGAGTAGGAGGCTTCATACATCTTTTTCCAACCTGTCTCTCTCCTGGGATGATTCTGACACCCCTGAGGACTGCTGGGCCCTGGGGAAGGGTCAGAATCTGGCCCTGAAGATTGATGGGGAGTTTTCCCACTGACTCCTGCAGAAGCAGCTTCGGTACCTATTGCATCCTGTCAGCAGCATTCAGGTTAGAGCCTCCAGCTTTAAATCGACAGCGTTCCTCTCCAAACCCAATAAGTAATTGTGGGATTCACTAATAGGGCTTGTCAAAATCAATTGGGGTTAAACACCTTTAGCTACAATAACAGTCATCTGACCCCGGGCTCCAGAAACCGCCGGGCTCAGAGGAACCCCGAGGGGTTATTCCTGGCTTCCCATTGCTTTGAGACAGATAAAAGAGCAGACGATGCAGAGCTGGGTAATCCGTTCAGCCCATCCCAGCCGTGCACTGAAGTGACAGCTCCCAGAGTTTCTGCAGAGCTGGCTCCTCCTGGGAATTGTGTGTGGAGGGGCCAATTTGTTCAACAAAACCTGGGCAACCAGAGTTTTCTTAAATTCAATTGCCTGAAGGAGAAGGCAAATAGCATTTAAGCGGAGGAAAGTGCATTAAAACCACATCTTTGATACAATGGCTGATACACCCCATGCTGCCAACGCCTGAAATGATAATATTTTTTTTCTTAAATAAATAGTTCAGCAGCAGGATCCCAGCCTCCCCCGGCACAGGGAGGCTTCATGCTGCAGCAGCCGCATTTCCAGCCCTCCAGGCCAAATTGCTTCAATGCTTCCCCTCTTTGCTGGGCTCATTTCTAATGGTGGACTAGTTCAGGAGGGACCAACAACAGGGCCCATGTTGTGCTGAGGATCCACACATCCAGAGGGCACTTTCAGCTTATGTTTCCCACCAGCTTCCAGGAGGAATGTGTAGGAACAGCAGTTAGCATGGCCATCCTTCCCAGGTTAGTACAAAAGGCTTTTCCTGCCCATGGGAACTTGTTGGTTTTAGAAACCTGCCAGACCTTGCCACAGAGGAAGGCAAAGCAGGGTGGGTCAGGAAGAGAAATAAATATTCAGAATTTGGAGCACTTGCATAACCCAGTGACCTTTCTCCTTCCCCAGCTGTGGGATGCACAACCACCTCCTAGTCTTCCCTGCGAGCTTTTCATCTGTGCCTTCCTCCCTTTTTTATCTGGGCAGTGTCTGTGACCACGGGGGTATTGGGGACCTCAGGAGAGAGTCTCCAGGTATCCCAGGGGAGGCTCCTTGGGGACCTGAGACCCTTGAGCTAGACAGAAACAATGCAGAGGAAAGGAACACAGCTCTCGTGCTGTGCACAGACAGGACGCTCGGTGGCTGGCTGCTGCTTGTCCCTTTGCAGAGCAGCAGCTAACTTTATACTTGAGCACATGTGATATTTGAATGAAGTCAAGCCTACAACGAGGGATTTAAAACTGTCCCATCTGATATCAAAATTTGAGAAACTACGAGAATGTCAAAGCAAAGCATCCTTTGCCATCCCTCCACAAACTGCAGAGAAAGCTGCTTTCAGGCCTTCCTCCCTGGGGATTTCAGCTTCTACTGCTTCTGTGAGAATCCTGACAAGGTTGCCTCTCTCGCACCAGACAGGCATTTTAACTTCTCACCTTGGCTGGGGCCCAAAAATCCAGTGCCAAGGTGAAAGCAAGCAGTACAGTGAGCGAGCAATTACTCCAACATTCTCAAACAGGCATCTTGAGGGGAGAGGGAGGGCAGAGGTGAAACCTGAGCAGAAGAAATGCAGGGAGTGATACCAGGCAATACCAGAATGGAAAGTGGGAAGGAAATAACTAAATAAAAGCTTTCCTACAACACCAGGGAAGGGTTCCATCTGCAAGGGATGTCACACTACAGACACGTGTGTTGTTACCAAGAATCAGCTTCAGATTTCCCCCAAGCCACTCTCTGCCTCTCTGCCATAAGCCCAACCCCATCCATCCGAGACCACACCCCAACATGTAGGATGCTGGCACATGAAACCTTCACTTCTGACAAGTTTATTATGGTCCCAGTGGAGGGAAAAGAAGCTTTCCAGAGCAATCTGAAACAGGGGGATTGGCAGTGAGTCGACATGAAAAGCAGATGAGGAAAACCTGGGGAATCCCAGCAGTGAAGGTGCCAGCCCGACCCCAGGAAACAGCAGTACTTGGGATGGGATGCAGATCACCCAGGGATGGGATGCAGCCAGGACCACCCACACAGTCATTCTCGCATTGAGGGCTGTTAGTTGCCTGAAAGCCCAAAGAAATAATTTTAAAAAATTAAACCCCAAGATCTCAGTGAATCTAGAATCATCTCCCCCTGCACCAGGGCTGTACCACCTGCCCAGAGCATGTGTGTGCTGGTACTAATCAGAGGCTGCAACCAATTGCACTGCAGATGAAATCATTCTGCTGGGATGATTTAGCTCCCCAGGTGAAAGCAGCATGGATTAAGCTCGAGGCAGCATCCCTTGGATGGTCCCAAATGTGTAGATAAGGACAGACAGGGCAGAGCACCAGCTGTTGGGTACCCTTTTTTGCCCAACCTCAGAGTGCAGAAGGAGGGCAGCTCCAGGGTTTGGACCTCTCATTGTGGGTCCACACAAGTGAAGAGGAAGCACTGCTAGTCCTTAGCCTTCTCCTGAGTCACTGCAGCAGGGAAAGTACATACCCCCGCATGGAAAGGAAGGACTTGCTGGGTATCAGATGAAGGGGATACCAACCACACAGCTGCTTGTGACAGATGGCAGCTCTCATGCTTCATATTTTATAAAACAAAAGTTAGTCCACCCAATCCAACACACTTCTGGTGCCAGCAGCAAGATCCCCTTTGCAAAAGATTGACCTGTACCTTCACCTGGGCTCCATTTTACCAAAAGCCCAAAAATATTAAGTGTGAAGGGAAATTCAGAGGGAGGTGAAGGGCTCTGCATTGCTCCACTTGAAGCAGACTCCAAATTCTAAAGAAAGTCTAACCCAACTGTCATCGGCCGAGGGGCACAGTGTCCCTCGGAGCAGTGGCTGGTGCCACATTGGAGGTATTCAGTCTAAATTAACTCTCCCCCTAATACCTGAGCAAACATTTTCAGCTTGAGACTTAATATCCCTGGACATGTCTGCTGTCTCCCAGGTGAATCCCCAGATAAACAAGGTCAGCTCAGCCCTAATGCGACCATAAAAAGCTGTCAGTCAGCCCAGGAGATCTGGTTGCAAGGTCAAACCAGTTCTGAAGGTTGCTGGGGCCAAACCTGGCCTGTCACTCATTTTAAGTGCAGGAAGGTTTGTTTTCTTATTACCATGTCAGGTATCCCAAATTTAGGATTAGCTGTTGGCCGCCACAACATTGTTCTTTCAAAAAAAAAAAAAAAAAAATAAAATAAACACATGCACACACACATCCCTGGCCCCAAACAAATCTGTGTGCTGAGCCTGCCTGCAGCTGGGAGGTGAAAAGAAACCTGTCCTTCAGGAAAAGGGAAAGGGGATGTTCCCACACATTGTGTGACAGTTTCTGGCACAAAAGAACCCCCAAAGCACAGAGCAACATCCTTCAGCTAAAATACATAGTTGACTTATGGTATCTCCATTACTGAAAAGCCTCTTTGTCCAGCAGATGAGGAGTGAGGCAGGACACCCTCCATCTCCAAGGGGACATGTGGAAGCTGTCCCAGGCCACCTGCAAGCAAAACAGCTTTGCATGGGCTGAATCCTTGGTGCCATGTGTGAAATGAACACATCATCTTCCCTAAATATTACCAGCTATTTAAGAGTGGGGAGGAGTTTGCATCTCTGCATTGTTTCTCCCAGCTACATATCACTCGTGACCAGACGATGCTCTGGGAACAAGGGCCAAACCAAACAACCTGCCAGAGCCCAATCCAACCTTGGCTTGGTCCTCCCACTGCCCTTGTGGTACCAGCAGCACAGCACAGGGACAACACTCGCAGTCTGGGGGATGACAGGGAATGTACAGACCTGGTAATCGGGGAAAAAGCCTCCCTGCTGCTCCTCTGACCACAACACTGTTTAAAGGGGTAAGTAGTCGGTCTGGGGTGGGTACTAGGGAAATAAGTCCTCAGGGAAAGATATATTAAAGAGGATCTTAAGGCAACTTGTCCCTTTCAGAAAAGGGCCAACCTCCACCGTGAAGCTCCCTTGACCTTTTGCCTCTCACCACCTGCTACATTAACTGGCTTCAGCCCTTCACCTTCTGCTGCTTAAAGCAGCATAAGTTGGTTCGTGGCCAGTTTATCCCTTTCTGGGGGAACCAACTCCTGCTGATACTTGAGTATGGTTTTCCTGCTGGTGCAGGGAGCTGGACAGCCTTGGACAGCACAAGGTATGTTCCAAGGACCCTGCCTGCAGCTGAAGAGCAGGGTAATTTTTTCAGCCTGTGTCTCAGTAAGGTAGGACAGGGAGCAGGGAGCTGCCCAGCCCCTTAGAAAGAAAAAGGAAAGACAAATAAACTCCTCAGAGGAGGAATTATCAGACTGTGCACAAAGAGGCAAACCTGAAGAGACTTGTGCAGGAATGCCTGGAGTGAGACAGGCTGATGACTGACAGCAGCACCCTCCCTCCACAGCAGGCATTGCAGTGAGCCTGTGGCAAAGAGCAGGAGAGGTGTGTTCATCTCAGCCCCTGGTGTCTCCATATATCAGTGGAGGCTTGATGTCCCAGTCCTCAGCTTGTGTTGTCGTGTTCCAGCCATCCACGAAGACTCATGGATGAGGTGGAGTTGGATGTGATACCTCAAAGAGAGATATATTGAGCCTCAGCTCCCCGCTAATCAGATTCAGCAGAGATGCCCCAAACCCCACTGAGAACCCAACCAATGTCCCCAGGGCAGTAGAAAGGGCAGGTAACCACTGCCTCTTTGGGGCACACATCTTTGCTCTCCAAGGTTGTCAAAAGACCCTCTTTACCTTCAGTGTATCTCTAGTTTTGCTAGTTAGTGGCTCTGTCAGCATGTACAGGACTGCAGAAGCAATCAGCCATTGGAGAGAGATCATCTGAATGGCTGAATATTCATGTACAACTCTGTAAAGCCTTGGCTCCCAAAGCAAAGCCAGATTGAGAAGTTACCATCCTCAATGCCTGCAGCTCCTGGCTACGGTTCACTGCCACACCTCCAAAAGGGATTAGTTTTTAACCCAGACCATTTGGTTATCCAGCAAACAGCTCGGCCCTATAAAACAGCTACAACCACACAGCACAAGGGATGAGGAACTGGGGCATAGCTGGAAGAGCAACTGGGCCAGGAAAAGCTCATTTTCAGCCAAAGTGAGTGAATCATCTATGAGTTAAACAAAACTGAGTTGACACCATCTGCTGCCCATCCTGGAGCAAACATCCAAAATGATATCTCATGGTGAAGGAAACCTCCAGAAAGCAAATAGACAACAAAAGCCTGTGGAATGCCAAGGGTGATCATCTATCACCTGCAGGGCTGTGGCACTTCCCCAAGAAGCTTCTCCTCCATGCTGCCCATTACAGGGACGTCCCACAGCCAGTTAACAATATCCTAAATTGTCTTTTTTTGTTCTTTCCATTTTCAAGGCACGTTAATTTCAAAACAAAGAAACAAGACACTGTCCTTAAACATCCCCAATATTTCAAGTTCAACTTTGTTTCAACATCCCTAAAACTGCGTTTTTTCAACAATTAAACCATTCATCTTTTCCAGATCCACTCGGAACCTCATCTAGATACACATTAATCTTCCTGATCTCAAAGCCAAGGAGAAAATAGGCATTTCTTTCCTCTGCTCCTGCAAGACAATACTGCCACAGTACTTGCTGCTGCTTCCAACCCAACCTATCAATGCATTCAGACATTAGGCTTTCCTCATGTTGCAACTTGACCTAAAATATCTGATTCTCAGTTTCATCCCATTACATCAACATACTAAAAAAAAAAACCCCAAACTCAGCCACCTAATCAAAAAATCTGCTTCTTGCTGAGGGCTCCTACAGAACACTGCTCTCCCAGACTGCCCCACAGAGGTCTCAGGAGCTGCTGTCTCTGCTGAGATTGATGCATCCTGAAGAAGGATGATGATCCATTCATCCACCCACTCCTTAACCTAACTCATGACCATTGACCTTACTCATTCCTACAGGAGCTTGCAGGTAGGTGCTGCTCCTTCCTCTTCTCACCTTTCCACTGTTCAAGAGCTTCAGCTGAATCAAGATCCACTCTCCCCCAAAGGCACTGGAGCTACTCCTGGTATGCTGCAGTGGTAGAGAAGCTTTGGCCAAACACCAGTTCTCTTCCCTTTCCCAAGAGATGTCATTCCCTGTTCTGGAGCATAGCATGATGGATGTTTTCACCTCTATCAATACACACAACACACGATGCAACACAAATACTCTCACGGTTTACAAAGCGTGTTCCTCCCCTCCCCTCCTGCCTTGCCTGCTTGAATTCAGAGATGGCCAACAACTATTAAACACATCAATGTAAATGTTGGTAGATTGCTTCTAAAAGGAAACAAAAATGTTTTGAGCAAAGCTAATTGCCGGGAAATAAGGTCGTTCCAATATTTCAGCAGGGGGTTATAAATCTCTTGGTTCCTGCCTCCTTCCAGCATTAAGGTTTTACAGATGTTGCTGTCAGAAGGAGAAGAATGATTTCAGATGCTTGTTTCCACTGTATATTAAAAAACGGGTATAAATGCGCGCAGTAAAATGCTGGGCAAGTTTTCTTTGTACAAGAAAAAAAAACCCACACAAAAATCTCAACAAACAAAATACAGAAAATCTGCATTGGGACTCCTAAAAATCTTATAATGATGCAAAATGCTCAACACACTGATAACTGGCAAACTTTAACATGTAATTTAAGCCAGCCAGTTGCATTGACTGCCGAAATGCTTCTTCCAGTCCTCTGCTTCTTTCTACCCTTCTCCACCACCACATGATCACTGTATGTGGAGGGACCCTCTAGCACCACAAGGAGACCAGGAAACAGCCCCATTCTTCCTGAGCTGGAAAAGCTGAAGGGGCTGAGCAACCATAGAGATTTCATTGGGATAATGTAGGCATTACAGAGGAGGACAGTGCTATGGTTCCTTCTTAGCACCACCACAAGACCTCAATCACCTCCCCAGTCCAGCAGATGTCCATGCTGTCAGCAGAGTCTGCACCCACCACTTGAACCAGGCACCAATCAAATGAGGACTCGAGTGGGCTCTGGATGCCCATGTCCAAAACTGCCACCACAGAAGCCACAGTAGCTCAAATCCTGATGGGGACACGTACACAAAAGCACACAGGTTTGCTCAGCTGTAACTCAACGAGCTGATTTAACTTCCATGGGTGTCACCATCACACATTTCAGTGTGTTAACCTGACCTTTTTTTCCAGCAAAGAATAATCCATTCATTCTCCTTCAACTTCACTTACCTTTAACTCCTCAGTGCCATCCAAAGGAGGGGAGGGTTCTGCTTCCCCCCTCCCCAGAGACCTCCTTGGAGCTCAGTGGCATCTCTCCCAAGGTATTAGGTTTGCTCCAAACACACCTGACTCAAGCCAAGGGGCCAGGACCTCTCACGAGAGGCATTTGGGCTGCTTTATTTTTCCAATTCAGCAGAAACTGTGACTCTCCTGCTGAGAAGCCTGGAGCCAGCTCTGAAGACAGTGGGTCTGTTCCAGATTTACACTGTTTTTCCTTAAGCTGAGAAATCACCACTGAGCTGTTCTCTCATCCTGCTTTTGGGGCTTTCTTTCATTTTAAACTGCAATCGTACTCCCCCCCCAAAAAAAAAACCCAAACAACAAACCC
The DNA here is from genome assembly GCF_036250125.1 of Pseudopipra pipra. Lineage (NCBI taxonomy): Eukaryota > Metazoa > Chordata > Aves > Passeriformes > Pipridae > Pseudopipra > Pseudopipra pipra. The sequence goes on from NC_087557.1 coordinate 25,796,955, forward strand.
AACATATCCAGACAAGACACCATCCAGTTCAGCTCCTTTTACATTCCCAGGACATCAGTACAACTTCCTCCAACTGTGTGTGTGTGTGAGGGTTACATTTTGGATCTGATTTCCACAAGGCACAAGTGACACCCCTAAAAAGGTATTCCCAGCCACTGGGACAGAAGAGCTGAAGTCCAACATTTCTCTTATCGAGTAGAGGGATTCATGTCTATCTCAGAAACCAGACAACCACCACATATGAAGAAGCAAGTACATGTCCATCTCAAATCTCCCAGCATTCACCCATGGCTGGACTCCAGGAAAGAGGGGGGTGTACCCATGTCTCTCATTTCCCATCATGTGGGCTACTCTGCAGGACCCAAGAGTGTGGTTATACTTGCTGGACCTGAGACTGATACCTGCCATTGGAGAAGACAAGGATGCTGGGATTTCAGGATCAGCCTGTTAGATCTCAGAGCCCGCTGTGGCATCCCCAGGCACCCCTGTGTGGCAGGTCAGCACCTCCTGAGCCGTTGGCTCAGGAAACCCACCATGAAGGAGAAGCCCCACCACCTCCATGCAGGAGATCACACCAGCCCCTCGCAGGAGGGGTGGCACAGCTGCCAGGTGTGCACTCCAGGGTGCCCATCTCGGGAAGGCTCCTCCACCCTGGCTATAAATACCAGCCCTGACCACGATCCCCAGCGGATCCCTGCATTCTTCCAGCAGATGTGCCAAGACAAGCTGATGCGAGGCTCCGTAATCGGCACTTTGTTGGTCTCCCGGGGCCAGTGAAAGCCCAGACTGGGGACTAAACACAGCTGACTTGAACACACAAGCAACCAAGCTCTGTTAGGGCCAGAAGCAACTGGGGAACGATTTAGGAGATGAGTCCTTGATTTCGCCAATTATTTATCTAGTTGATGACTCAGACAAGCAGTTTTACGGTCCAAACCTTAGGGGAAAACATGTGGAACTAATCAGGCTACACACACCAAAAAAAAAAAAAAAAAGACAAAATTAATATAAAATAAATTGAACAATGCTCACACAACCAAACCTGATTTTTCCTTCCAAATAGGTACCATATCTGAGATGCTTGTTCTTGTTGTTTCTCATTTATTATTCTTTTGCTTTTAAAGAGCAACACATGGCAGCAGAAGTCATTTTTGCAAGCACAACAAAACATAATCTCTCCACAAAGAAAGGCAATAGCTGTGTGTTCAGCAGGTCCCTCCCATTCATGACGTTGCCATCTAAAAATAAGAATGTAATTGAAAATAATAATAAAACAAGACATATTTGTGACTAACCTAGAAATACACCAATTTCAGTGTTAAAGCAACCAACACAAGCAAGGTTTTATGCTAATGGGTACTTTGAGTTTGTTGTCTGTTAATGTAGACTAAAGGAGGAGACAAGATGCTTTGGTGCTTTAACATTGCCTGGGAGATTTGGAGTCCTCTATCTTTCGTGTCCCAGAACCTTTGGGAAAGTCAGTTCAACTCAGCTCATCAGGAGCTAGCTGCCTAGTTCCCACAGAGATGCACATTTTGGGATCTCGTGGGATTTGGGACCACCTCACTGCACAGTGATGTCCAGAGCCTCATCCTTGCCCAGCCAGGGTCTATGGTATGTTAGTCTATAGTTTCAAAGGTGTGTATCCCAGATAAAAATTGAAACTTTTCTTAAAAAGTACAGATTTTTATGACATTTCATTTGGGGGGGGGGGGAATTCAAGCACCAACCCTATTAAAACAATGCTTAGAAACAGATCTGAGAACTATTGCACCCAATGTCAGAGAGGACATAGGTAAAGTTGAGCTGGCCTAAAGCAGGCTCAGCCCAGCCAGTGCTCAGCCTCACGTCAGCTCTCCTCTAACCCCTTGCATCCCTCTTCAGCCCAGGTGAATCACAACCCCTCTCCCACAAAAATCACCCCTCCTTGGGAGCCCAAGGCTTGACTCTGAGCCAGAGGCTCCTGCTTGCCTGCCCATTTCACTGCCTCCTGTCTCACGGCCTCCCAGATAACATCAGGCCAAGGTGATTATGTCCTTCCCGGGCCAGCAAACCAGATTTTCTGAATGACCTGCCCAGATCACTTCTCATCAGCCTCATGCATTGGTCAGTGCCAGGGCTCTTCCTCTACACAAGTCACCAGGTATTGTCCTGGAGCCAGACAGTTTGCCCTCCTTGTGTTCACTGAAAGACTGAGCATTTCATTGCTGGAGCCACTCACTTCACGCACGCTCCAACAATTCGCGTCCCCACCCGTCACCAGGTCACTCTGAAACCTGCCCTTCCACTGTGCCCTTCCTGTTTGCCTTCTCTTCTCCACTGCACTTTGACTGACATAGTTAAAGATGGCCCTGTCAAGTAGGCTGGGGTCTGGGGCCAAAAAGGGAAAAGACCACAGTCAGCAGAGAGGTACCTGCTGGGAGAGTTTATTTCTTCCCTGGCAGAGGGATTATGTTTCACCTGAGCATCGTGGTTTAACCCCAGACAGCAAATGGTTTTGACTGGGAGAGAGTTAATTTTCTTCCTAGTAGCTTTTACAGTTCTTTGTTTTGAATTTAGCAGGAGAATAATGTTGATAACATGCTGATGTTTTAGCTGTTGCTAAGTGGAGCTTACTGCAAGTCAAGAACTTTTCCATTTCCCATGCTCTGACAGTGAGGAGAAGCAAGGGAAGCTGAGAGGGAGCATGGCCAGGACAGCTGGCCTAAACTGACCAAATGGATATTCCATACCATAAAACATCATTTTTGCCTTCTCTTCTCTACCACCCTTTGACTGACTTACTTAAAGACTTCACTGTCAAGTAGGCTTTGGTCTGGGGCCAAAAAGTGAAAAGGCCACAGTCAGCAGGGAAAGGTATCTGCTGTGAGAACTTATTTCTTTTATGTCAGAGGGATTATGTTTCACCTGAGATATATTGTCTCCCTATTGAAGCAGCCTGAGACTCTCAAGACAGGGCTCAGCAGAGAATATCCCACTGCTGGCCCATCCCCAAAAGCTTCCCGGTAGCTGCTGGTGATAGAAAACACAACTGTGTTTTCTATCAGAGAGCAGCAAGAGCCCAATTTCTGCCTGCCTCCCCCTCATCCACCCCACAGCCATGGTCTCACCCACAAGGCAGGGGATGACCCCAGGGGCTCCTCTCAGCTGCAGAGTGAGGGGGACCTGCAGCCACCCCGGGTGCTTATCGTTCTTTCCCTCCCTACTGACGGGTGCCTACTTTAAGAGACTACAGTGGCCTCAGCAACAGTTCTACTCACACACCTGCAGGCCCTGCCATCAACCCCACTTTCACTAAAACAAACCTTTCATCAGGAATGCACCTTCAATGGAGTCACAAGGCAGAGAAGACCAGGCAAATACCAAAGAGCAAGTGAGGGCACACCTTAAAACAGAGCCACAGCCTCACACAGCATCCCAGAGACTTTTTATTAGAGAGAGACAATCGGCATTCAGGCTGACTTAAAAGACTGAGCAGTATGATGACAGCTCCCATTTCAGGAGAGAAAGGCAGAGGGAGAGAGGATTTGGTTTCAGACTAAACCCTTGCGGCAGGTTCCCATCAACACACACCCCAAGGTCACACGTGGAAGGCAGCTTCTTTAAAATAATAGGACAGCTTGGGGCTTTATTTACCTCCAGAAAGGCTTTTTAACTCTGCTGGCGGTGACTTCACCCCCACAGGGACCTCATGGGAAGCTGGTAGTGCCAACTCTAAAGAAGGAGGTTTTGGGGACCAGTGTCTGTGTGTGTAGGGATGGGGTGAGCAGAGCCCAGACAAGGGTCCCATGTCCCCAGGGATGCACACCTGGTGAACTCATCCCCCAGACAGGGTCTCACCCCTACAATACACAGCTCAGTACTGCCACTCCACTGGTGTCCTGTCCCCACCTTGGATGTGTCCTACACAAGGCAGGGTCAGGCTGATGCAGCCTCTCTGCCTGTGGCTGCCAGCAGCAAACCACCTCCTTTCCACCTCCACAGACCCACCTGACACAGGCACATTTGGATGGACACTCAATTTTAGGCACACAAAGAAACCATTCCCTCTGCTCACACCATCAGACTTAAAAGCAAAAAGGATCAAGCCTGGGATTTTGAGTTTGCTGGGGAACAAAGCATCTGTCTCTGCAGCCAGGCACAGCAGCATCTCAGCTCCATGCCAAGCAGTTCTCATTTATTTCATGTGTCTCAGGTGTTAAAAATACCACTTTGCAGTAGAAAAGGGAAAATGGCATCACCTGTGCATGAAACAGAGAATGGGGCTGGTGGGAACATGGTTGTTCTGTCTTACCTCTGTCACTTGCAGAGGAGGGGTCAGGGTTGACTCATGCAGCTCACTTGCCCATAATTTAGAGCTTGCTCTGACTTAAAAGTGAGCCAAGAAAAGACCAACTCCTCACCATCACACATGCTGATCTGTGGGCAGGGCTGAGCCCTGGCAGGCAGATCTTGTCACCAGTCTGATAAACCAGGGCAGCTTCTCCAGCAAGGGAGGTTCCCTGACTTGCTGCAGGTGTGTGGTAACTCATTTAATCTTCAGCATTTCTTTCACCTCTTGTCCTTTACTCATGTTCTCAATTTAAAGTCTGAAGCACAGGGGCAGCAAGAGAAGTTTTCTACCAAATAGAGCTAGCAATGCTTCATTAAAGCTTTCAACACTGGAGTTAGAGGGAGATGGGTAGGATTTTTTTTCCTTTAAATAAAGCTCCAAGAAATGATACAGTAATCTGAATCCACTTAAAAAGCATCCATCTTTCCTATTCCTTGTGGTTATTGGACGGAAACAAACAAACCAAAATAAAAAAAGGAAACAGAAAGCAAAGAAAAAAAAAAAAACAAACAAAACCCCAAAGCAACCCAAAAAACCCAAGCTTAGATGATTTCTAACCGAATTTCATGCTCTCTGAGTGACTGGCAGGCTTTCCAGTCACGCAGGTTTTGAGGCACCAAAGTCCCCCTAAAGTAACATCAAACTCCTCAGCAGCTTGGGAGCTTTGAGGCATTTAACTGTGGGGAAAGGGACCAGGAGCATGGGAAAGATCTGAGCTTGATGGAGACCTCTGCCCAAGAGATCCCAAGGTCTTGAGCTCAGGTCTCTGCCTCCAATAATGCACTGTGAAATACAAGGAAGCTACACAGCCAAACATCCTCAGCACTGCTCAAAAACATCTCAGCACCTTCCCCTCGCACCACCCAGTCCCTCTCAGACAGCCCAAAGGAGCCAGCAACTTTGTCCCTGAGCAAACCAATGCGGTAATAACTAAACCCAGAGCTCTCACCTCTGCTCCTTCCCTGGATCCCAAAGCTGGGGCTGCAGGACCAGTGCTTCCCTCCCTGGTTGTGATGTCCTGGGCTCCAGTCAGCAATTGCACATTGACTTCTGGGGACCAGCAGGAGCCCAGTTAGTAAATGCCTGTCCTCACCCATCTGGGCTGGGTTCCCTGCTGGAACCAATTAGAACAATTAGTAGCACATCAGGGTTACTCTGTGCCAAGGACTCTCACATGTGGGTGTTTGCCAAAGACCTTACCCCATTTCTGCACCCTTCAGCATCTCCTCAGCTGTTTGTGGGGGTTCTCATCTCCCCACTTTTATCCTTTTCCCCCAGAGCTCATACTGGTAAGGGACTGTGCAGTTCAGGGAGGGAACAGTAGGGTAGATAAGGCAGGAGTTGATGAATTGCTCATGATAGAAGAATAACAGCCAAGCTAATTAAGAGTCTTCATATGCCTCATGCAACCTTCATTAGCTGCTGTGGTGACCCTGTGCCTACTAAGACAGCAGAAACCTACCTGCTCTCCCAAAGAGACTCAAAATCTCCCCTCTCCAGAGCAATCCCTATCAAAGTGTCCGTTAATGGATGCATCATTTTTTCAGTAATTTTCAAATTAAGGCTGTGACTTATTATTAATGATAATGTCACTTGTGCTTTACCATTTTAATTAACTGACGTTCTTCTTAACTTTTAAAAACACATGTTATCTGAAACATAATTATCTAGTCTTTTATTCTGCAGCACAGATGGACATTAGCAGGTTGGACATGACTGCTGACAGATGTCACACCCTTCAAGGAGGACTGGACTTCCAAGACAGTTTTTGTTCTCAGACTCTGCCCTCTGACTCAAGAATAACTTGCTCTTGAGGCACTGCTCTACCACCATCAGCAAGTGCCCTAAAAAACTGCATTGATGAATTTCCCTGAAAAAACAAACAAACAAACAAACAAACCAAACTCCTCTCAATACTTTGGATAAACAGCAGAATTTGTTTAACATCCTGACCTAAACACCTGGACTAACTTTGGGGGTAAATGACTCCCAGCTCCTTGAACAGATGCAGTGAATTCTGCTAAACCCCAGTAAGCCTGGCCTTCCTGAGACCTTGTCCTGTTAACTGCAGTGAGTTAGGAGCCAGTTTGGTCAAATTTGAGCGGTTGCTCTTTGCAAAGGCTATTTCTCCTTTTGCCAGTCATGTAGGATGTGTTTCTGCCAAGTTTGAGAGTCCCTTTGTACATTGATCTCCCCATCTGTAATACAGGTTGCTTTAGACAGTGGGAACGCATCTAAGCACAGAGGAGTAGATCTGCTGCAAGGGGGCTGCCAAGTCATTAATGCTCAGCCCCCAACAGTGCTGCTCTCCTGTCTGTCTGGGAGGTGTCACAAGACCCAGATGTCACTGGAATAGCAGGAGATGCTGAGCCTACACAGGGGGTGGCTGCTGGTACCAGTCCTACTCATGCCCCATGTTCAGAATTACTGGCCATGCCCCAGCACAAAGTTTTGTTGGTGTAACCCTGCTGGCACCTCGAAAGTTCCCTTCTCTGACCTCCACCACCCAAGATGCCAACTCCATCCTGTCTCTTCCCATTCCCCTACCCTGAGGTCCTTTCTGGGAAGCATGGGGCTGTTTTTGCTGAAGGATACTCAGGTAGAATCTGCACAGCCGTGCTCGAAGCAGTAAACTACTCCATGGTTTTCCATCAGAGTCGTTTGGAAAGAATAATAGGATGGAAAGGCAACTAGAAGATTTTGCCAAAAAACATCAATCAACAGAAAAAGCAATTAAGGTTTTGACTGTGCAGCTACAGTGCTTTCCCTCTGTAAAATTTCCCTGTGAAAGGGAAGTGGATACAATTCCCCCTGTGAAAGGCAATCGGGTGCTTACCACTCAGCTTTTTCCAGCAGCTCCACTCCTAATCCTCCCTCTGCCAGCCCCGGGCAGATCTCACTTCTGAGACACCAGGAACTCTGCCATGGTACCAGGTATGAAACTCCTTCACTAGTGAAAAGCTCTCAAGTCAAAAGTCAATCTCGGAAAATTGCCTAGTTGGTTCATGCTGGGAATGGCAAACCTATCACGAATGTAGTGGCACAGAACAGCCACGATACTTAAGTTGGCCCCATCCAGTTGTTCTCATTAGATATTATTAAATAAACTGACCAAAAAAAAAAAAAAAAAAAAAAAAAGGGAATGACATTTACTGTTGCCAAGTTACCAACATTGCAGATCTCAGTGCAACAAAAAGCTCATCCAAAAATATCTATTTCTTTATGTGGATTTAAAAAAAAAAAAAGTTACACCGTTAAAAACAATCAGGCTTTTAAACTAAAAATCAGGTCTTTCAAGACACGAGAAATACTGTACATCCCACGAACGCCACTTCCAAGCTGCATCCTGCTCTCCGCGAACCTTGCACCCCTCCTTGTGGCGGATCGAAGCAACTGCCGTGTGAGCAAAATCCTCTCTGCCGGTCTTTGGCTCCCAAAAAAGACCACAGGTAAACACCAGAGACATCCAGGCACCGACCATCACCTTCTCCAGGTTGTGAAGGTCTCCGAGCTAGAGATATGCTTCTGCTTCTCTCTAGAAGTCAACTCTAAGCATGCGTTTCAAACACCGTTAAACTGGAGGGTGTAGACATGTGTGACACATTGGAACAGTTAAACCCCTCAATCTTACTGTTTGTTTGAAGGTTACTTTTGGATGAAAGCTGGTTGGAGAATAAATAACAGATGCTGAAGGCATCCATTATGTGTTTTTGCAATTAGCAGAAAATCTTGGTGCTTTTCTTAAAGAACATACATAATTTTGTGGGATGTTTATTGCTGGAAGCAATCTGCTCTCGCTGGCAAGAGCAGCATCCAAGAGCCCAGGGAAGCTTCACAAGGAGTCACACATAGCAAGCCAAAAGCTATGCTTGCTTCAGGAACAGCTCTTACAACCCCACGCTTGCCGTTGCAGGGAAGCGGTCAAATGCTCTTTATTTCCACAGAAATTTTTAAATTACAAAGAACATGGTGAAATTATCCCTGTTTCTGTTTTCCACAAACATTTTGATTACCCAGCAAAAATGTGGCTCCTGATTATACTTTCATTTGAAAAATGCATCCATGACTTTTTGTGCCACTGTTGTCTTCTGTGCCCAAGGGCTTCTTCCATGGTCCAGCTATCACCTCCCCTCTTGGGGTATGGAGATACTACTATACCTTGGGAAATCTTGTGCATCCAGGATGCATGGCCTGGAAGGGAAAATGGAAGGAAGGAAGCCACTAAAACTCACAGAAAGCAACTCCCTCTCACAGAAGCTTATGTGTGGACTACAAGGTGAGGCAGCAGCTCAACTTTGAACTGAGCCAGTCCTCCCCTTGAAATAAAGGCACTGAAGATTTCCATCATATCCAAATGAAACTAGAGAGGGTATTCAGACAAGAATGGAGAAATTTGAATTAGAACATAATACAGATCTCAGGATACTTGGTGACCATAGCTGGGAACTTCAGCTGGCTCTGGTTTAAGAACACAACAGTAGCAAAGCCCTGAACAGGAACCTAAAGAGATAGCCCTATGCTTAGTCAGGAGAGAGGACCACCACACACTACATGCTCCATACACTCCAATAGATCCTGATTGTCCTTGAAGACCTCCAGAATAGATTAAGCATCACTTCTAAGACTTCATCTAATTCTATCCCAAAATCTCTCTTCATATCTCATGGCTCTAAATAAAAGTGCATGCTGAGAACAGAAGTTGTCCAAGATACCATTTCCATGTACCATCCCCATCCCATTACACTTTGGTAGTTGCAAAGCAATCTTTCCCATTTCTTACCACACAGAAACAGCATTGTGCTAAGAAGCCCTCCAGAACAAAGCAGATAATATCTTTTGGGACAGTGCCTTGTATTTTCCAAGAGTAGTCTCACTGCAGCAATTACAAACTAAACCAAACCCTCCTATTTGTAAATTAGAAAGAAAAAGCACAACTCAAACTGGTATTTGGTTTAGGACTGAATGGTTCACACAGTGCTTAAGAAGCATTTTAGACAAAAGCGAGCTTTCTGCCAAACATTTGAGGGGAAAAATTCTGCTTTTGCTGTCTGAATGCAGTTACAAGCCAGGATGACAAAATAGCCTGGCACTGCTGCCCACAGTGAAGTACACTGTGCTTCTCATGCTTCACAAGCAAGGTTCAAGTTGCCTTCTTCCTGCCCAGTTCAGTTTCTATGGCATTATCCCGAAGAAAAATTCCTGTCTTCACCCTTGGAATTTAAGGGGGCAGTCGATGAGGGGAGACAGGAAACTTGTAGGCAGGGAGTGCATTTGCCTTAATTTCCATACAGCACAATCATTAAACAGCTGGACTCCACAAGCATCACTGCTGTGCAGAACAGGTATGTACCTAAAGCTGAAGTCTGACTAGTGAAGCAGAATTGACTGAGCTTCTCTAAGCATCTTCCCTCTCCTCCTCAACCATCTCACTTGCCTCCATGGAAGCATAACTGGTCACTGCTGGTTTAACACTAGTGATTGAAGAGGTTTCTTCGTGCAACTGCTGCTAAGCACTGTGCTGAAGCATGACAGACACAGCTGATCTGACTCACAGAAGAAAAGAGCAGAGGTACTAAACAGATTTTCTGTAGTTGGGAAAAAAAAAAAAAGCCATGTGCAATGTTGGTTTTGTAACAGCTTATGTGCCAAGTTCATGTCAGAAATAGGTTCAGGTTGCTCCAGCTGAAGGTTTAAAGATTTTCTTTATTTTGCACAGCACAGAGAGATTGGTAAGCACAGTCCCTTCCCTATCCCAAAGAACATCTGCAATTCACAAACGTAAAGAAAAGGCATTAAAAGGCAGAAAGCAAAGAGGATAGAGCATACTTCAGCTGAGCAGATTAGAAGACTCAATAAAGACGCCTATTGTTACCAACAGAAATACTCGACAGACCACAGACTGAAAACCACCATCTTAAACTAAGCAATCCACGAAAAACAGCAGAGAGCTGCAAGATTAAATTCATCCATGCTCCCCTATCTCCACTGGAAGGTTTATAAACCTCTGCAGATCAAAAGAGTGTGTGCACTGCTGCTATATGAAACCAAGTATTAGTATTTCTGTTACTGTCTCCTTTGTTACCTGATCAGCCGAATCCTCTTCACATTGTCTTGCAGTTTCCACTACCAGCCGTTAACCCCTGGGATCTTTGGGCTGTGGCAAGGGCACAGCCCCAGGTCTCCAAGTCCTGCTGTACCACATCTTGAAGAAATAACCTGACTGTGCCCAGGAGCCAAGTGTTGCCCTCCCCACCCGAGCACAAGGCCAGGGGAGCCGTCACAGATCGCAGCCTTCAGAGACATCTGTGTCACAACAGGGACCGAACTGGTATTGAACCTCAAACTAAGCAGAAAAGTAATCCCCTAAGCTGCAACTTTCCTAAATGCTGGCAGCTACAAACTGCCAACCGGTAACGACAGTTGGCAGCTCCGGTCTGAACTGAGGGTTTTTTCCATTTAACTCTCCCCTTCTCCCCAGTTCAGCCTGGGCAGCAGCACATAGATATCCCCACTGTTGTAACACACAGAATTTTCCACAAGACCTTGGAACACCCCCATGAGCCAGCTCTTCTTATTAAGGACAAATGTTGCTAGTGGGGAGTATCTTACACTGAGGCAATCCTCAACTGCATGCTTATGGTCTTCTCTGCCTGCCCCCACTCCCACAGTGGGACACTTCACAGAAAATGTCTGTCCAGAAGGTGCTAATTTGATGGGGAGCTTTGCCCCTCCCTGTCAGTCAGTCCCTGAGGACATGCTACGACCTCAGGGTGAGGTTCCAGCAAGAGTTTGGTCTGTGAGGTTTTACCAGCAGAAAGATACCTACCACTGCTGGAAAATCCCCTCCTTTACCCACCCCTTTCAGGCCAGCTCTGCAAATCTTCCCAGAGTAAGGTTTCAAGTTGGAAGGATTGGATTCCATGACCTTAGAAGTCTTTTCCAACATAAATTATTCTATGATTCCAAGTCCAACATGTTGTTTACTGGTAATCTATGCGTGACAAAACAATCCATTCTGTGACAAACCTTTACACAAAATGGGTTACTTTAAAATAAGCCTGGCACCCTCTCAGTTTCTTGTATAAAGAATATCATGCTGTGCCAATCTCCTTTAAGAACACAGTCGAGTACAGCACATAGGCATGTGATGCAAAGCAGCAGAATGGCATTCAGATCAGCTGGTGACTGGGCAAGGAAGCACGAGAAACCAAGACAAAAAGTGTCTCCAACAGCAGCTGCACAACAGGTTTGTGTTTCCTAGACCACTTCTAGCCCCTTTTCTTTCACAGATGTGCCAAATGAATTACCATTGCACAACTATACAAATAGAGTCATCTGATAAACCTACATAACCAAGAAAAGGTACCAATTCCCCAGGCAATTGCCTGGTCTTATCCTCTGCCTAACAGGGTCTTCAGGACTTCAGTTTTTATTGTGAAAACTGACCTTTTATAACTTTTATACACATACCTGTGTGTATGCAGCCACGTGAAGTAGGTAATGCTAATAAAAACTCACTTTATATAGACAGATATATATGAAAAATATCCCTTGTGACAGGTATCCAAGCACTCATTAAGCCACAGAAGAGAGTTTATTGGATCTCCTCAAATTCTTTATACAGTTTTGCTGCTAAATGGACACAACACATTGGCATATTGCCTTTAATCTTTATTTCAATCATAAGTCCAACTTGGAAGAAGTGGTAACACATTTAATGGCATCTTTAATAAATAAAATGACAAAAAATCTAGTCCTTGCACAGACACATTACAATCCACTCCAAATTCAATACTGCCAAAACATTGGGGTTTTTTTTCTAAAACTTGCTCCAAAAGTTATTTTTGTTTCAGCACTTAAATACACACAAAAGCGTAGGATGAGAGAAAATGGATATTCTATTCTGAACAGAACTCATAAAAACCAATAACTTAGAAACAAAAGATAATTAACTGGATTAAAGAATCCTGTTTGAAATATTTTTTGAAAAACCCTGATTCTAACCTTCATATCAAAACATGCAGTTTTGCTGGATCCTATCCTATATAGTATACTTATATAGTAAGAACTAAATACCATGTTTTCTTTTTTTTTTTTTTTTTAAGGGGAAACTCGCAGTGAAAGCATCAGCCTCCCACACTCACAAAAGTAGTCATGGTCCATATATTCTGCAGTAGTAAACAGCTATTTGTGCCCAGTCCATTGTCTGAACTCCTACCAGACTGGAAAAGCTACTGTAGTTTTTACCCTTTGTTTCTGTACCCATCTCGTCCCCAGACCAGCAGCCTCAACAACCTCAGCGAGATGAGAACTCCTGCAAATACAAATCTGCCTGCACAGATCTGACTGCAGGATGAGGACCAACACATCTGATTCTAATTAGAAGCCAGGCATAATTTAAACCTTTTCCTAAATGGACAAAGTCATCACCAAAGAAAAGCTGAACGTCAAGATTTCCAAATTGCAGTTCCGTGTAATTAGCATATCACAAACCAATTATAGCGTCAGTTAATGGAGGAAGAACCACTCTATCACTAAAATTAGTTAAAACTCTCATCCTTCAAGCCTTCAGTGGAAGCTCAGGGCATGCAAGGAATGCATGGGTGGGCCCCCACAGACCTATGCATGCTATACAGGGGAGAGAGAAGGTTAAACAAAAGACAAAATTGCACCACATCTGTGCAAACATTTAAACCAGTTTGTTTCAATTAGTTCTCTGCTTATCCCAGCTTGCTGTTGACTGTACTTGGCTACTCCAAGAGAATGTGGTGAAGCAGGACTCAATCTGTTTAAGGGAATGAAACATTTTCTGCAGTTATCTTCCCCTCAGCTGACCACATTGTAACAAAAGTGCAATAATTTACAAACTTCTCAAACAAACAGCTATTAAAATTATACATTTTTAGGGAAACAAATTCACTAGTTTAACCATAAAAATATTTCCCCAGGTAACAAACCTTAAAGCATTTGGTAACACAGTATTTCAGCAATAATAAAGAAAAATCCCTTCCACTTGTTACCTAAGACAGAACTGTTAGAAGATTTTGCTTTTACTACACTATTTAAGAGCTTTGCCATCTTGTGAAGACCATGCTGTAACTAAGAATGTAACTATAATTTAAAATAAATGAGCATTGAAATATTAAATTGACTTTCTTAATCTTTTGCAAATGAAAACAAGGTAAATCCCAGAGCCAAGTCATCCAGGTACTCAAGAACTTAGAAGACAGTTTACATCCAGAGTCATAAGAAAGCACCACTTTCCATAAAGTATTTTGTATGTCTATTCCTGAAAAGCATATTTAATAGTTCTTTGAGAACTGCTAAAACAGATTCTCATATTAACTGTAGCTTGACTTCCAGAATTCGTGTTTGGGGACATCAGTGACTTTTTGACAAAATTATATTTTGAAAAAAAAAAAAACCAACAACAAAAAAAACTTGCTAAATTTGGTCCAAGCATCCAAAAAACAAACAAGGGCACATGGGTCCTTCATTGCTTAATGCTGCTGTTCAGTTAATCCTTAAAAAACAAAATAAAAATAGGTGTATGGCAGTAAGGAATAAAAAGGGCTGCCTGCCCACGACAGGCACAGAACTGTGACAGAATAAATAGTTTCTTCAGAGAGATGTATTAACTGTGATTCTGCCATGTGAGTAACTGGACTTCTACTAACAGAGAACCCTGAAATTTGTATACTATAGCCACAAGAAATGATTTCCTATTTAAAAAAACAGATCAATTTCTAATTAACTGCTTTTACAATCATCATTAGATATGTGAAAAAAAATTAAAAAATCTTTTAAAATAATTACAAAGAGTGGACTGCAGTAGCAGCTATTCAAGCAAGATTCAAGCACAAGTTTAAATGAAGTTTCAAGCAGGGAATTAGCCTTCTTTGTCGAAAATTTGTACAACTTTTTCAAACACCTAAAAAGATAAAGAAAAATATTAATTTTATGAAGTGTTAAACAGTTACTTCAAGTCAAAACAACATAAATAGTATTTGACAGCATTTTAAAAATATATAGGGTTTTTTAGAACATTCACAGTAATTCTTTAACAGTGAAATTGGCATCAATTCTGGCAAACAGACAGAAGAGCAACACTACTTCAGAAGAGCAAAAGCTCATGAAAATGAAAAAGGCAAGGCACTTAAACACAGAAACACTGAAAATATGTTTAGTTGAGCTCATGTTCAAGCAGAACTAATCAATTTCCTAAAGTTATTCACATCTCATTCGGTTCTTCCAGAGTCAAAACGAGAGTTCCACAACCTCCCTCAGTAATACACATCAGTGCTTAATTAGCACACTAATCACACATAGACACATCTCAGAAGAGTGCCAAAAATATGTACCCTGCCACTGCCATCCCCACAGTTTTTTGGCTTATACACTTACTTCATCAACAGATTTAGAGGCATCCACTTTTCTGACTTTTCCCATTCTCTCATACAAATCTATGATAGGCTTAGTGGACTGCAGGTATGTATGAATTCTAGGAGAAAGCACAGGGAATCAAAAACAAAAACACATTACATAGTAAAATATAAACAGAAGGGAACTGAAAAGTTTTGAAGACAGTACCTCTTTTCCAGGCTCTCCCGATTATCATCACTCCTACCACTGCTCTTGCCTCTTTCAAGACAGCGACCAACACAGATCTACAAGAAAAAACATCAAAAGGATGATGAAAACCAAGAACACAGAGTGCCGTCTCGAAAGCAGGAACAAAACAAAGACCCTGGACATCTAAATAGGCCTGAGAAACAAAATACTGTCCAGATCTGGTGGAGGTAATCAGAACTCACAGGGAAAGTTAGATTCTTCCAGAGGAAAAGGATGGTAGATTTACACTTCATCAGTTTATTAAAATGGGTTTGGGGTCAGAGGAAGTAAAAGTAACATCAAGCTTTGTGGTTTGACTGGGTCTCCAACCTAAGACATTTAAAGAAGAAAATTACCAGATTTTCAAGGGAGTGTTCAGGCTTTCTGAAAAGCAGCATGTCAAATGAGATTACTAATATATGCCTGCCTGAAAGTCACTGTTTGTAAGGCAAACTGACAAAACTAAGTTATTGTCAGGTAAAATGTTCTTACTTGGCATGACTAGAACAAAGACTTCAAAAGATAAGTAAAAAAATGAAGAAAGAACTAACCACAGTTAAAAGCTTCCCAATGGACTAAGTTTTTAAACCTAAAGTTAAATAAGCAAAGCTGACACATGGCCACCTCATGAATACATTTATCCTACTGATGCAAGAGGACAGTGGTTAAAAATTACTTTTTCTTACAGAATGCAATCATAGTAAAAAAAAAAAAAAAGAAACCAAGAAGATCACGTAGGCACTGTCTATTTTTAGATCTAGCAAAAAAAATCAGAATCCCAAATTAACTCCTCACCAATTGAAAAAAATTAATCTTATTTAAGATTTCGAATAGAAAAAAAAATCCCTTATGTGTTCAGATTAAAAAATAAATGCAAGTAAGTTAAAATAAAAATGCAACAAAACCTCAGGAAGTTGGGGAAAAGGATAAAAGGAAAAAAAGTCAGTTTAAGGTGCTGGGATTCTTATATCAGTTTTATGTAACGCCTCAAGGGCACTGACATATTAAAAAGACAGCATATCATGGCACTTGTTAAATGAATATAATGCATCACTGTCAAAATGCCCTTGTAATCTAATGACTTGCTGAATAGAACATTGATTACTGCTATCCTATAGCACAGCTAGTTACTATGAAAATAAAGATTGCTGCTGCACTTTAGAATTAAAGCAGACATTGTATCGAGTTCATTTTGGACTAAACAACAAATTACTAAGAGTAAACAGAGTAATATTTTCTGAAAAGTAACCAAATAATTTTGTAAAATGTATTTAAAGTTTTGATAAATTTTCTTTAAGAATGCAATTACCTGAAGTACTTCTTCAAAATAATTTATTCACATATGATTAGACCAAGAGTCATCAGCTACCTGTTTCAATAAACATGCAGCTTTTCATCTGTATAAACAAGTTGCCAAAAAATCCTTCCAAATCACAGGCCAAGTTTTCCTTCTACTCTTAAACTAGCCCATTCTACCTGACAGAGTTTTATTTTCTTCTTGAATGATTCTCACAATACTGCAAGAAAGGAAGTTACAGAATGACACACTTCTTTACCTCATTGTCACAATCAAAAAAGAGAACAAAGGAAACATCCGCCTTTCCATCCATAGTCTTATTCCAGCCTTGAAGATTATCTTCATTCCTGGGAAATCCATCAATCAAAAACTTGTTCTTCTGGGAATTGGCAGCCATTGTTTGATCCATAGCCTGATAAAAGATAATTCAATTCACAGTCTCTCACACGTACACTGATTTATCTACTTATTAATTTACCCCCAAATGTTGACATGGTAAGTTGAAAAGCATTTATCTTGGGATTATTGCAGATTTACAAAATGTATTTTTGTTTCACCTTCAATGCGTGCTAATTAGCTCACTGATGCACCAACGTAGCTATTGTTCACACTGAATTAATTAGTTCATAAAGCTCAAAATCTCTTAACACAATCCCAGCTTTAAAGTTGACTTTCCACAAGATACTGGAAAGTGTTGTTACACAGTAAGACATCAAAACATTCCTGATCTAGAATTAATTCCAGCAGAAAAGCTCCAGAAAAATGTAATGCCATGAATAACAGAAGCCTTTTCTGTTTTAAAGGAGGTACTCTCACTGTTTTGTAATAAGGATAAAGGCTGGAGCTTACCTTTCCACGAGAACATCAGTAGATGCTCTTCTCCTTCACCTGACTATCTATTTTGATAAAACTTTCAAATCTTAGTGCCTTTAAGGCCTCTACTCTCCAATCAAATATGACCGAGCAGACCAAGAGGGTCAAAAGCTAATGCAGGAAAATAAAAAAAATACAGTTTCACTGATTTCCCTAGAGCTACTAAAAAATAAAATAAAATAAAAATAATCCCTTCTCACAGATCCCCAGGTATCAGAAGACATTAACTCTCCAGCAGACAGAAAGAAACACAAATGGTTGCTGAGAGAAGCACCTACGTGTCTGCCAACTCACAGCACTCGCACTGGAGGAAAGGCAGCTCTATCAGAACACAGCCACTGCTTTGTTGCTTAGCCTGCAGGAGTGACCCTGCAAGGAAATAGCCCTTTCCTTACCCTCTTCAGCAAGCTGATCGTTATTTCAACTGGTACAATTTCCCCCTCCTTAATGTAGTTCTCAATGAGTTCTCCATACTGTGAGCCCGGCCTTTTCCGCTCATCCCGGAGGAGGTCACCGGCAGAAAGGTGCGTGTAGCCGTATTTCTGGAACATGCAAAACAAACAGGCACAGGATCCCTTCAGTTTGGACATGTGCAAGGTTAACATCAGGCAACAGTGTCAACCCTATTTATCTTTGCATTGCAACAGAAAAACACAAGGAACGGCATCTTGCTGGTGATGGATCTATTCGCTCTTCAGTGAGCAGTCTGACAATATAGCACACCACGCATGGAAAGCACAGCCATAGAATCATAGAATCATTAAAGCTGGAAAAGACCTCCAAGATCATCAAGTCCAACCTTTGACCAAACACCATCATGCCAACTAAACCACAGCACTAAGTGCCACATACAGGCATTTCTTGAACACTTCCACGGATGGCGACTCCACCACTTCCCTGGGCAGCCTGTTCCAATGCCTGACATCCATTTCAGTGATGAAATTCTTCCTGATGTCCAACCTGAACCTCCCTTGGTGCAGCTTGAGGCCATTTCCTCATGTCCTGTTGCTAGTTACTTGGGAGAAGAGGTCGATCCCCACCTTGGTACAACCTCCTTTCAGATAATTGTAGAGAGAGTGACAAGGTCTCCCCTGAGCCTCCTTTTCTCCAGGTTAAAGGCCACGCCAGCTCTCTCAGCTGCTCCTCATAGGACTTACTCTCTAAACCATTCACCAGCTTTGTTGCCCTTCTCTGGACATGCTCCAGCACCTCAATGTCTTTCTTGGAGTGAAGGGCCCAGAACTGGACATCCCTGAGTAAAATGCTCAAGAGGGCTTTGGTCAGGTATTTGCGTATGGCTTTCAAAGGCAACCTTGTTATCTTTGGAAACAGGACAAGACAATAATTTTGTCTAATTACCTACTTAAAGAAAAGCAGATGAGGTTATTCTGGGTCCTTTGGAGCTGGAGTAATATCCCAAGCATAAGTCAGAAATCCTTATGTTCCTGTTGTGGCTCTGGCACCAACTTCCGCCTCCACCTTGGTGAAATCACCTATAACACGGCAGCTGCACAAAAAGTCCTCCTGCACTCCTCCAAACCCACTCTTCCACGCCTGCCCCTGCTACCTCCTTTCCTGGGATGGACATGACAAACTCAGGGCAGCCCTTGAGGAGGATAGTGCCTTTTTCCTAAGGATGACGTGGCAGATGAAGGTAAAGCAGCTACACTGGTGCCACCCTCTGTCAGCCGTGTACAGTAAACAGAAAGAGCAGAGAGATCAGGTTCAGATCATCAATCTGATGGCAGCATGCAGGAAAACAGCACACACCATTGCTCTTCTCTTTCACCTCAAACTACAGCTAAAAAAGGTCACTAATACAAAATACCAATGAAAAGTATTTATCACACTTGAATTTCTCAGACATTTATCACTGTAAATAGACACCTAGTGCAACCATAAAAATATATTCCTACCAAAGAGAAAGGCATTGTTATAAAGGAGATTTCAGAGCACAAAACTATCATTTTTCTCAGTTCATTTAACACCACAAGAAAACTGACCATGTGTACTATGCTCCTCGACCAAGTATAGTCCATAAAAACAGGCAATAAGGACATCTCCTTAGTTATTACCCAAGCTAGCTGGATATCCAAGAGCACACATACACATTCTCATCTTAAAGTTTTTACACAAAACAAAAGCAACAGCAAAAAACTTCAGGGTTAGCAGTTTGGCTGCAGCAACATCCAAAGCAAATTTCAAACAAGGTGTCTGAGAGGCATAATAATGTGACTATACACTTCGTGAGGCTGTGAACTTGGGACTAAAAACTTGGCTACTGGACTAGGTACAACAGAAATATTACACAACCCACTAAGTGACTCTAAAACATTTCAGTTGCTTTCCAATTTCACCCACAAAAGCATGGCAAGTTAGTTCTGCCATAGTCATAATTTAAGAAGGGATATAATTACCTAAATCTCCAAAACTGTACACGGTTGGCAAAAAAAAGAAGCAAGATTTTACTGTAAATAACTGTGAAGAAAAAGCTTCACTGTTCCAGACATTCTCTGTAAGCTCACTGTACTCCTGCTTTAATGTGCATTGCATTTGGATATGCCTACTTAATTGTAAATCTAAATATTAACTATGACCTACAGAAGCCATAAACCAGAATAAATCTTTCCTTATAAGCACGAAACATTACTGTGCTGAAGAACTAAATTAACATCTAGTTCTTCTTGCTGAATTTAAAGAACAGTGATTTTTTTAACATCAAATTTCTACAAAGGAGAAAACAGGAGGAAAATATAATCCCTTCAGTTTTAGAGGATTACCAAACCATTTAATTTTCCTTGGCATCTCCCTTTTCATGCATGAAAACAAAATTGAGTCAGACAATTTTTGGAATTCTCTGTCTTTTGCAACAGCAAACTAAAGTAGTTTTTAACAGCCAAACTGGGAAGGAAAAGACAGAAGTGTTTTAAAGTGCTGTTGTACAAATAGACTTGTTTTAGATAATAATAAATTGTATTCAAGAGTAACCTTCAGAATGGCTTAACCAGGCAATAAGAAAAACAAACCTCTCCTTCAGGGGCAAAACATGTATTTGTTAACTGTACTGAGCCAAGAGCCAAGGAAAACATGTCGGTTTAAACAATGCAAACAAGCAGGGAGAACGGCTTGGCTGCTGCTCACACACAGAAGGCTTCAGAGATGTGGCACTCGAGCTACTCTTGCCAGTTTTAATCAAGGCATTCAGGGCACAAAGTTTTCTTTCATCTTAGGTGAGATAAACCCTCAGCAAGTGTCCTGAATCGGGGCAAATCATCACAACCCCAAGAGCTCGCAGAAGGGGCTGTGATGTGACTGCAAGGGTCAAAACACTTTTGTATCTTCACAAGGTTTGCCTTGTGCCAGCAGGACTTTCCAGCAGTGCCAAGTCCATCTTGGTGCAATCCCCAGAACGTGACTTGTTGCCACTACTGCCTAATCCTTCTCCTCTGCAATCAAAAAGGGAGCAGGACTGCGGTTGCCAAACAATGAAAAAGCAGTTTCTCCAGTTCTTGCAGGATGCATAATGTCAGACTGAAAGGAGGACTTGAAGAGAAACTAGGTTAAAAAAAATTTCCAAATACTCAGATGCCAAGCACCTAAAATCTGGACAGATTTTGAGATTACAGAGAAGAAAAAAGAAAATATGGAATTAACTATTCTGAAATGTTTCAGAGATAATGTCTTCTGCTATGCTAGCAGACTGGCATGCTGTTCTAGAAGAAGGAAAAAAAAAAGATCAAATCACTAAGTTGCTATTGCACTAGTTCTCATTATTTTTAAAACTATTTTTATGTTAGGAGAACCATAATTCAAAACATACAAAAAACAACTGTGAATGAAAAAGTTCTGCCTTCAGCACCACTTTAGACATCTTCCACCTTTGCTTTACAAAAATAAAAAAAATAAAACATAAAAAGTAAAAAAAAAATCAATTCATCCCAGTGAAGCGGGAAGGCAAGCTCAAGTTTCCATCAATCCCACCACAGCGGTGTTCCTCAGAACAGCACTCAGCAGCACTGGATAGAGCAGAGCAGGGCACTGCTCACTTGTTTGTCTCACAGTGGCCTGCTCACTCAGTCCCCAGGCAGCAGGACAAACTGGGACACACAGGCTGTGTGCTCCACATCTCCAAATGACAACCCGAGACCGCAGCCTCCCTGGGATGCCCTTCCCTCCCGTCCCACAGCCCTTCCAGCTTTCTCCTGTCAGCCAGGATTTGCAACTTCCACTCCACAGACAGAACATGCTTTGTTTTCGGTAAATGCAATAAACAGATGAATAGAAGTGAAAACACATGAGTCATATCTGTGTCAGGCTGGAATCAGGCAGAGTCTGCCCCGGCAATCTCGAGGCAGCAAGAAAGGATCAGTGGCGAGCGGCAGCTGCCGCGGGGACTCCTGACACAGACCCCTTTCAGGGGGCACAGCGTTTATTTCTGATCCAGCCCTGTGTGGTCCAGCAGCACATCTCTCCACTAAACACACAGCTTGAGACTTCCTTAAGTGAGCAGAAGCCAAGAAAAAGCAAGAGAAACACAAATTACTCCTCTGACCTTGACTCTTAGCTTAGCTTATCGTTGTTAGTTCGAAAATGAAAGTCACAGGGCTTAAGATTTAAACAAATAAAATACAAACTTTTATTGCCCTAGTGCTGACCTGTCATATCCTGGGCAACCTTAATAAAAAAACAATGTTCTTGCTACATACACCATTCAAGAACTAGTTAAAATAAAAATAGAACTGTGTGAAGCCTGCAACCTTCATATTTTTTTTTAACCTAGAAAGCTTTTGCTTGTCCTATTAGCACAGGGAATTAAAGCTTTGGGGTACAGATTATAATGCAGTAGTAGATCTTCCATGTGCTTATTCCAAATAAAAAAAAATTTAAGACATTTTCTTAGTTTGAAATATCTTCCTGCCTCTGGGGGGAAGAAAAATAAACAAAAAAAACACATTAACAAAACCAAAATGTACAAAGGGGATCCCTCTGACAGTGCCTGCAGGGAAGAGGTGGGCAAACAGGGCACCCCAGTGCTTCAGGAGGACTGAGCTCCATAAAAGGCATCCAGTATGTTTGGGGAAGTCCAAAATTCAACACCCAGTGTTCTGCAAAATGGAAGCATACAGGGATAAATCTTCAGGGGGAAGATTTAAATTATCACTCACCATATTTTAAAAAAAGTTCAGAAATATAAATTCCTATTCCAAAAAACAACTATGAGAACTAAAGGCTAAGAAGAATACTAATACTGGACACTCATGAAAGAGCTTTCAGAAGTTGAGTTTAAAGCAAACAATTAAAAAAAAGTTTTTATTTCAAGGAAGTTAATGCTGTCTCTCAGCAGACTTCCAGAAGACAATTTACATGACAGCAAAACCTAAATCCTCTGCTACTTTCAGAGGAGTGTTTCTGATACAGTGAGTTGTTCTTTGCATTGTTTCCTTCACCCTAGGAAATCTTCTTATCACATATCCAAAGCAACTTAACAGCTTTTTCTATTTGAATATTAACTTATGCTCTTATAAAAGGAGAAGGCTCAGCATCCCACCCTGGGGAATTAATTTAGATTTAACCACAAATATACAGTCTAGGGTTGTGGTAGAGGTGAATTATATTTTAGGCACTTACAAAGGGATGTCTTGCATACCCCAAATCCCTACAGATCACCTTGCTAAAACAAAGAAGACAAAACATACAAGTCAAATCTTGCTTGAAATAACAACAAATGATTTAGTTATTATTCTTTGCACCAACCAAAGAGCTTTGCATCTCAGGCAAAGGCTGTAAGGATTTAAAATTCAAGTACAAGAAAGCGTATTTTGTGCAGATTTGACAAACGTATTTTTTTCCCCTTGACTTTACCACCGTAATTTCATAAGCAAAGTTCAGAAGTCAGCAATAAGACTCATTCATTTTGTCCTATGCACACATAATTATCTCACAGTCACAGAAAATACACTGTAGAAAGCATGAAGGTTATTGCAAGAACCTGCATTCAAATGACATCACTCAACTACACGCTCAAATATTCTGCCTCACACGACAGCTACACGACAGTCCCAGATGATGCCAAGCTCCACCTAACAGAGCTGTGGAAGGTTTCAGGAGTTAATCTGCAGAGCTGGAAGGGAGAGGATAAGAACTTAAGAGGGAATTCTGCTTTATCCCTATCTAAATAGGAAGAACTGCTCCAGAGGAGCAGCAGTTCTGCTGCATTTGCATTTCCCTGACAATTCTGTGCATTCGTGGAACATGCAAGAGTCAAGTCTTCCCTCTGTGTCGGGGAAAGCCAGCCTGGCTCAGCTGTCTCACCCAACCTTATCTGTGGAGATAAAGAATCCTAATCACTTACCTTGTGTTCCCTTCCCTACACTGTGTCAATACCCATTTCCGCTTGTTATTATGTCTTCTTCCCTCAAATCATTTCTCCATTTGGGTCCAAGTTTGGCATGAATACATGCCTTCTCCAGAATCAGGGATTTCAGCACACACACATACTGAGCAGTCATGATTTAGGCTAGTACTTAACAAATACATATTTCACCTACAATATGGGATGCCCATCTCCCTTTTTTGGGAATGTAAAGCGTAGTCAGCAAAACAATTACAACGCTTCTTTGAGAAATCATTCCAAGGTACTAAGTCATGTAACACCTTTACAAAACACAGACACCCTTGGTTTTTAATAAAAATAGTTTGATGTTAAAATAATACAGGATCTCACCTCAGCCAAATGAGACTTCTTCCACATGTGATGTGCTCTGTCCCAGATCTCCAGTATGAATAGCAACCAAGACATATTTATAGTTCATACTGACTTTTTGTTCAGCACAACCTTCAGATTTACAGCAAGATACTGGGTCAGATTCATTCCAAATGTAAACTAATATTATTCAGTCCATTTACAACAAGGATGAATGAGGTTTATTATGACTCAGCTACAGGCCCTCTTCTCTGTGGCAAGCTGCCAACAGGGTTTAAAATGCAAATAAAAACACACTTTCAACCTAAATACAGCACTGACTACGTTAGGTCCCTTTGCCCGCCTGCACCAGGGCTCTCTGGGGGCTGCCAGGGGCCAGGCCGAGGATTTGTGCTTAAAAAAGCCACTGCTCTTCAGTACTTCTGCTGTGTTTCATCCACACTTCCCTGCTCCTGTCCGCTTTTCCTAAGTTTTCCAGCAGCTTTGCATCAGTCCAACTCTCCCTCGAGCTACCTCAGACCTTCTCTCCCCCAGGTTTTAGCCAGTGACTCCCACAGAGTTATCTGAGCAAGTAGAAAGGCTTTCCATGGGAGTCAACAGGTCTGAGTGCTTTCCACTGTCAGCCCACTGACTTCCATAAACGTCTTTCCATGCAGTGAACAGGATTAGCAGAACTACAGCAAATTTGCACTATTATAATTTGGATTTCCCTTTCCAGGCTTAGAGAAGAGAAGAAAATAAATACAGTACAAGCAAAATTTTTCTTTTCCATCTTCCCTTTCTAGCTGCAAATACAATTTGAGCTGCAATGGCTCATTTGAACTCCTCCTAATAAAGTGGTCTTTATCCAATTATATCAGCCTATCCAGCCAAAGGCATTTATACTTCTAAACAGAGGCCAGCAGCCACACACAAGGTACTTCAGCCCTGAGGCTACACTAATGGTTTGGTGAAAGCCATTAATGACAGCCTACAAGATTCCCCTATAGTTTAAGCTCATTTGTTTGCTGCATGCCAGAGGCTGAATTTGACCTTACCAAAAAGGCTTTATGAGCACCACGAACCTTTCATTCCACAATTTAATTTAATGAATATGCTGGTTTGAATGCGAGTCTGTAATTTGAGGTTGAAATCCTACAGAACTAAAGTCATAACGGCATTTTTCAGTCTGGACCAAATTCACATAACTCAGTTATACAATACTGAGGTCTGGGATATAACAGCAGCGTGGATAAACTGTAACAGCACTGCCAGGGCACCACCAGAACAGACAACACACACAGCGTGTCCATTCCAGGAGTTCTGGGATTCTTTCCCACCAGTAGTTTCAGGAACAAGGGCATCACCACAGTTCTTAGACATTTCTTTCAGTGAGGGTATGGATAAGCTTTGATCCTACATGGCTTTTAATCAGTAAAAATACATACAACCGCTCAGAAAAAAAAATGAAAAAAAAAATCAAAGAGCTGTTTCAAATCCAACATACACACATGTTTGGAAGCGTTCAGCCTTAACTACTTCCTTAATTATCCACCTGAATACAGTATAATTATCCCTGTGGTTTTTGGTTTTTAAAAGGGCAGCACTACACCATGCAGCATTCACCGTTCCTTCTTAGATACTTGTTCTGTCTCAGAGCACTGTAAAAATGTATTTGGAAAACTGAAAATCTGATAATATAACCGAAAGCTTTGTCAAATTATGCTGCCAGTTTTAGTCTCTTTGAAAAGCAGGAACAAGATCTATGGGATCAGGACATTCCTTGACCTCTACCGTACTCTGTCACAGAACCAAATTTTCATTCTATTTTTAACATTTTAGTTCTACAACTTACTGAGATGGCACAGGGCCAGAAAGCCAACACCCTGCAATGCCTGCTGTGCCAGCTGTTACATTTATGGGACAGGCTTCAGAAGACACGGACCTTGATCCCACACATGTGAAGCCAACGTGTTCCCAATCGCCGTGGGACACCTCAGATCCACTTCCAGGCCACGACACCGGCAGTCTAAGCATCTGAGCCATCTACGTGGCCCTGCCAACGTGTAACAGAGCCACTGACCCGGGATGGGCTGCAGGACCGGCCTGGCAAGGCAGCACCCCCCGGGCAGCCGGGAATGTCTCCAGGGCCGCTGTCCCGCCCTTCCACCAAGGCACAGCAGGGCAGCATCCAGACCCTAAGCGGGTGTCCCCAAAGTGGACACAAAAACCCCAAATGGGTGTCCCCAAGTCAGATGCCAGCGCAGGCAGAGTGGGATCCCGCGGGGCTGAGGGAGAAGGCAGGAGAAGGGATAAAGTCTAGGCGGCCTGATAGGGGCAGGAATGGGGGCTGCCCCACCACTTCACCCGCTAACGGGGAGATGTGGGTCAGTTATTTTTATTTATCGCCTCCAAGGGGCGGGGGACTGGCGACAGCTCCATAAGAGACCAGACCGCAGGGCAGGTATGGGGGAGGACACGCTGCCCAAGCGACCCCCGCAAGGAGGGTCACGGACCCCACTGCGGGGGATCCGACACCTCCCAGAGCCCCCCGGGGCCGCCCCGCAGAGCCCCCACCGGTGCCCCGTCTCACCTCCACGATGCGAGCGCATTGCGTCCCCTTGCCCGCTCCGGGCCCGCCGAGGACGAAGACGACGACGGGCTTCATGAGGAGAAGGAGGCGGCGGCGGAGCAGCAGCAGGACAGCGGCGGCGGGGCGGCGGCCGGGCGGCGGCCGTGCGGCGGGCGGGGAGCGGCGGGGGCGGGGGCCGGGGCCGTGACCGGGGCTGTGGCTGTGGCGGAGCCACCGCCGCGCTGTCCCCGCGGCTGGAAAGTGCTTCCGGGTCCTGGGCGGGGCGGGGCGGACACGTGGGCGCCGCCGGGGCTCACGGACCGGCACAGCGGCTGGGAACGGGGAAAGCCGGAGCGGCGCTGCAGCAGGATTGGGAGTGCCGGCTCACGGCTCGCCCGCCCCTGCGGTGCCGGTTCGCGGTTCGCCCGCCACAGCCGGTCTGGGAAGGACCCGGCAGCATCCCTCGCTGCCATGGCAACGCCTCCGCGCCGCCGCACTGCGCCTGCGCGCGGCCCGCCCCGCTAGGGGCATTTTTAAACCCCCTGCGCGCGCGCTGGCGGTTGGTTTGCCCGGGGCGCGCTCGGATTGGCCGAGCGGGCGGTCCGCCCGCCGCGCGCCGATTGGTCCGGAGCGGGTGGAGGGGGCGGGTCGCGCGCTCCGATTGGTCCGCGGGGAGCGGGGGGCGGGCGGAGGCCGCAGAAGGCGCCGGAGCGGACGGGACCGGCGGGACCGCGGTGCGGTTGGGATTTCTTCACCGGGCTCTGCGGGGACGGTGTCACCGGCCCTTCTCCTCCCGCAGGGCCCCGCCGCTGCCCCGCGGGCTGCAGCGGGCACAGGAGGAGGAGGGCGGGCAGAGCTGCAGCCTTGCTCCGACCCCCCATTCGGCGCGACCTGGATCTGAGGTACCCGCTCTGCGCCGGGCGAGCCCGCATCGGCCCCGGCCCCTCTGCGAGTGCCCCTCTGGGTATAAAGAGCTACGGGAGGGAGGGGTTCTGCTTCGTGCTTGCCAACAACTAGTGGAAACCGGGGCCTTAAAGGAGTCTCCCCTTTTGCAAACTTAAATTTGGAGGTTGTTTTGGTTTGGCTTGGCTTATTTGACTTGTTTTATTTTTGACTTATAACGGGAATCACTTAAGTCCCGCTAGAAACATGAGAGGTGGATGAGTTCCTTAAAGGACTGCCTTAAAAATAAAGTCCTTTCCTGGCAGCGTGAGGAAACGCAAAGGAAGCACCTTTTCTTGGCAAAGTTTCGCGCTTCAAATAACTACAAAATAAACTTCTCGCTTATTTGTTAAAAGGTGTTGAGGCATTTGCCAAGTGATGTGGGCTGTCAGTTGTTTTGTATTTTACTTGATATAGTTGGTTTACAAAACTCAAAAAAAATCTGCTCGTGTAAATAATTTAGCGTAGTTACATACTAATTTCTTCAGGGCTCTTTGAAGTCTGATGGCAAGTTTTGCACTATATTATTTGAGTTAACCCAAAGCTTTATTTCAGAGGCCTTCAAAGCTTAAGTGGATTGTGTGCTTGCTTTAAATAAAGTGACTAAAATACGGTTTTGGGAGGCTGCACTCATGTTAAATTGCTAAATCAAGCTTCTCTGTGTGCTATGGGAGTTCCTAATTACTGATAACTCTCTTCTTCTATAAACTATCCAGAGCAGCTTTTTCTTGGGCTTTATCTGCAAACTTGTATTTTGACTTCTCATCTGCATGAAGAAACTGTCAGGCGGAAAATAAAAGTTTTGTGTTGACTTTGTAACTCTGACAACTTCATAGGACAAACTTTCTGCTTTGTTGAGCTGGACTTGAAACAAAAAAAAAATACCAACAGCTTACGTATCCTATTTCTTGTTTTTACTGTGTCACACTTCTGTTCCTTCTTTTAAACATAATAAAATAATGATGTACCTTTGTCCATTTTTAATCTCTGTGATCTTCTTCCCAGATTTGTTCCTGAAAGGATGGTCCCTTTCAGTTTCCCTCTGTCCAAATGTGCACTTTGGGACCCAGTCCCCATGGGCGACGTCATTGGCGCTCATGTTACCTACTACAGGTATCAACAACCCTCTTTGTGAAGTTGAAAGTTAAAATAAATTATGAATTGTGTGATTCAAAGCCTCCTTTTGAGTTTTTAATGCTGTTGTATGACAAGGCACAAGGACTTATGTTATAAGCATATAGGGATTTTTGTTGGAAAGATTTGAGTTTCCCTTTCCGTGGGGTAGCACAGTCAAGTGGGGTTGGAGGACTCTCAGTCTAAAGTAACTTAGTTGCTTTCAGTTTTCTCAAGTAACTGCATGTTTGTAGCTTTCTTCAACACGTTTTTCCTTGTCTCTAAATATATACAGAGAAAAACATGGGTTTTTTTACAAATGGGATGCAGATGGTGTGTCTCAGGTAAAACTTACAACTAAACATCTGACTTGCTTCAGTAATCTGGATTAAAATATTAAAAGTTCCTATGTTTTGGTTCTTATTGTTTGCTTAGAATTGGTCTAGGGGCAAATCTGAAGCACTTTGGAATTTCTAGAGCAGGATATTCCAAATCTGACTTGAAAAACAAATGGAGGGTAAAATTTAATGATTATTACTTATATGGGTGATTTTTCTGTAGGTGCTACAAAAATCTTGCTGTAGTTATTAGAGCAAGTATGTGGATATTTGTGGTGGGTAGCCCTTACGTAAGGGGCCTCCACTTGAATTTGCCACACAGTCTTCTTTGAGTTAATATTAAAACCTCAACATTTTAACAAAGTTTAAAATAAATTACTTTTATGGAGGCACTTCATTTAATCTTGAGCAGGTAGGATATGAGGCGCCATCACCATATTCACATAAACCAGTAGCTTCAGGCCAAAATCAGATAAGCTCTCTCAAGCTAAAATAACATTGATGTATTTGCTGCCCTAGATTCCAATTCACTACAGTTTTTACCAAATAGTGGTTTTATAATTACCTGACCTTTCTCCATACTTGCATTCCTGTGTCACTGGGCCCAGTGTGCTGCTGCTTTAAGCATCCACAGTAAATATAGAGCTAAAATGAGTTAACGCCTCTTCAGAAATAGTTAAGCTTTTTTGCCTATTCTACTCTTTAAACTTATGAGACTTTTTAAAGGTTCTCTGTTTTGCTTTTAGTGTTTCTGACTTTTCCTGTGTGCTATTAAAATAATTCACTTGTGTTCATCTCTAGTTTTTGTGACAATAGTGCCCTTCAGATGAAAAAGCTTTTCCCTCTCATTGTTACTTATTCTCCATGGGAAAAAAAAAAAGCTCTTCTCTCTCCTTGCTATTTATTCTCCATGGGAAAAATTGTTTCCCTTCTGATGTTGGTTTGCTGGACTAGTCAAGCCAAATATTCTTGTTAAGATGGTTTGTGACTTAAACTTGCTTATTGTCTCTCCTCAGAAACCCCAAGTTATCTCTGCTGGAGAAAACCTTACGCCTTGCCTATCGCCATGCAAAGCAGAATGAAAAGAAATTGCTCTCCTGTTTTCTGCTTGGGACCCTTGCAGTAAGCAAAGGTAATTTGAAGCATCAGGTAGACAGTCAATACTGGCTGGTTGAGTAAGCTGTTAAGTAGCCTGAGTTGTTGCTTTTGGACTCTTAACTTTATTTGTTTATTTTAAAGATGGGGAAGGCGTAACGCTGACAGTCGACCGCTTTGATCCTGGTCGGGAAGTTGCTGGCGGATCGGGCAAAATTCCGACTGCATCTCTTCCTGGAGACTTTCTGATTCCATGTACAGTTAGTGCCTGGGGGCCTGCTTCAGATAATGTTATAGTGCACAGTGCTGAAGATATCGGCTCGGCTTTCAAGGTTGGCAGCTCTTAGCTGGGTCTCTTAAACAGTAAACTCCTCCAGGCAGGAGGCTGGACTATGCACAGGGCTTGATTCCCAACACAGCAAGCTTATGGTTGAGGCAAGACTATGTAGTTAATTATGTGAAATGAGCTGCCTGAGTGTCATTGAAAAGTGTATTGGAAACTGTTGAAATCAGTTAGTCATCACAGGTGTTTGGGGATCCCACAGTCTTTAATCTTGGACTAAAATCTTTCTGTCTGACCAAGGTTTTTCAGCTGGTTTAACCACCATAACCAGCAAAACAGTGATTGCAGCAAACTTACTTAAACAAGAGAAAACAGCTTTTTTTTTTTTTCTTTTTTAAACTATCATGAATGAATTGCAGTATTTAGGCAGTTGTTGATAAGGTGTTGCTAGGGAAGTGGCTCACAAGAAACATGTAAAGCCTTCTGTAGGTTAGTAGCCATAGTTACTGTGCCTATCAGTTCTGTGCTCTGCTGTAGACATAGAGTCTACTAAATTCACTGTCCAGTCCTGTAAATTTTTCCCTGTAGTTGTTGTAGTGTGTATTTTATAGCACAAATTAAGCTTGCTTCACATCTAAATTTTCTCATGATTATACATCCAGATGTTAAATTACAAATTTCCTGATTGCAAGTAAGAAAACTTCGACAGATCAGCTTGAGCCTTCTAGTTGTCTGTTACTCATATAAAAATATAATAACCTTAAGTTTTTTAATACATCATAAAACAAAGCTAAGGTATGCATCACTAATTTTCAAGTGTGTTCTACATTAGTCATTATATTTGGTAGACCAGTGAGCTTTGGAGACCTGAATTAATGGCTTTTTGTATAGTACCTGTTGCAATAGTAGCTATGATGAATGATTTGAGTTCCTAATGTAATACATCTTGCATCATGGTAATCACAGGAAGATAAGTGTATTTAACTCTTCTTTTTTCCTTACTTCTAGGGTCTGCAGAACAGTCTGTGCAGTAAAGAATCACTGGATCTTTCTAAACTGCTCACTATTAGAGCTCACATTGTTTTCACAGAAAACCTGGATAATCTACATTTTAATTTTCGCTGGGCTTCTATTACTGTGGCAAATACCTTGGAATACACCCCTGTGAAGTCTGTCCCAATTATTCCAACAGCCCTTGCAAGAAATTTGAACAGCCCTATGAGTATTGCACAAGTTCAAGGAACCTGTAAATGTGGGTGAGTAAAGGGTATTGCTAAAGCTGTCAAAGTTGCCTGGCAGTTTGTTGCCTTTCTTAAAGGAGGTAGGTAGGAGAAACCTCAACTGTACTTTTCTTTTTAGTAAAATAGCTGGCATAAAAATAACATAACTTCTGGTCTTGGAAAAATACTGAAAGTTGTGAACAAGAAACAGGAAATGGGGTGGAGCAAAAACATTAACTGGTTCAGTAGAAGTTCTTGCTCTTGGCTTCAGTAGAAGGATCTTCCTACTGGGGTGGGGAGACACACCTCGAGATAACATAATAAATATAAACACCATCCAGCTTTTTAAACAACAGCAGCGCTTGTCCTGGGAATGAAAATCAGATGAATGCAAATCAAAGCTTCTTTTGTTAATGGTGCTTCTAAGATGGTATTGGGGAATCATCATTCTGACTGGGAACTAATTTAGTAGGATGAGCTAAGGATAGATCAGGGAAACAATTTGAAGCAACTGAATGTCATTTTATTTGGAGAGAGACTTTGAGTGCCTCTCTGAAAGTTACTCTTCAAATTTAACATGACTTGCACTTCTGGATTTGTTGTGAATACTAATTCTAGTATTCACTAAAATACTAGAATATTTGATCATTCTTTCATACATGGGGACTTGATGAAAAGCTGAGGAGTTGCTGTAAATGTGGAATAAGAGCAGTTTTGATTATTTTATTTTTTTTCCCAAACTTCTTTTCTCACAGTATTTTCTAAACTTGTATTTTTCCTCTTCAGGATTTTTTTCTGAAAGACTGCCTTCCAAAATACTAAAAAAAAACCCCAACTTTTGCTTTCTTTCAGCTACCTTACTATGGACCAAACACGGAAATTACTTTTGCTGCTTGAGTCTGATCCCAAGGCTTACGCTCTGCCATTAGTTGGAGTGTAAGTGTTGTGCTCTGTTTGTCCATGTTAATACACATTGATTTGACATGTATCTGAGGGATTGCACAGTGGAAACTTGGTAACAGAACTGGCTCTAACTGGATATTTTTTCTTACTTCTAGTTGGCTGAGTGGAGTTACTCATATCTGTAGTCCTCAAGTCTGGGCCTGTTGCTTGCGATATTTGTTCAGTTCTTCAATTCAAGAAAGGCAAGTCACTTTTATAGGTAAAACACAGAAGCTATTGGCTGCCTGAAAATGTATTCCACAGAAATGCATGGCAGCATGGGCTCTGTTCAAAGATACTTGAGGGAATTCTGTGATATGTATGTTGTATAGAGGTAGAGCTGTCTGTTTTAAATGTTCTTTCTGGTTTTGGCTTCTGCCTCAAGAATTTTCTGTGACTGAATTGTTGGAAAGCTGGACTGATATCTCAAAGACAGAAGAGGGTAAACATTAATATGAAGGTCATTGCATTTTAGTTTAAACAAGAAGCTGCAAGCAGGAAACAGTACTTTAAACAGTGATGGAGTTTTGGTTTTGAACTTTTCTTATGGGTATTTTCCTTGACATAGGCTTTCTCCCTGGTTGTACCTGACCAACATATTAAAGCATATTGCTTTGCAGCTAATACTGCCCTGTTATGCCTTCCTGTTAAATAGTCAGGTTTTTTTATAGTATTTGCATTCTGGGGTGGGTTTTTTTCATTATGATGTTAGTAGATAATCATTCCTCATTCTCTAAATCTTTTCACTTGTGATGTTTGCCAGTTTATATTTACGTGGAAGCTGGGAGGGAGTTCAGGTGTTTACAGTTTTAAAACTGCACTTCAGTTAAATGAAACTTTAAAATATGCTCTATGCATAAGCACTTCTTCTGCTTGACCACACCTGTTTTTAAGTTATAAAGTAAAACCACATTTGGTGAACAAATGTGTGTGTACTTACAGAATAGGCTTCCTTGCCTTAACAACTTAAATACATCCAAATACAGATAAGAGCCCAATGAGATTATTAGATGGAGAAGTTAGATGCTTGACTCTCATTATCTCTCACTGATTCCATCATGGAACTGGATTAGACAGATTTGATGAACCATGCAAACAGAATTAACCTCTGCAGGCTAACTGGTTAATCTGCCTCAAACATTTTTAACTCTTTAAATTGTAAGCATAATTTTGAAGTTGTATGTAAATGCGTTTTCCAAGCGTCCTGTTTCTACTGCTTTAGAGAAATATATTATTTAAAGAAAAAGCAAACAAAAAAAATTCCACAAACAAGCATTTTACAAGTGGTATAAAAAGAAAGTAGTGCTACCTTTTCCTGGAAACACATTATTGTCATTATCCTTGAACTTTTGTGTTAAATGCTGACTTGTTACTCCTTGTTCTCAGCTTGTAGAAAAAAAACCCTTCAATATAATTTTTTCTTTTAATTTCTTTGCTACTGAGAATTTTTTTGACGTTTAGGGATAACTGAACCACTAAGTGTCTCTGTAATTCATCTTCAATTAGATTCTTAAAAGAAAATTAAACACAGTATCATTTTTACAGATGTTTTCTTCTATGCTATTCTTGAAGTCTTCCAGGAAGTCATTTAAAGTCCTAAGTGATCATACAGGTTTGAACTACAAAGGACATGAATTTCTCTACTTTTCCTTGATTCTTGCATGTGGTTTCAATCATAAATCCACCTGCTTCATCTATAGCTCAGTACCATTCAAAGTGCTGTGATTCACCAGTTTGCTAAACTGTGTGAAAATTTGCTCCCTGTATTGAGAATCTAAGGGCCTTCTTCATGTTTAAGTTTTTTAATGACGTGTTCTTCTTCTATTTTAGGGTGTTTTCGGAATCTGGGAGGTTTCTTACTGTGCTTTATTCATTGACACACAAGGAACCAGAGTTTTATGAGTGTGTTCCTTGCAGTGGACAGGCTGAACTGGGGTTTCAGATCTTAACTTGCCATGAGACAGTACAGCTCTTCAAAGTAAGTGGCTTGGTTTCCTACTGCATCATGGTACTTCAAAAATTGACTTATAATGTGACCCAAGTGGAACTGCAGTGCTTGAAAATGATGTAGCTCTATAAAGCTACCTTTTCCCAGTGATTAATGTAAATGCAGTTTGTCCCTCAAACTGAGAGATGACTTCCAAAGTCAGCACTGCTCACTTTTCTAACAGCATTAAGGATCTGTCTTTGAAATGTGCTGTGTTGTGCTCTCCTGCCAGTGACTTTGGCTTTATGAGCAGAGAGTCAGACTTCCTGTAGCATTTGTTAATCTGGTGTGCTGTGTGTGCACTGGCCACATCTAACAGCTGCTGTGGGTGATGCTTTCTAGAGAGCAAAGCTGAGGACTGTGCTTTGCTTGAAGTTGAATGCAAAAAGGAATTCAGTGGTCACTAATCAACAGGTCTCTTGTTGCACTACAGTCATCAAGTGCAAACAATTTTACCTTTTTGCAAAGTAACTCTTTGAAAGAATTTTATGATACAGCCTCTGGGACATAACTAGTAAGGTTTGAGGAAATTCTAGGAAATATCATTCCCTTGCATGTTTTTCTAGGCTTGTTCAGAATCTGAAGTTGAATTGTTAATCTGCCCAGTAAGTGCTGCTGTGCTCTGGCAAAGAAGCAGCAACTGTAGTGTGTGTCCTGTGCTGTGTTTACCCTGTTCTTCCAATTAAATTTCCCTATTCAGGGCTGCCTTCCACCTTTAGCCTAAGTGCAGCTTAGCTTTCTAAAGATGACCATCCTCTCAACAGAGATTCACTTCTGTTGCCTCCAGGACTTGCCCAGCTGTGGTGTGTGAAGCAGTATAGGAACATTTGCTGTTTCCTATAGTGGTGAAGGCTTGTGGAGGAGTGTCTGAGCAGTTACAGCAAGGAAGCATCTGCTCATGGCTATAATTAGCCCAACCACTTCACAGAGTAGCAGGGGAACAGCGTTAAACAGGAAGGGAAGTTGCCTCCCTCCTTGTAGTGGTGAAAAATTTGAAAGTAGAGGACAAGCAGAAAATAATCCTATAAACGTCCTTAAAACTGTTTCTTTGGGAGTGGTACCTCAGTGATTGAAAGTCTGAATGTTTCATGCTTCACAAATATGGAACACTTTTTTCCAGAATGTTGAACCCTCAGACAAGACCCCTATCCAATTTGAGTTGAGTGCAGAAAACCAAAATGCAGAAACTGAGTTCTTCAGCAGAGTTTGCAAGAAACTTCCAATCAGAAGGTAAATCTTTCAGACGCCTTTTATATGGAAAAATTAAATGTTTATTTGATGAGGTTTCTGACCTCTTCTGTGCCATGTGTCAGTTTAGCTATGTATACGTATTGTTGCATTAAAATCTGTGTATGAGCTTTTATTATTCCTAGAGTTAATATTTTTTCAAGTGAGATGGTTGAGTTGACTTGTATTCCGAGAGAAACTACTCAGAGTTCTGCTCTTGGTACTGGTGGTTGTAATGCAGTCAATGTTTCTAAAAAGGCTTCCTTACTGATGAAGCTTAGTTCACTGTATTAAGCTTTTGAGATCTGTCCTTTGAAGCAAATCTCTAATTGAAATCTACTTAAGTTGGTAAAAATTCCTTTTTTCTTCCCACTTCTCACAGCTCCAAGACCTGGATAGGTTGAAATTTAGCAATTTTAATAACCTGGCTTATCCATCAAATTTTTATCTGTAACTGAGGTGGCCTTTATTTTCCTTCAAACAATGTTACAATCTTTACTGTAGCACTTTCTATCTTTAGTATAAATCAGTGCTTTGCTGTTAGAATGTCACTTAAAAGATGTGTATATGTGAGGCTGTGGGGAGGGAGGGTTCGTATCTCTTTGCCCAGAAGCAGCATTTGTACTTTCACTGTTTGATCTTAAAACTATTTGCTGTGTGAACTCCCTGTCTAACCAGGGAGAAGATGGATAGCAACTGCTTCTTGGAAAAATGATGCTGATATTGCACTGTAGATGGCACAGTGAAAAACATGAAATTTCATGTTACTGCTGCCAAATCTGACAACCAAACGTTTTTACTTTGATTTATTTTGGTTTTAGTCCTCTCCAGGGCTCTTCACCCAGCAAGTTGTCAGCAAGCGATCACGACTCTGGTGTAGAAGATGAGGATTTATCCCCCAGACCAATTCCAAGTCCTCACCCAGTGAGTCAACAGGTAAGTAATAATTGCTCTGGACATCTCAAATGTGACAGTTGGAGCAGCAGAACTCATTGTAAGGGGACCAGAGAGTGTAAAGCCTCTGTCTCAAAGTGCTGGAAGGGGAAAACAGAATTGAAGAAATTAAGAGGCCTAACTCCTGCTCTAGTTAACCTGCCTTTTTTCCAGTATTCTAGACACTTTAATTCCTGTATATGCTAGGATTTGGAAACAGAGATAGTAGTTTCTACTTTAGGAATCTTGCTGCTGTTCAGTGGAAGAGCTGTGATGTCGGAAGCAACGACAGAGACAGCAAACTCATGTAGTTTTGGGTGAATAAGTAAATAAAGATCTGCTGTCCTTTTTTTACTGAAGTGTATACAAATACAATAAATAACAGCCCTTGTACGGTCTAGAAGGATGTAACAGTTGTGGATTATTAAATAAGTTCTGTTGTACCAACCTCCTGGGTCTAAAAATAGCAAGAAGGGGAATATGCATACTTTGAAATGACATGGACCATTCATTTGGTACATCTGTTATGCTGCATGAAAGCAATTTTTTTCCCTTAAGAATGACCCTAGAGAGCTTGCTGCTTTTTCTATATCTGGATTCTCCAGTGTTTTAGGAATGTATTCAATGTGTAATTGATTTCGAGCTGATGATCGTCATACGTTGATTTTAAATTAAAACATTTTCTTTGAGGAAATTCTGCATGTAATGATCAGATAATATTTTAAAATTATCTTAAATTTGTGTAATTGTCCTTTCAGGTTACCAGGATTTTTCCTTCAGTGCCAGAACTGTCACTTATTTTGGATGGGAGTTTCGTGGAATCAGGACAATTGTCTAAGCCTATGGGGACTTCAAATGCTAAAAGTCTACCCTCAGTGCCAAATCAGCCTATTAAAAAGAAGTCCTGCTTGAGATCTACATGTCACCCCACCCAGCTCTCTGAAGACAGGCAGAACTTTTCTGCTAATATGGGAGATCCCTCTTTGAGGCAATTACCAAATCCTATAAACCAGAAAATTCCAGCTTCAATGCCTTCCAGAGGAAAGCAAGCTCTAGTACAGCAGCAGATGCACTGTAAGAACACTTGTCCTCAATCAAGAAAAAGTTCAGGGTCGTCTTCTCCTTCAACCCCTTGTAGTGGGCCTTCCCCAGATACATCTGTGCACCACCCCAGAAAGCCATCAGAGAGACTTGTATTAAATCCCGAAAGTGTCGCACAACAGGGAGAGCCTCTGGTTAGGAGAACATCGGTATCCTCTTCCAAGCAGCTTCCTGCTGTTACACAGCCAGTCCTCTACAACTCTGCTTTCTCACCAGAGAGCTGCAGACACCCACCAGACCTTCAGGTGCCAGTTCAAGTGCCACCTTGCTGTCCAGGATGCAGCTGTCAGTGTCCTGCTTCCATCCACTATAACCCGGTAAACTCGTGGCAAGGAATTGCTAAAATGAACCCCAAACATGGAGCGGAGATCCAGTTGGAGATGGCTCAACAGAAGCCATGTGCAGTGCTCCATCAAAATATCATTTGCCCAAATATTTGCTGCAATCCAGGATATGCCCCAAGCGGCCCTATAAGCCCGAGCTGTCATGGGAAAGCAGGGAGCTGTTCTCTGGACAACAGCTTATCACCTGGAACGAGGATGCCGTCAAGTGCAGGCCCCTCGAGTCCACAGTTCTGTGCAGCCCACTCACCCTGCCTGCACACGCCTGCTTCTAAAGCAGGATCAGATAATGGAATGATGGGATTATCTCCAGATGCATACCGGGTTCTTACAGAGCAAGATAGACAACTCAAATTACTTCAAGCTCAGGTTTGTGGAAATGGCAGCTTTCTCCTCTGGCCTCTTAGTGATTATGATTTGATAGTTCCACTACCAAAGGAATTAAATTAACTGTTGTCTGTCTGTGTTGGAGCAAGGGAGGCTGTCATACCAGCTGCAGTCTGGGCATGGAGAGGGGTCCTGATGAGCTCTGCTCGTTGGTGTCCCTTAAATGAAAACTATTTGGCTAACATCTAATTCAGTTTTGTGTTTATTTTATCATATTACCATAACATGAAAGTTTCCCTTTAGCAGTCTTTTGCGATGCGAAATATATAAATGCCTTGTCACATATATGTTTGTCTGTGTGAAAGCAATAACTTACTGCTTAGGCTTTGAAATTATTGTAAGCATACAGATGAAGCACGGAATGTTCTCATCTGTTGCTTTGTCCACCTGCAAGTCTGCACCTCCCTGAGCTTTTGCTTTGAAGATTTCAGTTGTCTGCAGCAGACTGACAGGATTCGTTAGATCTTTGTTGCTGTGCTGGAAAAGTGGACTTTGTGAATCTCACTGAGTTCTGTTACCTTACCAGGTTAAGTTTCTTCAAAGTATCAGCCCCTTAATTAAATTGCTGTCTCTGAATTTTGCAGAGTATGATTTGAGGCTGAAGAGCCAGAGTTTAAATTTTGCTGCTGCTGCTGAATGATACAAATCAGAAAGTTGTTTACAGTACTTAAACTAGAAAACTACAGCTGAAATAAGTTTTTGGTATACTTCCTGTATGTCAAATCAAGCTCTCAAACATGGGTTGTGCATGTGAGACACCTCTCCTTATTGCAGAAATGCAGCCTTTACTGTTATTTTTCCCTGGAGCTGCAAACTAATGGGTGGACAGAATGGATGCAAATCCTAGAGTGAAGATTGCCTGGGCAACCTTAATTTTATCATTTAAGTGCTTAGTTTAGTAATTAATACAAAGTTAGTATAGGGACAGTTGGCATATAAATGCTTGGCTGGTAAGTCGGTAATAGGCTTTGTGTATGAATGAAAGGGACAAGGAATACTTCCAACAAGTGTGGTGCAAATAGGCTTTACTCAAGCTGTCTTGGTGCTGGCTTTGCCAGTGTGCTTAAACCTCTTCTTTGCTAGCTCTGCCAACATCAAAATTGGTGTTTTGATTAATGCTGTGTGCACTGCTGAGAACTGGAAGGTTATCAGAACTTCTTTGGCAGTGCAGCCTGGACTTGAATCCAGATCTCAGAGGGACCCAATTTAGTAATTCACTTTTGCCTGTTATAGTTTATATGTAATTGTGCAAATCGTAACTTCCCGATAACCGTTACAGATCCAACGCTTACTGGAAGCACAGGCTCGCCAGGCTTGTTCCCCCGAGCCGGCAGCAGCAATCCATGCTCTGCAGCCCGAGAAGCAAAGGGACCTCGTTTCTATGGAAACACAGACCTCACCACGTTCGCACATGAGGAGAAGTGTGAGCGTTGCTGTGAGCACAGGTAACGCTTCGTTCTTTTAAAGTAGACTGGCACCGCTTTTTCTGGGTGTTTCTGGGATTTATTTGGCCAGGGAGGGAATGTTTTGCAGAACTGCTGAAGCTGTGCAAACGTGCACCTAGATCCACAAGCCAGCTAAGTTCTCTTGGTGTTACTTGCAAGTTTAGGCTGGAGTTACTTTTGTCTTTGGGCTGTAATGGCAGTGACTGCCATCACTGAAAGAATTATTTGTCCGATAGCTTTAGAAAGATCTTGTATTTAAAACTGTGCCTTACTGAAAGAAAAATCCACATCTTTTTTGAATTAATACACTGTTTCGAAAAGTAATAGCTTCTGTGCCATATAGGGTTCTAATAAATATATTATCAATGTTGTTTGTAAATCATGCATGAAGAGGAGACTGTATTTGCTTTAATTTAGGCAAGTTATGCAGCTGTATCTGTAAAGTTACATATTAATGTATTGGTTCCTGTTAAATCCGTGGAAATATTGTGGTTAGTCTGGAGGAAACTTTCAAACAGGCTCAAGGTCAGTGCATTAAAATGATTTAATATGACAATTTCTTTTTGTCAAGTATGCTTTGGAAGAAACTAGGACTTGAATGATGTTTTGGCAACTCTTAGCTGATTTAAACCCTAAATCACTTTTTAAATGGCAAAAAAAAACGTGAATTGGAGAAAATTGTTCCTTTGGCTTTACAAAGCCAAAGCGTCTCAGAAGAAAGTAGTGACTTTCTTAAATGGGTAAATCTTTAATTTTTGTCCTAGGTGCTAGTTTATTTTGGAATACAGCCTCAGAGAAGCAAGACAATTCCATACCCCAGGGGAAAAAAGAGGATGAAGAGATTTCCAAGGAAGACATAAGCATTTCAATTAGTGCTGAACAAGATGCAAGTAATACAAGTATTGCTTCTTCTTTAAGAGTGGTTGACATTCCCAGCTTCGTAGAGAGTACTCATCTTGTGGAAGAAGGAACTAATCAGAGCATTCCCCAGTAAGTAACCAGAAATATCTCGTGTTCACATAATAGGCTGAACTGCCTTTCATAAGTTACTACTTTCATAACATTTTTATCCTCGGAAATTATAAATAGTCACCTGACTTTAGTTGTGTTCTTTCCTTCTTTCTTTTTTAATTGTGCATCGAATTGTGCAGCTCACCAAAACACAGTTGCCTTTAGAGTCTGCATTTATCAGTCATGCAGGTTTAGCTTCCCTACCTATCAGCAGGAGCTGATGGTGAAAGCCTTTAACTTGTAAAAGCATGTACAGTGCTGGCAGCATTCCTTTTCTTACCTTAAATCCTGACTGAAAAAGGGGATGCTGCTATAGGCAGTTGTTTTCTTACAGTGGCTTTTCCCTGTCAGCATTCAGAACTCTTCCAGTTCTGAGGGTCTTGGGATGAAGAGTTTATGATTACGTGACTGTTCCCTGAATTTTTCTAGATTTTATACCTAATTACTTTGTGTGTAGTGAATGCAGATACTGACTTCATTGCTGTTAGTTTAATGATTTTTAAACTCAGATTATTTATAGTGCAACGAATAATCCCAAACTGATTTTGGAAGTTATAAAATAACTTTAATTTTCTAAATGGATGCTATTTCTACATATATTCTATAGGGAATAGCTCAGAAATTTAGCACTTTTAGTGGTATAATATTCTCTAAGTGTAAAAAGCCAAAATAGGGAGAATACCCTTCCAGTTAAATTAGGTTTCTAAAATAATCATATTGAGAAAGATGTTGGTAATTAAACTATAACTTAAACATTCATAGTCCTTGATTAAAGTACTCTCTGCAAACATATACTGCTACCACAAATATGATGGATTCAAATCAGTCTTCTGAATGTTGTATTTTAGGATGATGCCTTTTAAGGTTCTCTTCAACTTGGATTCATAAACCTGCAAAATAGTATAAGTATCCTAGTAAGAATGTAGAGCATCACCCAGATTTCTTTGAGGAGGAGGGGAACATTTTTTGGAAATGATGAATAATTGCTAGTGTAACAGTAGCTGATAACCTACATTGACTATCTGGTCTATCACGTGGTTTAAATCTTATCTCTTTCAACACAGGCAATTGATCAGTTGAGTTCTGAAATTCCCTTATCTTACACTTGTCTCCTCAGGAGGAACAGGAAGGGGGAGGAGGGTCGCTTAAGGATCTCGTCAG
The DNA here is from genome assembly GCF_036250125.1 of Pseudopipra pipra. Lineage (NCBI taxonomy): Eukaryota > Metazoa > Chordata > Aves > Passeriformes > Pipridae > Pseudopipra > Pseudopipra pipra. Next base: position 25,838,849 of record NC_087557.1, read on the forward strand.
GATGATGGTAGTATTGATATGTCTGGTCTCAAAAGGTTTATGCACACACCAGCTGGCTGAGGGGGATGCAGAGCATCATGTTGTAACTCGTTCTAGAGTATTTACCCGTTTTACCCTTTATTGCTCCTCTTTCACATCTGATTTTGGGAAATATTTCAACTAGGTGTTTGTTCTCAGTTCGTGATACTGAGTGTGTATGTGTGTACCTGTAAGTGTCTGGGGAGTTTTTAAACTACCACAGGATCAGTTACTCACCTTGGTAAAACCAACTTTTTGAATAAATGTTTCAAAGCATATGGAAGATATTTTTTCCTGAAGGCTTTCAAGTGCACATACAAATGCTGAAACATAAGAAGAACTCAAATTGTTATAACTTTCCTTTCATCTGCCTTAGGGTTGTCATAGAGTGTCATTGAGTTTTGACTAGTCCAGAGAAGCCATTGCTACTTTTAAATCATCTTTTGAAAAACTCTTGTAGTGTTACACTGTTTCCTCAATCCTCAAATGACTTTTGAAAGAAAGTGACTGCAGAAAGGAGCAAAGCCTCCAAGCAGCAGACAAACCAAAAGGATCTGTTTCCAGTACTCGATTTTAATCCTCCTCTGTTCATGAAATGATAAGGTAGATGCAGTGATAATTATGCTTCTTCTGTTTCAAAGGAGTATCTAGCTCTGTTGGTGTTCTCTTCCAGGAATGGAAACGTCTCCCAAGCACTTGTTCGCCGCTCATCCATGGAAGAAGGTGTCAGCGTGTCTTTACAGAAGGAACCATCAGAGGGAGCCAGCAACCAGGTGGTGGTAACAAGTGAGCAGAACTCGGAGCCACCCGCCTCGCTGCTGCCTCGGCATCCCTCAGGGGATCACAGGCTTTACCAGGACTTGCTGGTAATTCATGCACATTTTATATTCTGCACTGAGTGCAACAGTCAAAACAGCCACTGCTGAAGTTATGATGTGGTATTGGCATCAGTGAAAACTGCGTGTGGTTTTCAAGTTCACATGTTGTGCTCTACTGAAAGTTCCAAGTTGTGGTTCTTCTTTTTTTTTTTTATAAAGGTTTAAGTGGTTATTTTGTACTTCACTCTTTCATGCATACAAGGAGTACTGTCTACTGTCTAATAAATAGTAATTCCTTACTTCAAAGATATCAGCCGGTAACTTCCCAAATTAGTGGCCTTTAAAATAACAGAGCATTTTACCTTCAAGTCTCTTAAAGGGTAGATACTTTAATCTTGACTAATATCAGTATATGATGTGCTTAAATTCAGAACAGACTCTTACAGAAAGCTTGAAATGTAAGATGTTCCAGTGTTTGACTACACTGCTCTGAGTTTAAGTGATTGCATCTGAACTGAATCTGAATTTGCCTTCTTTGTCAGAATAAGCTATTAACCCATCAAGTTGTATTTGAAATTGCATAAGAATAAACCAGGATTTAGGTTTTTGACAAGTCCTGCATGTCATATTTTTTGTCATGTGCTCTCTTCCCCGCTCCCTTTTTCTGTAGGGCCAAGTAAACCACCTCTTAAAGTCCTCAGAAGAGCAAGATCACTTGCCTGTAAAATCTGTATTTGTTAATGATGATGGTCCTAAGTATCAGGATATTGATGGTACAACAGAAGTGGCTTCAGAGACTGACACAAGAGTGGTGGATAAAGAGAGTGTCATTAGTGCTACACTCAAACAGCTGAAGAGTCTTGGAGTGACACTGGACTCGCCTGACAATATGAAGAAAAATACACACAAAGTGGAGAATGCCAGGTAAAACACTGGTGGGTTTTGAATAGTGATTTGTAGATCCAGCTCAAAATGAAGATTGGCTCAATGGGTAAAGAGAAGAGACTGTGTTCCTTGCCACTGGGGATTTGGTTGCAACTTGATCTACATTTCCTGCAAAGATGAAACACTGGCTCATGCTATGGGCATTTCAGATAGGTTTAAGAGCTCTGCTATTTAAATATAACACAAGTAGTTCTAGCTGCTAGAGCATCTGGTGATCCTTGAAGTATTGTACATGCAGTAGCATGCAATTTCCTAGAATAATGAGGCTACTTGAGTAATTTCAATCCTTTGGGCTATGTCAAAGTATTCCAGAGAAACACTGGATTTGGGAGACTGAATGTTAAAGAGCTGTGTATTTTCTCATTGCTTCTTAACCTTTGTCTTGCACTTCACCAGTGTACATGAAATTGTTATCATGGCTTTGGTATCTAATCAAAACTGATTCTGTCCTAATTGCTTGTTACTGTCAGTGCTTTGCCTTGAATGGAGAGACTGCAGAGGCTGGGGAGGGAAACAGCCTTGTTGAAACAGAGGAAGAAGAGGAAGTAACTTCTGAAGAAGGGGTTTTAGCACAGGAATTTACTTCTGTAGCTGCTTGGGCATAGGCTGATTGCGTGGTACAGCTTCACTTTCATACTTATTGTCTTCTTGATCCCTGTATGTAGCTGTTATGTAAACAAAAATCTAGCCACCTCCTAATTAATCATCTCTTCACCCACGTATCAAAAGCTGTATCCAGTCATACAGTTTCTAACTCTTTTCTCTCCTTTTTGTTTGAATTTTATTGGGTGTTTTTCTGGAATTTCTGGGCTACCCCCCCAGCTGGGAGAGTCTGTCAGTGTTCCTTTAATGTGCTAATGAGTGAACCATAGGATAGAACTGGAACTCTTGGGGTTTTTTGTCTTCAAACTTGGGGAGTGGGGTGGAGTTCTTCCTTCTGCCTCTTTCATGACTGATAAACAATTCCGAGAAAAGGTCTACAGCTCAGAAGAGAAAGAAACAACAGTGCAACTCCACAGCATAATGAGTGGTTGTTGTTCTGAGCCAGTTTATTCTCCCTAAGCAAACTTCAGAATTGGTGCTCAGTTAAATAGGAAGCCTCTTAACTATTGACATGAGGGGTTTGGGTTTGAGAACTAGTATATGACACATGTACTGAATGTACTGCTTTATAACCACTGCTGGTGTACCAGAGTTTGTCCTTTCAGTCTTTAACACATAATGTATGCAAGAAATTGGTGTACCAAGCAACAGACTGAATGAACGTTTCCTTACTGAAGGATGCCTTCAAAAACTAGAACCTTTCAGGCTTCTGGAAAGAGACACTATGTCAGAGTTTCTGTAAAAATCCTGGAATTGGTACACAATGAGAAAGAGTTGTTCTTGGTCTCTGTCACTAGGCTTGTATCTTCTATCTAGTTATAAAATTTGGGTTGGATGGTAAAATCTAAAGTCTGAGGATCAGACATAATGTCACCTCACTGTTGAGGAAAAACCTGCTTTAAAACCAAAACCAGTTCTGAAACCTGCTAGAGGTGAGTTCTTCATATGAGGGCACTTTGTATTGAATCAGAAGTGAATATCATCTGTTCTCTAACAGTGTTTGGATACTGTGGGGTTGAGTAGCTGCTTCTCAGTACACACAGAATGTACAGTCTGGGTGCTGAGCAGCCTGATGGAGCTGTGGCCTTCAGGAGGAACGACAGATCATTACAGTGAGCAAAATTGTTATATTGTGAACCTCATACTTTCCCTGTAATGCTAAACTAACTTTTTGATGCTTTATTTCAGCATCTTGGCGTGCATAAATCCTGAAGCAGTGGTGCCTGGATTAAATTATATGTCACTTGCCAATGTCAGCATGTGTGGCTTAACTCCTAATGTTGTTGATCTGAGCATGGAAGCAAACGCTATAGCACTCAAGTATCTCAGTGAAAACCAGTTATCTCGACTGTCTCTCAGTCACTCGGGCCAAAATCCTCCTGCAGATTTCTCTTTCCAAGACATCTTGCATTCAAATGCGGACAAGAGCATGGTAGGTCTTAGCTTAATTTCGCCAAACAATATGTCCTTTGCAACCAAGAAGTACATGAAGCGATATGGGCTGATACAGGGCAGTGACAGCAGTGAAGATGAAGAGGAACTGCAGGTTCCAGATGGCAATTCTGGCACTGTCAAAAGAGAAAGCATGCCAGGCAAAAACTGTGCCGCTGTGTTGGACAGCTTCAACCACTGGACTGAATTATCCAAAAGAATTGATGGAAGACTTCCCCTTCACCTAAAAGGTCACAGCAGAGAGTTGACTTCTCCACCAGAATTAAACAACCCTGTATTAAGAAATATTGCAAATGAAATTTTTCCTCCCAGAGCAGCTCAAGCAGATGAGAACTCAGTTCAGTTCTTAAAGGATTTAAAGTCAAAAACCAAATTGCTACCTGGGAGGATTGAATTCACTGAACAACCTGGTAGGAAAGACAGAGATACTCAGGTGTTCCCAGGAAATCTACGTACTCCAACCCTTGAAACGTTAAACCAGTCAAACAGCATAAATTCTGTTGGCACCATTCTTGATGTGAAACAGCTCAGGCAGTTGCCAAAGTTGTTCTGAACGTCCCCCGAGATGGCTGGCAACCACTGTTACAAATCAGAGGGACCTCTCTGTAAAAGATTATAGGAAACCACGGATTAAGCTGTCTTTGAAGAGGTCCCTCTGGTGCAGCAGTGTAAAACTTTGCAGAGCTGAGTTTTCAGCCCAGGTCAGGGACAGCCACCTCTAAGTGCCTGGCTGAGGCAGTGCAGGTCAGCACTGACACATGTGCACTTTTGTTTACAGTTAGGTGTGATTTTAAAGCATATGAAAGTTGAATCAACCTGAGCCCAAGATATACTCTTAATATAATTTTAACAGTGATTACTTAAATGTTTTTCTGTTGACTTTTTAAAAACACTGATTTTTACATGTTTGTGCCAACTGTGAGCCACTGATACCATGTATGGCAGAACAGGGCAGAGCTAAAGCACTAATTTCTAGAAATTTGATGAAATGGTTGGATTACTGTGTGGGGGTTGTGTCGGGGGGGGGGGAAGTATAACTGTGGCTTTACTTTGCATAAAATTATCTTGAATTTAGTCAAAATGGCACATGTAACTTTCTGTATCATGAAATCTTTGAAGGAAATTGGGGGAAACTAGCACTTTTTAAAAACTTTTTTTGTGAATTTTTTCTCTCCCTTCCATGTTTTCTATTTATTTAAGATTACATACTGCTTATAAATGTCAAAGGTTTCATTAAAAAAAAAAATTAGTCTTCAGTTGTCTGATGGTGCCTTTATTTAAGAAACATGCAGCTTCCCAGTCACTGTTAGAATGGTTATCTGGAAGTTCACTGGTTCACCTGCTCCTGAACTCAAGAATTCTGATACTGGGTGGCGGGGTAAGCAAAAATATTAGATTTACTTTGTTCTGAGTTAATATACAAATGTTCTGTCATCGAGCACTATGGTCTGTCTATTAATGAAACAGCTCTTTTCCATAGCCTTCTGCTGATAATATTCTACAAGGTGAAAAAGTTGGTTATTTATTGTTTAACAGGTCCATTTCTGTTAAGACTCTGACTCTTGTTCAGTTTTCAGGTCTCATAGGCCTCTCTGGGGTCAGGATGTGTTGTCCCTGGTGCTGGAGCCCCGCCGGGTGCCCAGCGCTGGCTGTGACAGCTCTGCCCACCTTTGGCCAGTGCCTCTGAGGACGTGGCTTAGGATGCATGGCTGTGGTGTAACACAGCCCTGTGCTGACCTCCTGGTCCTGGGAATGAGACACCGGTGCTGGAAGTGGTGATTCACTCCCATTCCCACCGTTCCTGATGGGAGGGCAGTTCAGGATGGCGGTCGAGCCATGTGTTTTCTCCCTGCCTGTAGCACATCGATGTGCTCTAATGGGCGCTGGAACAAACTTTGTTTCAGTGATGACATTGTCTCAACAGCAGTTCAGGCTGTGGTGCTGACCTTGGCTTTCCTGCTCTGATTGTTAAACTAACGGTTAAAACAACCTCCTATAAAATCCTGGGCCTTTCCCAGTCAAATCTGAAGGACTGCAGTGTTAGTTCATGGTATGTTTGACTGGGCACTAATTGCTAATTAATTTATTACAGAATTGGGGTGAGATAAGCCATGTGCCATTTCAAAGCCAGTACAGAGAGAGGAAGGCAGCAGCTCCCTTTAAGCCATGTCAGAATTTCTCCTCTCACGCAGCCTCTTCCATCAACAAGAATATTTGCTTCCTTTCAGGAAAGGTGCTACTTTTGCTGTGCTGAAAAATAAAACCTTTCTCAGTCCCTGAATCTTCCCTGGATCAGGCATAAGCTTATTATCTGCCAGCACATTTTCTGCTGAATCAGTCAAAAAATAGTTAATGTTTTTGAACATTCCAGTGAGATGAATGAGGCAATTCATACCTCTGAGCTATTGTTGCAGGGTTTTGTTCTTTGTTTCCTATTGTAAAATGTCTGGAAACACAGGAAGATGACAGTTGTATTGCTTAATATTTTAAAGACTTTCTTCAAATGCTCGAGGGCTAGAAACAATTTGAAAACAAAAGCCAAACTACTTGCACACAGCTCAGGACAAGGGTGTGGTGTTATATTAAGTTACACAAATCATATAATCTTGGACAGCAACCTCTGAGCGAGCGAAACATTAATTTACTTGACCAAAGCAACAAAAAACCACCCTTCCCTAAAGCGGCATTTTTCTTTCATAGTGTGGTGCTGAGTAATTTCAAGATGTCTGAGTGTTTCTTTTTTTTTTTTTCCTGAAGCATCTACTGCAGTTTGAAGTAAAAAAACACATGGAAAGCCAGGTCTGGCTTTGTTAACTGGGCAATGGGGCCCAAATTCAAGCACTGGCTCACAAGGGAATGACATGGGGGTGGGGCAGCACAGTTTAAGATTTTATTGTTTTGGGTTTGGGGTGTTTTTTTATTTTTCTTCTGTGATTTCTAGCTATAATAAAAGATTTTTATAGTGCTTGATTAAAAGGTGTTTGTCCTCCTCGGAGCATCACTGACTGCTTTACTCTGTATCTTTTTGGTTCTCCCCACTCTGTTTGCAGGACTTGCTACCTCTTGTCTAGTGAAAGCGTGGTGAGGGGCCGGGAAGCCCACCCGAGGCAGGGCAGGGGCAGGGGCAGGGAAAGGTGCCACACGTGGGTCCCCTCAGGCTCGGGGTGGGACTGCCGTGCGGGCGGAGGTGGGTTGAGCTCGGCCACGGCTCCCATCGCAGCGGGGACCGGCACGGCTGGGAATGGCCCCGCAGCGGCCCTCGGTGCTCAGAAGATGCTCGGCTTCCTAATCTCCCCCGCCCAGCCCCGGCTGTTCTATCTTTAACGCTTCCTGTTGGTGAGAGGAGCCGGCTTGAAAATGGTCGTGTTTCCTGGCGGGAGGCACGGCGGGCTCTCCGGCGCGTCGTGACCGCCCCTGCCCCGCCGCCCCACTCACGCTGCCGGCATCGTGCGGGCTCCTGCCGGCCGGGACACGGCCCCGGCCCCGGCCGTGCCGCGGGGGGAGCTTGGGGAAACCTCTCCCACGGCCGCGTCCAGAGCGGGAGGCTGAGGGGAAGGAGTGAAAGGAAGAATAACAGCTCCGGCATTTCCCCCCTGCGGGAGGGTGTGCAGGTGGCGGGGAGACAATAGCGACCCCCGCACCCCAGCCCCGCCGCCGCCCCCGCCACGCACGGGCAGGTGCGGCCGGTCCGCACCGCCGCTTCTCCCCCGAGCCCCGCGCTCCGCTCAGGGCCGGGGGCCGCCACCTCGCCAAAACCCCGCAGCAGGGACCGGGGGGAGTCCCGGGAGGTGCTCAGCCCGGGCCCCCTCCTTCCCACCCCGCGCCGGGGGAGATTTCGTTGATTTTTTGTTCCCGCGCAGGCCGATCCCCGAGCTGTCGAAAAACCTCTCCCTTTAGGAGCCTTTAGGACCACTTTACCCGTGGGCGTCCGGAGGAAGGGGTCTGCAACCCTACAGTGGCCCCCCTCCTCCCCTCTTTCCATGCCGGGAACCTCTGGCATTTCGGGAAGGGTTTCACTCTTCCCACTGCCTTGCGACCCCCGCGCAGGGCACTGCGACCCCCGCACCTCCCGCCTCCCGTCCCTGGCAGCCGCTCCGGCTGCACGGCGGCTTTGGGAAGGCCCGGGAGTCCTCGTCCACCCGGGCTCGGAGACCCCCGCGGCCGGGCCGAGCCCCTTCCCCGACGGGGCGCGCAGACGGACCCGAGCCCCTCTGGCTGCCCCGCATTGCTACAGGGAGACCCAGGGCCCTGCCTCCCCTTCCCCAGATCCCTCTCCTCCAGGCTGCTCCGCTTACATCCCAAATTTCTCGAGGGCGAGAGGTGCCGGCTGGGTACCTGCTCTGCTCCCAGTCGCCAGCATCCCCCAGCCTCGCAAGGATACTGGGACTCCCCCCGCCCTAGCACGGGAGAGAATACGGGGAGCTCGTTCCAGTTCAGCCCTTTAGCAAAAACACACAGGACGGGGGGAGGAAGGCTGGGGATGGGGACACTTCTCTCCAAAACATCTCCTCTAGATGTGCTTTATTTACCTCCTCTCGTCCCAAAGCAGCACACACCCCTTCCCCCTCTCTCAGCATCTCCAACAATTTATTTTGGCTCATTAAATTTAATTAAGAACGGAGTAGGTGTTCCATATTTAATAATAATAAAAAAAAAGGGAGGGGGGGAAACAGGGGCATAATAACCTCCAAGAGGACTAAAATAAAGAATCACTATTCAGATGCGGGCAGCCACAGTGCAATTTTTTATTACTTTTTTTTTTTTTTTTTTTTTTTTGCAGTGTCTTTTTAAGAGCATCTAAGCACACACACATAAAAAGCTAGAAGGCATGCATTCCGGAGTTATTCCTATGCATATCCCTGCAATAATTTTCCGCTTTCCTTCGATAAAATTGCCAAATAATAATGAATCATTTCATAAATAATGGGTTTAGAAGCTTATCAGGGCAGGCGGGCCACTGCTGGGGTTTTATCTCTCTCGGCCACATTGCAGTAGTGTTCCGCTCTCCATACTAAATAGGAAACTGGACGTGATGTGGAATTAGAGCCTACCCAGCTGAAGCCACCCAACACTTACTACAAATATAGCCACGATGCGTAGGCCACAAAATGGCTCCACTCACTTTTCCCAATGAAAAGCAAATGGTGAGTAAAGAGGAATCGGCCCTGCAGCGAGCTGGGCGGTGCGGGCGGCGGGATGGGGTTTTGGGGGGCTCCGGCGGGCAGCGAGGGGGCTTTGGGGGGGGCTTCTACCCCATGTGAGAGGCAGGCGAGCAGGGAAAAAAAACACAAAACCTTTTTCCGCCGCTGGGTTTTAATCTTTTTTTTATTCTTTGATGCGGGATGGGTGAGGAGGAGAACGCGCTTTCCCCTTTGAAATTGTGGGGTGCGATACCCCCACCGCCCCGGGACCCCCGGGGACCGGCCGCGGGTGTGAAGCACCCACTGGGCCCAGGTCCCCCAGCTTCTCCCAAGGGAAAAACACCAGGACACGGCATGGCCGACGGCCAGAGTCTGACCGCTTCTACCCGGGAGGGGGGTCCCCCCATATCCCGCTCCCTCTCACCCCTTCGTTTTGGGGCGATTTCCCTACAAACGACCGGCGGGAGAGGTGCGCTTTCGGGCTGGAAATTTCCTGCCGATCGGCTGCTGGAAAACAAAAGGATTTTGCGGAGCAGAAACGAGCAGGCGGGGAATTATTACCCCCCCCCTCCGTTTCTCCAAACGAAACCACCCCAATTTAGGGCAAAATACCGCATATATCTGTGCGTGTTTATGTATTTCGTTTTTAACGAAAGCGGAGGGAGACGCCATCGGGATTTTTTTTTGTTGTTGTTGTTTGTTTGTTTTTTTTACAAAGAGATAAACCTTATTTTTCGTGATTTCGTTGGCGGGGGGGGAACCGGCCTCGCCTTCCTGTTGCTCGGCGGCGGAGAGCGGGCTCACCCCGCTGCCGGCCCGGTCCCGGCTGTCGCGGCTCCTCGGCCGGGAGCGCGCCTGGTAACCGGCCCCTTGAGGAATTTAATTTGCCCCTTTAGGAATTAAATTTTCCAGCCGGACGCGGGAGAAACGCCGTCGCCGCGGCCGCTTCGTGCGAGCCCACTGGGAGAAAAACAACCCCGTGTCCGGGCCCGTCTGGGATTTCCTCCCGGAGAGATCGGGCTTGCAATGTATCCAAAAAACCGCCCAATTCGCCCCAAACCTAGGGCCTTTTTTTTTTTCACGCCTTTTTTTTTTTTCTTGTTTATTTTTTTTTCCACGCCAGGCCGTGCCCGTCGCTAGTTGTGGCCCCTTGTGCGAGGCGGTGGCTCCCGGCGGCGGCGGGGGGGGACCCGGGGGTGGCCGCTGTCCCCTGTCACAGGGGCCGCCCCGGGGTGCTGTTCCCTCCTTCCCTCTCCCCTGCACCCTTCTCTCTGCACTGATCTTTGGCAATCCGGACCCACGAGATCCACCCTCTCCTCTTTTTCTCCCCCCCCCTTCTCTTCCTCCCAGGATTTAGCAGTTTTATCCCGATGCGGGTGTCCTTCCTCTCTGTAAAGTCGTAAGTACCTTGAGGTGGGAGGAGTAAATTCAGCCTGACACTGAGAGCGCTTTTGTTGAAACAGGAGAGACTTGCGGTGTCCCTACTTAAATATGACACATGTGAGTAATCTCTTCCTATACAATATCGGAATAGGCAATTAGATTTTTCTTTCTAAAGGGTTGGAGGGAAGGCAGGGAGCTTGTGCTTTATGTGGGGTGGCTGGGTTTTTTTTTATTTTTCAGAGAGATGGTGAGATATGGCAAAAAAAATGGGATTTCTCTCGCAATTCAGCCCATCAAAAACGGGAAAAAAATTACCCAAGGCAAAGGAGCGAGAAGGATGGGCGGCAGCTCCCTGCTCCGTGAAGCTCCCTATTTATATGGGGAAAAAATAAACCAACCAAACAAACAAACGAACAAAACATCTGAAAGCGAACGAGGGGATATGTGGGAGAAAAAACATGGCAATAATCTCCATATCGCTGCCTGCCCTCGGCGCGAGGTGCCCTGTCGCGACAGCATTCGTTCTATGGGAGAAGGGGGACAATGCCGTGTGCGTCCGCGGCCGGGCCCCTTCCTCCTTCCTGCTGTAGTGAATGCGCGGGGGGATTGGCTCCGTTAGGGGCTGGTTTAACCCCCTCTCCCCCAAAAAGTGGTTTCGGGTATATTTCGCTGTTTTACGAATAATAATAATAGTAAAAACTAGACATGGGAGGAAAAGGGGCCACTCTTGAGGCTGAGGCCGCTGCCGGCAGGCCGGGTCGCGGTCGGGCTGACTCCGCAGGTCGGCAAACACCGCAGGGGCCCCCGATGTGGAGAGAAGTACCCCGCAAAAAAGCGGGGGCGCGCACTGTACTTCCTCCGTTATTTGGCCGCATAATTTAACTCGGTGCGCCGGGCGCTGGCCGAGCCCTTCTCGCTGCACCGGGCGCCCCGACGGTGCCACCGCTCCGCGGGTACCGGGGGATGGGGGGTCGGGTCCGGTGGTGCGTCCTGCGGGACCGGGGCGCTGCGGGACGTCAAAAGTGCCGCACCGCTCCGCCAGGCTCCGTGACGTCACGGCAGGGCCGCTCCGTGACGTCACGGCCCCGCACGGCTCGGGCGGGGTGGACCCGCAGACCCCCCGGTGCCGCCAGCAAACTCTAAATGATTTTAGGGTGATTAGTAACTCCCCCCGTTCCTCACCGGCCAAGTCCGAGCCCCGAAGCGGCCACCCCCGTCGGGGCGGTACCTGCGGAGGGGTAAACCCCCCTCCCCAAAGCGGGGCCGCCCCTCACCGCTGCCTCTCTCCGCAGGACGATGGACAGGCCGCCCGCCCCGCCGCCCCCCAGTGACCCCCGCGATGCCCGCCCCCCCCGGCGGCACGACTCGGAAGCGGAGACCACGAGCGAGCCGGAGAGCAGCCGCGGGGGCATGGAGGCGCCGGCGGACCCCCAGCTGCTGCTCAACGGGGCGTCCAAGGAGGCGGGCCGGCCCTCCCCCGGGCCCCCCGCCGCCCCTGTGCCCGTCATCGAGCTGGTGCGCCGGGGGGGCTCCCTGGACATAAAAGACCGGGAGGCGGCGGGAGAGGCGATGCAGAGAGCGCCGGGTGCCGAGCCGTGCCGCGCCGCCGAGGCCGCCTGCGAGGCCCGCATGGTGCAGCTGAGCCCCCCCGCGCTCCCGCTGCAGCCCCACGGCAGGGCCATGCTCTACAACCTGGGCCAGCCGCTGGCCACCATCAACAGGTCCGTGTCTCCCCGAGGGGTGCCCCGCTCGAATGCGGTGCCGGGGAGGGAGGGAGGGAGGTGCGGGGAAGAGAGGGGAGCTGCAGCATCTCTTCTTCCGAGCGGGGCTCGGGGCTTAGTCATCGCGGGTTTGCATGCAACTTTGCAAAGGAAGAAAGGGAAAAGGGCAGAGAGGGGGGGAAAAAAAAAAAAAAAGAGGAAACGAAAAACTGTCATTCCTAGAAAAAAAAAAAAACCACAGTAGAAATGTCCCGGGCAGAGCAAGGGAGTCCGTCAGTAAACGGGCCAGAGCTGGTTTAGCTCCTCGGACTCTCTGTCCTCAGACGAGTCCCTCAAATAAGCGCAAGGGACAGCAAAGGCTCTGGCAGGGGCTGGGCAAGCCCGGGGGGGTGCGGGGACGGACCCGGTGCGGACCCGGCCCGGCTGGACGTTCGCGCCCGCCTGCGGGAGGGCACAAAGCCGCGGGGATGCGGGTGGGTTTTGCCTGGAGCCTCCAGCCCGGATATTCCAAGCTGCCCACATCCCCCTGCTCACGGGGGGCTGGCGTCCCTCGCTGCGTGTCCCCAGGCGGCCGCGTGTCGTGTCGCCTCACGACCCAGGGCTCGGCTTCGTGAGCCGTGAGCTCGCTCCGAGGTCACGGAGCAGCTCTGCTTCCCGCCGACCCCGAGCTGCCCCCGGACGCTGCCTCCCCCCACCGGGAGCCGGGGCGGGGGGATGCCGGAGTGTCCTCACGGCCTCTCTGCCTTTCGTTTGCAGCGGGTTTTTCGGCGAACCGGATTCCTTCTCCATGTACGGCAGCAACCGGGTGAAGCGGAGACCGTCTCCGTACGAGATGGAGATCACCGACGGTGAGAGCATTTCGCCCCTGCGCCAGGTCTTTAGGGGGGTCCCCTTCTGCTGAGGGGGACAAGTTGCTGGACGGTGCCATACTCTGGGATTAAACCCCCAAATAACAAATAACAAAAGGACTAAAGCCCCAAACCGTGAAATGCGAATAGGACGTCTAGGGAGTCAGGGTGGCTCTGCAGTAAGGTTCGGGATAGTGGAGCCCACACCCGTCCCCACTAACACCCAGCAGCGTGCTCGGTGGGTTTGACTTCACCCAGCGAAGCAGTTCAGTGTAATGGCTAATTACACCCCTCAGAGATCAAATCCGAAGGAGGACCCTAAATGTAAGTCTTTGTTGAAGTTCAGATCAGGGCCACTGCAGTGAGATGCTGTGTCTGTAAACCCTTTCAGCCAGGAGACATTCGCAATGCAGACCACAGCCTTGGGCGGAAAGGAAAAACTGCCTTTAAACTGCCTGGAAGCAAAGAGCTAACCCTGTGCTGAGGTCTGCAAGGGCGCAATGGGATTGCCTTTTGCATTTTAATTCAGTGTACATCCACACCTTGCTGCTGCCTGCCGTGGAGAAATATCCCGTGGCAGAGCGCGGGAGCAAATACGGCGGGTGACAGCCTGGTGTCTGAGCAGAGATCCCAGGCACGGGCATTCGTGTCGGAGCCGCGGGATAGTTTCAGAGAATGGAAAGGAGGGAGAAGGCAGTGCAGGATCCATTGCCTGCTCCCCGGCAGCCGGCGTGGGGTGCGGGATGCTGCGTGCAGGCGGCAGCGCTGCCCACGCAAAGGGGTGTTCGCAAGAACAATTTACACGTGGAAGGCCAACCCGTTCATCTGCGGAGTTAACAGCCCGTACACACGAGATCCATTGAAACGTGTTTTCTCTTTAGCAATTGTAAACACTGTGTTTCAATTGCTGGACAATTATTTTCCTTCTTTTTAGCTAGCTGTGCCTTCCACTCGGCTAATCTAAGATCAAATCCTAATCCACATCACTCTAAAACAATACAGCCCGAAATGACGGGCTCAGGGTATTATCTGCATTAATCAGTCTCTCTCTCCCCACTCTGTGCTCTCCTGGTCCTTTCAGACCGGAGTCCCGTGGGACAGGGGGATGTCACAGCCCTGGCACAAGAAGGGCTTTTTGTCTGGCTTTCAGTTCTGGGGCTTAATGGTTACGGTGAAAAGTCCATCAAATCACATTGTCCGACTAAAGCTTTTGACTTGCTATTTAATTAGGTGTTAAGGATTACAGACATACTTGGTTGCAGCCAAGTTTTTGGATATGTTCTTTGATTCAGGTGTACAGATTGGGCCCAATCCTGAAAGTTCTGGCTCATGTGAATTTCCAAGACGGGGCTCAACATTTTTTGGGGGGAGAAAAATATGTATCAGACGACGCCGTCTAAACAGGAGCAATTTGCAGGAATGTACATCCCATGCTGAGGCGTTTGTGTGGTCTGATGGGCTTTGCTTATTGCTCTGGTGGTCACCTGCCAGGTGACATCTGTGGCACACAGGAGCATCAGTCCTCAGAGTCCCCAGCCCTTGGGAGCTGCAGAAGGGCAGAAAAGTCTTGCCGGGCACTTGGTGTTTGGTTTGCTCTGTAAGGAAATGAGCGGAATTTTTTTGCAACTATTCATTTATCTATTTTGTGGAAAGTTTGTTGCATTTAATATCTTCTTTAAAAATAGCTATAAATGGAGATAAAAACGTGAAAAAGTATCAGTAAAAAAGTATATCCTGGAACTTTGGAAGCTCATCTTTTTATTAGTTTTCCTTAGATCTCTAATTACAATTTTAAAAGCATCAGTCAATCAACTGGAACAAAATCCAGGCAAAAATTCTCATCTGACTGCTTGAATTAATTATGAGGCAAATTTCTTTATAAGAAATAGATCTTCTATTATAACACAGCTATGGGGCATTTTAATTTTCTCCATTGCTTGACATGTTTTGGCCCAAACCTGACCTCTTTCCAAAAGATATTGTTAATTCAGTTCATGCAGGAATCAAGAATATGAGTGGTGTCAGAATTTCTGTTATATACTGGAGCTTGGTTTGGGTGCCCCTGGATGAAAATGGACAAGTCTTTTTTTTCTGATTTCTGACCTGTATATGAATAGATGCCTTTTAGTTGTCAACTTTCAGTGAACACAGACATATGTTTGAAGCCTGTGAAGACTGGAAGTCTCTCGAAGTGGTTTTGGGGTCTTTTTTTGTTTTGGTTTGGTTTTTAATAAACAATATCCAATGTGGGTTTTTTTCTTATAACCTAATGGGAGTATATGGGTTTTAAGCTGCTGCTTCTTCTGGATTCAAGGCTGGTTTCTTTATCTTTTCTGGAAAGAGCATTGAAGTGTTAAAATTGTTGTATTATTGTAGTGGGTTATAGCACATTCTTCAATGCCTTCTTAATAGTGCTTTTGAGGTCCCCTTGGTCCCCACCACAATCCTGTAGCACAGCAGACTGTGCACATCAGGGACAAGAGGCCTTCCCTTTCCATGAGCTCTTGCAAATTAATTCATACAAAGGGCATTATGTGCTGTTTAGGGGTCAATATTACCTTTATTAAAGCATCAGACTGGAATCTTAGAGGTCAGAGAAGATGTGTTTCTCATTTCTGTATCCCCCAGCTTATTCCAGAGGCTCTTTGTGATTTTGGAGGCCTCCCTGCTCCTGAGCATGCTGTAAGGAGAAGTGGCTGCTCACACTCTGGAGAAGGTGGCACCTTTAACCTGGCTGTTTGGGAATGTGTCTGCACACAAACCCTGCAGTGCAGGGTGTTCTGTGTGATGTGCTGGACTGAAGGGACTCAGTTTCCCCTGAAAGGAGTGAAGTGTGATGGTGTTTAATCAGCTGGAATGTGGGATTCCTCTTCTTGTGTTGTGGAGGGTGGAATCTGTCGAGGTGCAGCCTAGTAGCATGCTTCCAAAGTCACATTTGTTCAGCTGCTCTGTCACAGTCAGGGCAGCCAAGAGTTTTGCTAGGTAAGAATAATGATGTTTAAATGTCCCACAGGGTGCTGGTTTCGCTGGGTGATGGCAGACCTGTAGCTTAAACTGCTTCCCACAGCCAGGGACTTGCTCCCTCCAGAAGGGAGTAATTAGGCAAGTGTCTCAATGTGGGGAATACAAGGGAGAGACCGTGGGGATGGGGATTCCACAGTCCTTTGGGGTACAACTCACTGATGTGTTACCTGCAAGTCTTTGCTTCACATTCTGTGATGATTTTCATTTTATGTGATGCTTCCCACCCTTTGGGAGTTTCTGCCATGGTCAATCTCCCAGATTTCTATGAGATTGATGTGACCTTCCACTGTTGATGTCTCCTGGAGATGAGGATGGAAAGGCTGTAATAATAAAAGCATCTTATGGTAGTTTCCCCTTATGTGAACTGGTTTCCATGGACCCAAGGACCTGCAATCCTGATTTACAGAATTGTTGCTCCTGTAGCACAGTATATTTTGAGTAGATGTGCTTTTGGGTCCCTTCTAGCACAGAAGGAATGTTTTTCTCAAGGCAAGAGGAGTTACCCTGGTGATCTGAAAGGAGAATTGGTGTGTTTTGTGTGTCCATCCTGTGTAACATGCTCTGTCAGAAATACGGCTGTAAAATGTCAGGGGTTTAATTGGAATTCACACGTAATTAAACAATGTTTTCACTTCTCCAGTTAGTGTCAGAGGGAGTTTTTGCCCTGTGGCAGTGATACGTAGAGAGAGCAGGAGGCGCTCGGTTCAGCTGTGAAACTGTTTCATCCTCCCTCATGATCACCCTTCCAGCAAGGACGCTGCCTTCACTCTGTGGGTCACATTGCTACCTGTCCTCATTGCTATGGGGCGAATCCCACCATCCTGTTTCATACAAAACACCCAGAGGGCTGGTGGCAATCCTATGGTCTCTATCAGCACTGGATCCTGCCTGCAGCAGGGTGGGTCTCTGGATCTTAGAGTTGTCAAAGCCTCTGCTCGAGCCAATTTCCTCCTGTCTCGATGATGTGTCCTTTAGACACTTTTGCGATACAAAATAAAACTATCTAGTGAGATCAGCTTTCAATAGGACCGTTGTTGCTGAGTGACCCTTGTTGATGAGCTGAGATACCCTAAAAGCATAGCAGCCTTCTGTACACGTGTCATGGCTTAAGCCTTCCTCCTTGGAGAGGTAAATTTACACATCTGAGGAGACACCCAAAGAGATGCGATTCCATTTTTCCCTTCCACTGGATTCAACAGAAGTTATGGCTATCTCAGCTCATCATATCAGCTTCCAGTTAGCTGGAAACCCTTGTTTCACCGCCTTGCCGATGTCAGTCACCAGAATAAGTCAGTTAGTCAATTTGGGAAACAGTGACCTATTCAGCAAAGTAAACCTGACCTGTTATTCCCTGCTCCTAATTCTGTCTGGTTGGAATTCCAGGTCCTCACACGAAGGTGGTTCGCCGCATTTTTACCAACAGCCGGGAGAGGTGGAGACAGCAGAACGTCAACGGAGCCTTTGCAGAGCTCCGCAAGCTCATCCCCACCCACCCGCCCGACAAAAAACTGAGCAAGAACGAGATCTTGCGCCTGGCTATGAAGTACATCAACTTCCTGGCCAAGCTGCTCAACGACCAGGAGGAAGAAGGAAACCAAAGGGGCAAAGTGAACAAAGACTCTGGGATAGTCCAGGAAGACCTCCTGCAGGACATGTTGTCTCCTAACTCTAGCTGTGGAAGCTCTTTAGACGGAGCGGCGAGCCCGGACAGCTTCACGGAAGAGCACGAAACGCTGGACTCGAAGCACACGCGGAGCCTGCACCACGCCATCCTCCCCGTAGAAGGCAACGCGCAGCGGTGATGACCTTGGCACTGCTCCCGAAGCGCCGAGGGGGAGAGGCAAGGCCCGAGCGTGAGGATGCTGGAACTTGTGCTCGCGGGATCTGTGACTCTGCCTTTCCCCGAGAGCTCGGGCTCGGGCTCTCCCCAGCCCGGGGCGGAGCGGCCGGAACGTTGGCTGAGGAGAGACCAACCCAGATGGACGTTCAGTATTTAGGTACGTGATCGTACAAAGAAGAAAAGCATTGAAGTCATCTTCATTGTACATACTGCTCATGTCGTGACCCTGAGGAGGGGGAGGAGACGTGGCCAGCGCCTCTCCAGCATTTAGAGGGCTTTCAGACCGTTTGATGACCATTGCTTTTTAAACAGTCGCCTGGTTGAGGCATGAAACTCCTCTTTCACTGCTGGCAGAGGCCACTGATGCTTTCCTGCTCCACGTGGTGCTGGAGACTGCTGCATCATGCCAGTGCAGCACTTCTCCAGCCTGTGGCACACACAGCTGGTCTGAACAGGAGCTGGGGCCACGTGTTCCTGTTGTCCGAGAGCTTTTGTCTGTATCTTTTTAAAGAGGTGAAAAAATACCCTCAGCAAAAGAACTATTAAAAGGATTAAGACTATTTCTTTCTCTCTTCTTTTTTTCTTTTTTTTTTCTCTTTTTTTCTTCCCCTTTTCCTCCTTTCCCTTCTACCTAACTTTGAATTGTTTGGGGTTGTAGTATTTATGACGTGGGATTACTTCTGTTTAACACTGTCATGCAGTATCCATTGAATGAAAAGGTACATAGGTGTTTTCTGCCACCCTCCCAGTCCCTAATTCTTCTGCTGGTAACACTCAGCAGGTGAGCTCCAAGCCTGTTGTGGTCTACTAGAGCTTTCCCAGTGGTTTCTTAGGGCCAGAATTTCTCTCAAGAAAGATGAATTTTGGAATTGGTAAGGGAAAAAAATACTTGCTAGTGGAGTATCTCCTTGGACTGGAGGATTTTTATGATCAAAAAGCAACAAAAAGGCAAAAGGAGTCAGTGATGTATCAACAGTGTGCGTGTACATAGGAATATAAAAGGGTTTTAATGGTATGCTTTGAAGTTTTTGATTTTATTGTGTGAAAATGGTGGTGGTTCAGCTGTGCCAATGCCCACAGTATGGACCATAGTGCTGGATTTATTCTGACCTTAGGGAGGTCCTTACTGATGAGACTGAACTTTGCAGGGGAAGCACTAACAACAGTGGTGGGATTAGCCTCCATTCCCAAGTGCTCAGGTTGCTGCAAAGTTGATATTTGTGACTGAGATGGTCCTCTGATCCCTGCTGCCCCCCCGGGAGGGTGTTTGGGAAACAGAAGGACTGAGGACCAGGAAGCTGCTGCTGTGGGGGCTGGGAGCTGAGGACCATCCTGTGCTATCACCACATCAATCCCATCATTTCCCACCCACCCACCCATTGCCTGATGGGGCAATTGCCCCAAGTCCATCCTCTCCTTCTGCAGAGAAGGCACAGAAATCTCTACAATGCTACAGTAAAAAAAACTCCCAAAACCAACAAACCACACACAAACATCCTTTGGAAGGGGATAAATCTGTTTAAGTGGGGACACCTTCCACCTCACTTGTTTCTTCCCAAGGATGCTGAGGTACAAAGGAACACAGAGAATTTAAGTGGGTGTCTGCAAGCCCATCCAGGCTTATTTCAGAGCTCTGTCATTTCCATCCCTGCCGGGTTCTGATGCCTCTTTGTAAATAATAGTTAAGAGTCTGGCGTGTGGCTTGGCTTATTAGGTGGAATTAGTTGCCTGAGAAGGGATCCTGGCCCGTGTAAAGATTTCCAAGACCCCAAATCTTGGAAAGCACCAATCTCCCCCATCTTAAATTGGGGAAAAGGAGGAAAACTTCCTGGGTCTGTATTGTCCATGCATGGGTTTTTTTACTAGAAGGGGTTACCTGCAGGGCTGTGCCAGGGAAGAGGTGCTGGCAGGTGACAAAGTGACACTGAGGAAGAGGTTTGGGCTGGTACTGGTGCCAGGGGTAGGAAAGGCAAGCACTGGGGGCTGCCAGGGGACCCTCTGGGGAGAGAGGGAGAGAGCCATTCTTGGTCTCAAAATAACCCTTTACAACCTTTTTATTAAACTATTGCAAAACAAAAAAAACCAAACAAACAAAACCACCAACATCTAGAAATTCCTCATTCCGCACAAATTTATTATTTTTTGTTTAAATCTTTTTTGGTAGCTGAATAGTTGGGAAAATGGTACAACTTTGGCAGCACCCTCAAACACCCACACACACACACACACACGTGCCTGCTCGTAGCCCTTGGCAGAGCACACTGTAAGGTCTCCTGGGGTATGTACAGTTGTACTTAATTGTGATTTGAATGGTACATTTCCTCTGCCCACCTCTCCTCCTCTCTGCTTCGTCTCCCGCTGTGCGGACCATCATCCCCTGTTTCTGTCGGAAGCGGCGCTCTGGGGCAATGTTGTACCGTGTGAGTGAATTCCTGCCTTACGATTTTGGGTTTTTTTCAGCCCCCTCCCTTTCTCTGCCACGCTCCCTTTGGATTTCTGCATTTTTTCTGCAGAAATGAAGTAACCAGACCTGGTACCCTGAGTCTAAACCCTCTGTGGACGTGCTATTTAGAAAACACATTTGTTGTAATGTGTGTGTATATATAAATATATATATATAATGAATATATCAAGAATATTTCTAAATAAAGTTTTACAAAGCAGCCTCCATTTGCTGTCTGCCTCTGTCCCACCTCATCGCTTGAACCCATCATTACTTTAGTATTTCATTGCGGGATGAAGATGCCAGAGTGGCCCATTCCCAGCCACCAAAACTCATAATCAGGCAGTAAAAACCTTGCAAAAGGACGTATTATTTTTTTTTTCTTTGCTTGACTCGCACCGTCCAGCCTGGGCTGGGCTTCTTCGGAGAGAGCAGGCGGGAGGAAGAGCGCACGGGGCCGGCAGGAAGGAAGGCGGGCGATGAAGCAATGCCCCCGCCGCAGGCGAGCGTTACCAGCCCCCTTACCCCCAGCGCGCTATTTGCAGGTCCCCCAAAGGCTCCAGTGGCCTTTTCCCTCCTTTTGGCGAGGGCGAGTGTGCAAGGAAGGGGCTGCTGGGGGACCGTGCTACTTCCTTTGACAATTCGGCCATGATTTAATAGGCAGTGACTGCAATTCCTCTTTTTTTTTTTTTTTTTTTTTAAAAGTTATCACAGCCATGTGCACAAATACTTTTTAAAAAAATATAGCAGTAATTAGGGAGTGTTTACAGGCTAAGTAGTCCATTGAACATGTGTATGTTAATATATATATTATATATATAATATTAATTTTTATATATTATATATTATATACATTATATATATTATATATTTTATATATTTTATTTATATATATATATATATATATACACATAAAATGCCATGCTGCTGCTAGTGGTCAACACCATACCAATAGCACAGAGCAGATGACCAGGAATGGTAACTCAAGTATTTTTTTTGTCTTTAATTTCTATGAATTTCAGGCTCATTGCTTATTTAAACAGAGCCTTTTAGAGCACCCTCGGCTTTTTAGAAGCATCGCCCCAAGAAGTTTAGCTGCTAAAGCCTCCACCACAGCAGACAAGCAGACAACTATTTCTTTTAAAGTTTCTGGGTGTCGTTTCCCCCTGTGTGAAAGAGGGGACCCCGTTTCAACCTCCAGCCTGGGTGTGCAGGGAGCCCTGCCCAGGCACAGTCCCAGACTAGGGACATGGGGCACCCCTTGACAACCAGGCTGAGCAAAGCCCCTGCAGCCAGGACCGGGCTGGTTTCATCCCAGGCACTGGGACCAGGCACGGGGCAGGTGTGGAGCAGTGTGTGGCTGTTGGGTGTTTATCTGGAGCTGGGAGATCAGGGCTGCACAGCTGGTTTAACCCGTCTCGCCCTGCTGCCAGCCCAGCACGAGCTGATAGCTCAGCCACTGGTTATCTCTGCCTCCCACCTCCTGGTTCTCTCCCTCCCTCCTTCCATCACCAGGGCAATTCTGCTTCCACCTCCCCCTTCTGCTTTTTTTCTTCCTTCAGTTAAAACGTCCTTCATGGACACATGGCTTTTGCCACCAGCAAAAGGAAAAAACATCCTCCAGGTGAAGGTTTCAAACCACTCTGGGCACATATATAAGCTCCATAACCGACGGAAAGGGATGAGAGTTTGCCAGTGCCACCTGCTCCCTGGTGGGATGGCCAGTGTGCATCACTCCTGATTGACTCTGGTGGTGGGGAGACCGTGAGTGCTGCTGTGCTGGGACATTCTCCAGGTTCTGTCCCCATCTGGGTGTCTGGTGGCTTTATGTTGGCCATGCTGAGAAGAGTATCCTTCTTCCTGTATCTTCTTCTCCAGAGCATCTGGACCTTGCTGCTGCTCTGCCACCAAGATGCATATTTCACAGAAGGTAGCAGATATTCACCTGCCTTTGCATTTATTTTTAAAAGTAATTTTCAAAAGACCTTCTCATTCTCATCTTCTGGTGGAAAATTTAATTCATTTCTCATCAAATGGTAATTTCTTTCACAATCGTGTTGTGTTACAAATGGTGATGTGCGCTGCTCTGTGGATTCAAACACATGGGGGAAAACCCCCAACCCAACCTCTTTTTTTTCCTCTGTTCATGCAAAACAGAAAGGAAAGATGGGAAAAGCACCTTAGAGCCCTGTTTTCCATGGCACAGAGGGGATCAGCGCAGCAGGAGGGTGTTGTGGGTGGCATTGCCCTTGGCATTGCCACCATTTCTCACTGGTGGCACCACAAGGTGATGGGGGTTCTGGTCTGTAGTGCAGGAAACCTTTTGGCAAATAGTGATTTCTTTACAAGCTTGAAACAGGTGTGTTTAAGGGTATTTTTTGTTCACCCGTGTTTCTAATGTGTTGCAGGAACCCGGTGGCAGGTTCTCCGTGGCAGAAAATTTCCCTTGCCATTGTATGGATGACACCGGGGAATGAGAACAGAGAGGAAGTGGCTTTAGGATAAAATTGAAATAAATAAAAGAGAAGGTGCAAGGGATGTGCAAGAAACAAACAAAGAAACCCCCATAACCAACCAAAATTTGGGTAGATTTTATTTTCAAGCTTCTTTGTCCGGTTTTAGTTACAGCCTTTCTGGCAAAACCATGTTGAGGGCAGCCTGCACTGACTGCCCCGCCTGGGAACACTGCTGAAGCCAGGAGCAAGGACCTGCTTCATTAAGGGCATTCCCACATAATTGAATTAAATATGCTCACAGGAACGACAGGACCCAAACATTCCCACCCTGGCAACCGATGAGAAAGCTTCTCCTCTTCGCTACGACAGGCCAGTGACAACAGGAGGGAGTAATTTATGGCTCTCTGGGACTGCTCGATATGCTCTTCATCCCGGGGCTCATCCCTGACATTCCCACTGCCGCACAAAGGCTGCAGCCGGCCAGTGATGCCCAGGGGACACCACACTGTCACACGCAGCAAGGAGATGAGCAGCAAGCAGGATCCCCTTTCTCCTCCCACCTCTGCTCTTTCTCTCTGGTCCTCCTGCCTCTCCATTCACTTTTATTCTCACTCTTTTTTTTTCTTTTTTTTTTTTTTTTTCAGTTTCCATCCCAAAATTGGTCCCGGGTGGTGCGGGGAGAGCCCCACAGCTCATCAGGGCTGGGGGTGGGTGGGGAAGGATGAGGGTGCCCTGAGGCTGCAGGGGCTCGGGAGGACGGACCTGCACCACTGACGGGGGGTCCAGCAGGCACCGTCAAACTTGTCCCCCCGGTAGACATTCCTTTTCCCCTGATCTTGAAGCTATTCTCAGCCGCCCCAGTGACCTTTCCGGGGAACAATTTACTATTGTGTTATGGTAAAGCCTAGCCTCTATTTTTGCACTCTGTTTTGCTGATGCGGGCACGGAGCGAGACGGGAATCCAGCAGGAAATGGGAGGGAGTGTCTGGATCACAGTTAAGACTGCCCCGGCACTTTGATGTGCCGGGGCCGAACCCGCCCGGCAGCACGTGGTTGGGCCGGGGACTTTGCTCCCTGCCTATCCCTCCGGTAAATCCTGGATGACACCAGCTTAATCTGACCGTGCCAAGGTGGGAATGGGTCCTGCAGCAAAGGGTTTTTGGCAAAGAGGCCGGCAAAGCCGCGGTGGCACCGTGCTCCTCGGTGCATGCACGGTGCAAAATGACAGGCAGGTTTCTGCTGGCATTGTGTTGCTAAAGGAATGCTGGAAACAAGGGGAGGAGGTGACTGGGTTGGAAGAAGTTTGAGGACTTGCCCAAAGGTGTCCGGGAAAGCCATGACAGAGCATCCTGGATTGCATCATATGAAATGAGCTGGCTGACAGCTGGAGGAGGTGGCAGGTGTGAGGTGTCATCAAGCCGTGGTCCTTCCTGATGTGGGACCCAGAGCCGGGCTTGGGAGGAGTGAATGGCTCCAAAAATGCTGAGCATCACAGCCTAGAGTGGCCAGAGGAGCATGGCTGCCTGGATGACCTGTTCACCCTTTGAGGATGGGAACAACCTCAGAGGGGCCAAAACCCAGGGAAGGGAAGGGAGCAGGACCAGCCCTATCCTACAGCTGTCCTGCTTCCGCCATCATCACCATCCACATCACAGTCTCCGGGGCAGGAATAGCACTCTGCTACCCCAAGGCTTGCCCAGACCCCACAGAAACCAAAGACAGGGCCCTCTTTCATGTCTAAAGGGTCCAGCCACCACCTCATCTGCTTCCCATCCAAGGATCCCTGGGAGGGGGTGGGAGCAAGGGAATGCTTTACAGCAGCTGTCACATCTCCAGAGCACTTTGCTTGCTGTGATATATCCCTTCACACACTACTGGAGCTGAAGTAAAACATATCAACACTGTCCCAGTCGTGCGTCTTGCAACTATCCAGCATCACAGCATTGCTCCTCTGAGCATCCAGTCTGCTCCATCCCAAGGAATGGCATTAAAATGGGAGCAGGGGGCTGGTGGGGGTGGCCTGGAAGGTAGATGGAGACTGTTAGCAGTGTGCCATTATGGATGCTGTGTGTGGGAAGCTGCTGCTTGGGGTGGGGAAGGCTCTGTGTTTGTTGGTGAACTGGTGCCCTGTGAATACTGGGCTAGGGGGAAGGCAAGGAACAGGCCTGGATGAGGCTCCAATGTGGAACATCACTGAGGTGTGTTAGCAGTGACACATCAGTACTTGTATGACAAGGAGTCACAAACACACTCACATTCCACAAACACCTGACAGGGGAGTGTGCACACTAATTGCTCACAGATGCACGGCCCATGTGCTATTTATTACAGGTGTGATGGGGCACAAACACACTCACGAATGCACACACTCATTTTTGCAGGTCCCACACCTGTGGCCATGTCCATGGATGCACCAGTCCTAAACACACGTTTGGATGGATGTGGACATGCAGTCCTGCATGTGTCTTCAAGTCACCCAAGCCCATGACATGCTCACACACATGTTCTCTGTCCCTTACACGCTGCCCTGCTGGTTGTCCCCACCAGACAAAACACCAGGGTGGTTTTGCTTTTGGCTGCATCAGCAGAAATCACTCCCAAGCTGCTCTCTTGCCTCATCCAAGCAAACCCTGAGCTGCTTTATCCTTTCTTCTGGGTCAAATAGCACCAAACCATCCACAGCAGGTACCATGGGTGTTCTTAGGGTTACGGGAAGGCTGAACCAGCCCAGCAGTGGCAGCCGTTGCTCCTATCTCAGCTGTCTGCCCGTTCCTAGGGCCACCCACCCTCCAGCTGTCTCCGTCCTGCTCTGAGCTGCCCCCTCTATCGCTGCGTGCAGGCGCCGGGGACTGGGGACGCGGTCCTACATCCACACCCCGCAACGGGACAGGCAGAGGGGCGGCGTGAGCGGGAGCCTGTCTGTCCCCTCCAGAGGGGACACTGTCCCCACGCTGACAATGCCAACACCACCGCTCTGCCCGCCCGTCCGCCCTGCAGCGGGAGCTCGCACTCGACGCCTCCACAGTGCCGGGGGTGCCAGAGGGGCTGTCCCAGCGGGGCTGTTCCCGGTGGGGTCCCACCAGAGCCCCTCACCCCGCCCGGGTGGCGCCTTCTGCGAACAGGTCTGGGGGAACCCCCGCTCGCAGACAGACGGCACATCGGACAGACCGCAGCAACTGCGCCTCCCGCCCAGCGGCGGGGCCGACACGGGGCCGGAGCTGCCCTGCTCCCGCCGCTCCGCCCGCGGCCGCCAGAGGGACCGCAGCGCCGGCAGTGAGGGCTTGGGGGATCTTGGTGTCTTCCAAATAAAGTGTGTAAAGGCTGTCCTTTCCCCTCTTCCTTTCCCTTTTCCTTTCCCTTTTCCCCTTTTCTTTCTTTTTCTCTTCCTCTCCTCTCCTCTCCACTCCGCTCCGCTCCTTCCCTCCCCTCCCTCTCCTTCTTCTCTCCTCTCCCTCTCCTTCCCTTTCCCCACTCTTCCACCCTCTACAGGTCTTCCTGGAGTTACCACAGACTGACAACCATTATGTTAAACCCACTATATTTGAACACTGCAGTTATTTTCCTGTAGAATTCTGTACTTTGGGGTGGAAAGGTAAAGAGAAAGTTTAGAAGAGCTGGTGTTCCCCACAGCTCAGCCGGGCTCTGGAGGTCTTAGTCCTCTGGTCCCCACTCCCTGGAATGTGGGGGCACTGGGTTCTGTGCCTGTGGTCACCGGCTCCTTGTTGGCTCTGCCAGCAAAGCACAGGCTGCTGAGTCTCCTGGGATTTCAGTAGAGATGAGGTGACCCTGGGAAGACTCACACTTCCCAGTGGGGGCTCCAGTGGCTGTGCCAATGCCCTGCTATTTATTGAGTTCTAATTAATGTCCCTCCCAGTCCTGGAAACAGCCTCTCCTCCTCAGTCCCAGGCAAAGGCATCTCTCAGGAGTGTTCACCTTTTGTCCTCAAAACCTGTTCAGGGCTGGATCCAAGTGCAGCCTGTTCTCAGCTGCTGCGGCACAACAGCACAGTTTGGCATTGTTCAGCCTTTTCCTATCAATCCCATCCCTCCCACAGGAGCCCTGGATCCCTGCCCCCATCTCATAGTACTCAACTTGGTCACAGTAGCATCCTGGTGGGGCTGGCAGACTCCAAGGCTTCAGAAATGGATTAAGGTTCCCGAAAAGCTCCCCTAACATCAATATACTCCCAGAAATGCCTCTTTCAGCCCTTGGACTCACACGAAATCCCTCTGGCCTTTCCATGTCCCTCCCATTCCTTTTCCCAGCAACAGAAGCCGCTGCTCAGAGGAGAAGGTGACGTGACTTTTCCCATCTCCTCCGTTACCTGCATCTGTTTGCTTGGGTAGCAGCCAGAAAAGTGACTTCATGCATTCAATCTTTTCTTCCTGCCCTTTATTTTTCATTTTATTTTTCTACCAGACCAACATTCTCGCCTGTTGCAGAATCGAGGAGGAAGCATCCAGGCCAAAATCGCGCCCCTCTGTTATGGTAATCGCGGCTGCCGCCCGGCAGATGCAGCTCGCTGAAATAATAAGGCTTTTTAACAGGCTCAGAGAAGGAGAGGGGAGCTTTTGTTTGGCACTTGCCGGGGTTGGAGTACACTTGTAAAGCAACAACTGGAGCTTGTTGAAAAGAAGTGGAGGTTATTAGACTCATTTCACTCGCTGCCGATGGCCCTGTTATTTTTTTTCCCCCTGCATATTCCAGGCAAAACCTCTGGCGCTGAGAAGGAAGAGGAGAGAGATGACACCTGAAAATGTGCTGCTCTTGCTGATGAGCATGGAAATAGATAGGGCTGGTGCCTGTTGGCGGAGCTCTATAGGTTGAACCACAGGGTTCAAGGATGCTGAGGCTGATCTCCTGTATTGGGAATACTCCTCACTCTGCCCAGGGCCCCTCCTCTGCCCCAGTAAGGCTGTGAGGCTGGAGAAGGAAAACACCTTCCTCAGATGGTGCTGAGCAGGGGTGCCCTATTGAAATCAGGCTCTTATCTACCCATTGGGGGCCTAGATGGCCATGCAGGGCTGTCTTCCTCATGGGACATGGCATTTCCTGATGCTCCTCTGCCTTCTAGGAGTCTGAGTGCGGCCTGATGCAAGACAGCAAAGCTAAGAAAACTCAAGGGCACATTTCACTGTGCTTGGAGCTATCAAAACACAGAGCTTGTCACAGCAAAGGTGGTCCAGGATTTGTCAGGGCTTGAACAGCAATGGGTTGCTGATGAGGATGAACAAAAATTCAAGTAAGTGCAGAAACTGGGGTGACACAAAACC
Source organism: Pseudopipra pipra (assembly GCF_036250125.1). Classification (NCBI taxonomy): domain Eukaryota; kingdom Metazoa; phylum Chordata; class Aves; order Passeriformes; family Pipridae; genus Pseudopipra; species Pseudopipra pipra. The sequence goes on from NC_087557.1 coordinate 25,866,814, forward strand.
TCATCCTTGGGGGTTATAATCCCATTTTGAAGTTTTGTAGTTTTGGGTGGGAGAATAACAGAATTTAGATCTGGGGTTTTTATTTTCCCCCCAGGTAAGTGGGGACAAGAAAATGATTAGATGGGTTGTAATTCTGTTTGTGCAACCCTCTACCTACCTATCTAGCCCTCTGTCTCAATGCATCTCTCACCAGCCCTATCTTTGCTCTGAAAAACAACAGCTATCCCCTTCAGAAGCCAGGAATAAAATCAATACATTCCCTCTCCAATTCAGGTAGCTGTCCATAAATCTTCCCAGCTTCAGATTGGTCTCCTAGGACTCCCAGCTCAGTTGGGAACCTATTTAATCAGCTGAGATGATCAGCGCTGTTTGTTGCCGAAGGGCCCTTTGAACTCTTTGTCTCCTCGTTGAATGATGCTCTCATCCCCTGAGGATTTAGCCAGACTGTCCCACTCTGTGTGACAAGTCTCAGGTTAATAATGCCAGACACTGGCAGTGCCCACAGAAGCCTGACTTCAAGCCCAGGCTGCTGGGAAGAGTCACAGCCCCTCTGCCAAGCCCTTATCGCCCCATCTTCCTGTGGCCCCTCACTTGGCTTGCTGCAAAGCTCCATAAACACACACTGGCATGAAGAACATCCAGCCTGGTGCCAGGGGAAGAGAATTATAGCTCCTTTTGGGGAGGCTTGGCAAGGGCTGGAGAGGGTATGTGAAATCACAGCCCCCCTATCCTGGGGCTGCTGACTTGGTTTGTAGCATATTTTAGTGCATTTCATGTTTTAGCTGGTTGGGAATCAGTCCCATGCAGTACCTTTCCTGAGGGACTTCTGGAAGAGGTTTTCCAAACTGGTCCGGCCCTTGGGAAAACGGGACTCAGCATCACTCAGGGTCTGGGCTTCGGGAAACAAATCCAGAGCTGCTCCAAAGCAGCAGGAGTCTTGGATCAGTTTTCAACCAGGGAAATACTGAAGTGTCACCTTCAACAGCCAGGATTCTCTTCTAGGCTGTTTTGAAGTTGTGCTGGAGGTGGCTGCCACCCCAACAGCCTCCAAGCAACCCAACCTGGTGAGATCCAGCCAGGTCCTCACCTTGTCTCCATCCAGCTCTGGCCCAAGGGGTCAGTGTTTCTTCTTCCAAAGGCTTCTACACTCCATAAATCACAACTTAGCGTGGACCACCATCAAGACAGGCAAAGTAACCTAATCTGTCAGCACATTAGGGTGTTGGAAAACAGTAATCCAAGAAGGAAACACATTATCTGGCCTTGTTACTTTACAAAGTAATTTAAATTAATTTTTCCCTAGAGTGGTTAGGGAGCACTGCAACTTGCCCTTGTCTATTCTCTCCGGCTAATGAAGCTTTACCAGCGACTGCTCGTGAATTCCTATTAAGACCTCATCTTAGAGGTTACAGGGCAAAGCAATTTCTGCTCCTGGGAAAAATGCCTATGAATTTGTAATTGTAAGTCCATGTTTGATAGGGATTAGCATCTGAAAGGGGTAGAGTGGTGGGTAGCAGAGAAAACATTATTTCAATTAGCAGAAGAAAAGCAACTTAACATCTGATTATAGTTTACACTTTTAATTTTCTCCTATTCTGGCATCTGAGGTAATTATTTCCTGAAACTATCTGCCCCCACTAAGCCAGCCACCTTTTCCTTCTCCTCCTCTTGGCCATCTTGGTTGAGATTCACATGGAAATGGTTGATGAGTTGGGTTTTTTCCTTTCGCTTCTTCTCTCCCAATTCACTGAATTTGGGAACAGTGACAAGGATGGTGTATCAAACCATGCTGAAATGGGACATGATATTTCTCTTCATGCCAAGGAGGTGAAAGATGAGGAGGATGAGGCTTTACTCCACAGCCAGGCTCATGGCCAGCAGCTTGACATGGTGCTGGTGCCTGACTCTCCCAGGCAGAGCCCCAACGCCTAAAGATTCTCTCTGTGTTCAGAAATTACTTCCAATTCCCTGTTTTCCTCCCACCCCTTGGCTTTGGCCCTTGCTCTAAGCTGTGCTCCATCTATTTTTTTCTTGCTTCTTGGCTTGCTGTTTCCTAGTGACAATGCAATCAGTTTTTGGGTGGGAGATTCCTCATGAGGAGGCTTGTTGTTATTTAAGGAAGATCATGAAATCCATCCTTAATGAAAGGACAGGAGAAAACCCTTCCACCAAGTTACACTGAAGCCTGAGATTATCATTTTTATGGGCTTCCAATCTTTCCTGCCTCATGTCTTATCAGCAAATGCAGCTGGAGGCTTCAAAAACCCTCCCAGCTTGCTGCTGATTTTATGGGATGAAGATTAGAGATGATCGGATAGCAAATTATTCATTCCATTCGGTATCTCTGGGCAGGAGGGAATATCCAGAGCGAAGTCAGCTCCGTTTTCCCTTTCTGAGCATCATATTGGGATCCTGCCTATCTGCAGTGGTACTTTCCCCCACACTCAGAGATGACTAGGGGTGCAATATGCCCTCTGGACAGACGGGAAAGCCGAGGGGGAATCACGGATGCAGGCTCACCCCCCGACAATAAGGCACAGCAGAGGCAGGAGGATTTTCTTCTCATTTCCGTGATTTTTAGTTTGAGTCCTCCCAGCCCAGGGCAAGGTGGGAAAGATCAGGGAGGTGTTTTTTCAGCCTAATTTTCCAGGGCTGTGGGTCCTGAAGCTGACGTGAATGTGCTGTCAGAGCTCCTGTCAGGGACAGAGGACTAGGGAGCTCAGACAGGACAAGGGACAGAGGAGAGAGGCCATTGCTGCCCTTGGATGTATGGAGCTGCAGCATCAGGCACAGACAGTGCAGGGTGTGAGTGTTGCCCAGAGATCCATGCCAAAATCAACTGACGTAAAAAATATCATCCAGAAGGTCCCATGAAATACTCATGGGCCACAGTGAAGCTACTGAGCAGATCTTTAGGGAAAAAGAAGGGCACACCTGGAGCCCAATTCTGGTGACACGTCTGTGTCCCATCACACACAGGTTCTGGGTACCAGCTCCCAGAGAGTGCCCTGACAGGTGAGGTCCTGGCTGACCCCACTGGAGCATCCAGGCTGCCTGGGAGGAGAAGGGGAAAATACACATTCTCCTGAAAGGAGGGACCAAGAGGGATCATGGCCACCACTACGTCTCCCTGCTGTTTATTCAAGGCTTGTGATCAGCATCAGCCCTCGGGGACACACAAATGGAGTAACAAAATGTCTAATAAAATGCCAAGAGGTGTTTTTTTCTTGACCCTGTGCATGTGTTCAGAAGAGGAGCAAACAGTCCAGCTGAACCCTGTGTAGTGTGGGGAGGATGAGGCTGGCATGGGGTGATTCCCTTTTGCCCTATCATTGAAACCTGGAGTTTTCAACAGCACATAAATAAGAAAATATGTCGCAGCTTAAAGGCATTTTTAAAGACAAGTTGGGTACAGAGCGGTGATGGAAGAAGACAAGCTGAGCAGGATCTGCCTTTTTCTGCTGCCTTTTATCCACACTGGCACACCAGGCCAAGAAAATGCCCTTTTCACAGTGGTTGTAGCTCCTAGTTCTCTCCTGGCAGCATCCATACTGGGCAGGATTTGAAAGACAAGTGTCAACGGGAAATGAGAGAATTCTGGCAGGAGCAAGGAATGTTTGTTTTTGATGGCAAATGTCAAAAGAAACAAGCAATTAAAAATTGGGTCTGTGAGGTTTTTTTATTTGCTTGTGTCGAGGGTTTTTTGTTTGGGGTTTTTTGATGTTTTTTAGCAGCTATTGAAATGTAACAAATTTATAATTACTTTTTTTTTCCCTAGGAAAAATACAATCTCTTCTTTAGGGGATGTTCAGAGTTGCTCTCATAGATTTTTTTTTTTATTTTTGTGGCTCTGTCTGAGAGAGGGGGAGGAAATGGAGAAGATGAAGGAGGGAAGGAAGGAGGGAGGAAGGAAGGAAGTGAAGGAGAAAGACAAACAATTTCCATTAAAACACAGTCTCACAACATTTTTCAAAGAGGAACTGGCATCTGTGCTTTGAAATGTATCACCCAGGAATATTGCTCTGATCAAATGTTACTTTCTCCTAAAAATTATGTATCTTTTAGAGGAAATAACCCCCAATATTTGGAGGATATCCTGAAATTCCAATCCCTGCTTTTAGCAAGATCTGTTGTACAGGCAACTGCTCATATGGGTCCCCGAGAGAGAACTGTTCTGGCTCTGGCTGTGGCTCCACTTGGGTTTGACTGAATGCTGCCAAGGTGATTTGCCCCTCTGTGCCTCAGTTTCCCTCGCCTGTAAAATGGACCTGTAGGGCTTTGACTCACCATGGCTGGGTGATGCTGAAGGCTTAAATGAGAGACACAGCAAGATTTCCAGCACGCTGCTGCAGAAACACAGAGCTACTTGCCGCTGCAGGTCCCAGGCCAGGGCCAGAATGACAAAAGGAGGAGCTGGTTGGCAAATTATTTGTCGAAATTTCAGACTTTGCCCTTGCAACAAGGCTGCTGCTGTTACAGTGACTTGCTCCTTCTCATTCCCCCAGGCCAGACCCAGGGATATGCAACCAAGCAGGTGCCCTGGGAGCTTTCTCCACAAAGGCACATACCTTTCTAATAGCTGCCCTGGGCTAAACATGCATTGGAGCACAGAGGGGCTTTGAGATAAGCACAGGAGTGATTCCCTGGCCTCATCAGCAAGCCCCAAACGATTAAATAATTGAATATTCTTGAATTTCATATAGATGTGGGAATGTGCAATTGATAATGTGTTGCTTGCTCCTCAGGAAGGAGCCGAGAGCAAGATCCCTGCCTGGAAGTCACAGCAGCCCTGCCTTCAGCTCAGGGTCTGGTCTGTCACGTCCTGTCACCCCAACACACTGTAGCATACAGGCAGATCCTTGAGGCATCCTTGTCTTTGAAATGTCAGCCCAGGGTCCCTGGAGCTAAACTGGGCAGAGCCCTGGTATGATAAGACTGGAGTACACACGGAGGAGAAGGAACCTCATGAGCCACCTGCCACAGCTCCAGGCATGACTGAGGGGGGGATGGCAACAGCAGAATGTCTCAGACCTTGAATTTCCCAAGGGCAGCAGCAGGACTGGCTTCTCGAGGACTTCTGATCTGCTGATAAAGCCTTCTGCTCTGAACAGCTCGGGTGGTTTTGCTGGGAGTTTGCTGAGAGACAAGCCACAGGCAGGCAGCAAAGATGGCAAACTCTGCATGCTTTCCCAGATAATGTGGAAGCAAGTAATGGGGAACCCAAAGTTCACTCTCACTTTTACTTCTTCAGAAGACGTTCCTTTTCCTCTGTAACATGATCAGATTGCTTTTACTGGGCCTTATTATGGGTCAGCCCCTGTTGTGACACTTCCTTGCCCAGTGTAGCAGGAAAGTCCCTGACCCACAGGGTTCACAAGCAAGAATTAGTGGGGTTGGGAATGGGATTATCCAGCATTGCAGGTGGGCACCTATCTGGTCATGGAAAGGAATTTGGGAAAGAATTGGGAACTGTCCTTCAATCTTGGACAGCTCTAGTCAGCTCTGGTTTGTTTTCAGGATAAATGACATTATTCTAAATACAGGGGAAAGAGGAGGGATGAAGGAGGGCAGTCCTGCACTGGTATTGTATTCCTGAGGTATGTATTCCTGAGAATGCTGCACATTCCCGAGCATGGGTCACATGTGGGCTCCCATGGCAGGATCCAGCACCCAGGTAGGGTCCCTGGAGGGGAGATCACCAGACTCAGAGGCCAGGAGTTCATATGCTGCGAGGGGGATGCTCAGTCTGGGCTTGCAGAGATGCTGACACACCACAAGAAGAACGATGACTAAACCCCCGGCTCACAGTTTTATAATTTCTGTCAGGAGTAAGGGAAGTTTCTCAGCCCTGAATCCAAATAGCTTTTATTCTTCCATGGGCTGGGTTTGCCAGCCATCCAAACCTGGCATGGGCTGGGAAACTGCTTAACTCAGGACCTGCAATGTTCCCCATCCTGTAGCATCTGCACAGCTGATGTGAAGGGTGAGCCTTGCTGTCTGCTGCAGGTCTTTGGGTGTTTCTGCCTCTTCTGGTGTCAAGAAATTTTGGAGACAGCCCTGAAGACTCAATAAAGTGAAGGCTGTGTTTCTTCCTTTTAATAGTCTCACAACTAAACAAGATGTAAGAAGTGGGAGGCAGTAGCAGGGACTGAGTCTGGTTTATTAAGTTGATGTTTTAAAGTCACAAATACGTTTTGCCGGGTTGTTAGTGACACTTGCTGAAAAGAAAAGAGCAAGGAAATGAGTGGGAGTGCCACAGGGTGGGAAGGGTTGTCAAAGCTGGGGCATCACTGGACTTCCCCCTACTCTCCTCCTGTGGGGACGGGGACCTCGGGGACACCACACTCCCCAAACACCGCAGCTTCACTGGGGAAGAATTTTACCCATCTGGATGTCGCTTTTTGCTCCTGGGCTCATGCAAATATTTTGTGCCTGAGTTCCTTTCCACGCCCTGCCTAAGGGGACTGTCAGGTTCAAGTCACCGTGCCCCAAATTCCCCGCCAGCTCCCGCGGGAGAAAGCAAGAGGCACCTCCTTCCGCCCCTTCCCGCAGCAGGATTTGAATAAGCAGGTGAGAGCATCGGCCTCCCTCGTTAATGCGTTTGATAATTGACCTAGCGCTCATTCCTGTGGGAGGGCGGTGTGTCCAAGTGCAGCACCCGGCTGCTCCTCCGCACCCCGGGAGCCCCCGGCCCTGCCAGCCACCATGCCTGCTCGCTGCCTCCTCCTCCTCCTCCTGGGACTGCTCCTGGAGCTGGAGCCTGCCTTCTGCCAGGAAGGTAAGTGCAGGCAGCTGTCTGATATCCCGGGGAAACTGAGGCAGGGGAAAGGCAGGAGGGTGCACCGAGCCCCAGGCAAGTGGGAACTGCTTGGTGGGGGACAAGGGACAACTGTGGAAGAGCCTCTTGGGAACAGAAAATACATCCCAGCTCCTGCCTAAGCTTTAGCTCTGGCTGCACATCGGGATGGGTGGGTGTCCCGGGGGTTGGAAGGTCTTACCGGGGCTGGAGCATGAAAACTTTCTGCCTGTTTTGCCGAAGGCTGAAACTGCCACCTGAGGCTTATCTTACCTGCTTATGTGGAGATAAAGCAGCTCTGATTTACCTCTCGCAGGACTGTGCACCGAGATGAGTAATCTGTTTTCTTAAAGGCTTTTTTTTTCTTCTCTCTCACTCTCGTCCTTGGGCAAGTGCTGTGCTGGGTCGCTCCCTGAGCTCGCAGATTCTCCTGTTAATCTGTAATTTTGATCATTGCTGAGGAGAGAGAGCAAATATTTTCCTCTGCAAATTACCCTCCTGTTCTCTTCCAAAAAACTTCATAGAGAAACTTACTATGGCGAGGGCATTATTTTTAGGAGATTTGTTGAAGGGCTTGTCTAATCCTAGAAATAATGAGGAGTAATTAAAACTCATCTGGTGTTGGCAAAGTCCTGGAAAATTCCCTCCTCCCTTCTCCTTCTGAAGCCCCAGCCCTGACCACTCTTCCTGTGCTTGTTTACCAACTTGCTGAGGATTTAACAGCCTGGGGTCTCCGCTGTCAGCAGGATTGAAAGTTTTGCTGTTGCTTAGAAGGAGTGCAGAAAAAGAAACCCTTTAATGAGGATTCAGAGCCTGGCACAGCTTCCTCAGAGGGTGGAAAAGATAGGGGCCAGCCAATGTCTTCCAAGCACTCAGGAAAGATGTATCAAAAATCTTTTTCAATTTTGCTGTTGAGCACGGAAATGAAGTTACAAAAAGTGTACAGGCTTATTTTAGCATTGGCACTTCCCTTGGTCTGGTTTGTAGCTGCAGATGTGTGGATACAGGACCTTGGCTTACAGGATCTCGTTGGTGAGGGAAAACCCCATCATTGACGTGGGGTGAAACCGAGAGGAGGTGGCAGAGCCTGAGGGACAGGCTGTCCCAGGAGGGGCATCCCTCATAAAGCATTTTTCCAGGAACACAATTCTGTTTCCACAGGTGAGACTCATCCCTTCAGCCATCCCTCCTGGTGTGCTTGATGGGGCTCCAGCCAGGCAGTGCCCCCCCAGGGCTGGGACGCCCATAGTCACACCTGGAGTAGATCCTATCAAGCTCTTGCCTCTACATGGTTCCCATTCCTCCTTTCTTATGCACATGTAAGTTCCCCAAGTGGGATTTCAGCCCAATGTGGAGGCATTTGCCATTCCCCTACCACCCTCCTGTCCCCTTGCAGCCAGGACCTACATGGTCTCTCAAAGCCAGAACGCCTTGATTTTGGTTTGGTGTTTTTCCTTTTGGCTTTGGATGCTCTGAAATCTGCTGGAAACAGCTGTCTGAGCGAGGTTTCGCCTGCAAAAACATCCAGTACCTCCTGAGCACAGTCGCTCCAAGGAAATTTCCTACCACTCATCTTCTCCCCCCCCCTTGCTGGAAGATCACGAGAACCAAATTTGGCACTTTCAGTCACCACTGACTTCATTCCCCGGTTGACCTTGAACTCCCTTAACCCCAGCAGAAACATCACGGAGGGCTGGACGTGACCACCCCCTCCTAGGCTTAGGCTGGAAACCCTGACTCCGACAGGAAAAATAAACTACAACTAATAAATAAATGTGGCCAACAGCCAAGGGCAGAGTGAGGGAGGACACAGAGTGAGACAAAGCTCAGGCGGGAGGCAATAGGTGTGTTCGGGGCTACACTCCCAGGGCTGGTGGGCAGCAGGGGCAGGAGCATCCTTGCCCACCAGGCAGGGCAGGAGGGGACCAAACCCTGTTCTTCCCAACACCACCACCCCCTGGTGCCATCCCCCCCTCCCCGGTTAACACCACCGCAGCCTGCTGATACAAACACGCTGATACAAGAGGGAATTTCCGTCTGAATTCCTCCTGCTTCAGTTTTGGCCCTGGGACCTTGCAGTAAACATGTCTCTGCGGGGAGAGGGGGCTGAGAGATGCTGTTTGGGGCTGCTCTCACAGCCCCTTGCCCAGAAGTGCCAGTGCTTTCCAGGCTGGTACTGCTGGCGAGTCAAGCGGCCAGGCTGATTTCACTTCCAAGAGGAAAAAAGAGCCTTGTTTTGTGTTGTTGGTTTGGTTTTTCTGGTTTGGTGGCGGGTTTTTTTTATTAAAAGTCTCTTGCAGTAAACACTGGAGGCCTCACCAAAGGACAGCCCTCTTCCCGAAAATCAGAGGAAGGAGAGGAGAGCTGTTAGCAGCAGAGCCAGTGTGAAGCTGGTTACAGATGAGGAGTTCGCACGTGTGGAGCACACAGTCCACTTTTATTGCTGCTAGTAAAGATCATTTTTCTGTTTATAGCAGAGATTTGTCTCCTGTGAGGCAGATGAAGTGTTCAGCTAGTGTAAAGTTCCTGAGTGAGACTGAAGAACCAATTGCTCGTCCAGGGGCAGCTCAGCCTTGCAGGCGTCAGTGGCCAGGTCTGGGTCTGAGTGTTGTGGGGCTGATGCCAGAGCTGGCAGGTGTAGCATCCTCCACCTACCCCATGTGCCCATGCAGAGAGACCTCTCTAATGTGCAAGGGTTGGCATTTTGATCAGCAGATGAGGAAAAGCTGTACCTGAATAAATAGTAATTAAATCCCGAAGGGATGTGTCTGCATGGACAAGGTGTTATTTGGTGCTGATATGACAGTGCTTAAGGATGGGTTTGACTACAGGATGGGTTTGACTAAAGGATGGGTTTGACTACACCTGAATGTTCCAAAAGCCAGTGGGAGGCAAGGAGCAGTCATCCCAGCAAGGACTGGGAAAAGGTTTCCTCTTCTCGCTACCCTGCCCTCACATTCTTCCCACATCCAGGAATGCATGTCACAGCCTTCTCACTCATGGCTGGATCCCTGTGTAGGTCTGGATAGAGGAAAACGAACCTGTGAGTCCACCCCATCTGTGAGGGGAGAGGGGACATCCTGGTCAGCTCCCAGCTCCCCCCCCTCCCAACCCCCATGCTGCTTGGCCCCCACCAGCCCTGCCTGGCCTCTGCACTGAGGTTGTTGCTCTGAATGCATCAGCCTTCAGTTTCCTGTCATAAATCAGTTTGCTGCTCTGGAAACTTTTGGATGGTGCATTTTACTGAAATCCACAGTGACAACTGTTTGCTGTGAGAGTGGTAACCAAATTTTACCTTGTCCCTGGTACAGGGTCCTTATTTTACCAGTCAGTATTTGGAAAATATCCTGGGAATTATGTCTGTGGTATCTAGGGATGGAGAACAAATAGTTTGCTGAAAGTCCTCTGCCTTCTCCTTGGCAAACATTCTCCTTTCCTCCCTTCTTCTATGTCCCCTGGCCCTTTTTTCCCCCATCACAGAGTCACCAGCACCCCACAGCACATGTATATGTGTATGTATTTGTATATGGGGCCCCAAAGCTGCAAGGCACCACACTCCACATGCAAAGGCCAGTGAAACCACTGTTATTTGTGCTTTATTTTATTGCTATCACCCAGGTAAACTTGCCTGAATTGACAGCAACATGTTCTGCTTGGCTTTGTAGGACCAAGCTCTTGCCTGGATGCTGCTGAAGCTGAATGGGAGAAACTCAGCAGATAAATTCTGAGGATGAATTTCTAACTTGTGTCCTCTTCTTTTCCTGTAGCCCGGGGCAGCCTCCAGCCGTGGTCACAGGGTGTCATCGCAGTGGTCGTGTTTCTAGTGCTGGTGGCCATCGCCTTCGTGGTCAACAGGTTCTGGTGTAAGAAGAAAGCGTAAGTGTGGGAGGTTGCCAGTGCTGGGCTTAGCTGCCTGGGCACGTGTCACTTCCAGCAGCCTCCATCCTTGTGCCAGGGCTGGGAACACTGTGATCGCTGTGCTGGGAGCTGGGCAGGGAGAGCAAAGACTCCCTGTCCTCATCTCTCCGTCCTCTTCTCCCTGTCCTGGTCTCTGCGCCTTGTTACTTATTGCCAGGTGTGAGCTTGCACTGTACAAATGCTACCATGAGAAAGTGCTGTGCTGGGAACGAGAAGGCAGCAGCATTGTGGCTGGTTTACGGAGGCACATGTTCAGGGAACTGGCCTGAGCCTGGTTTTCTATGGTTTTGTGGGTGCAGTTCCCATGTGCCTTATATCTGTGGGATAATAAGCTCAAAGCAGCTTTGTTTGCAAAGCAGACAGATCCAAGTTGTCAGAATGCACTGAGAGGAGCTGGGAGAAGGGGGAGGTATCCAAGCCATAGCAGAGCTCTCAACCTGGAGCCCATGGCACAGACAAATGAGGTGACCTTACCCATCAGAAGGCGGCTCTGTGGGACAGGTTACCTCTTGTCCACTGCTGGCCAAGCAAAGCCACAGGCTGCTGCTCCTGCTCAGCCAAGCAAGGCCAACTGGCGAAGTTGCAGTAACCTGATCTTGAATCTGAGCCCAAAGCCGACAGGGAATGAAGCCTGTTTCCCAGTTCCTCTGCACTGGCACTGTCTCTTTGGGCTTTCCACCCGAAGGTGCTGGAGTCTTCTTGTACTTGTGCATTCCTGCAGCCTCTCCAGGCTGAGGAGGGGGAGAGCTGGGGTGTATCCTGATGCACAGCAGGTCAGCTTCATCCCCAGATGTATTTAAGGGGGGTCCCTTTAGGATGCATTCAGGGCCAATGCATAATGCAATGAGTGTATACCTATATCTAAACGGTCTGATTTGCCAGAACTAGAGGTCTTTGTTTCCCAAAGAGGAACCTTTGTCCTCCAACTGAAGGAACTCCCAGCTCATGGAGCGGGAGGCAGGGATGGTGTTTCCCACCGCTGCCCGTGCCTGGCTGCCTCTTCCCAGCCCAGAGACAGAGGATGCTGTGAAGGGCTTGAGGGGGGATGGCACCCTGATTTAATTAATCTGGCCTCTCTTCAGCAGAGCGGGCAGTGAGGCTCGGCTGCCTGGCACCCTGCCAGCTCTGCGCTGTCACTGTGACAGCAGCTATCAGCTCAAGCTGCTGCTTGTTTATGCCAGTCTGTTCCTTGGAGAAGCCTCTGAAATCGCCCTGGAGGAGTCAGGGATGTGCTTGCAGGGCGGACCTGCACCCACCCTCCGCAGATAACCCCCCTGGCACCATCTGGGCTACGGGCTTGCTCCAGAGCTGAGCTTCTAGATTCTGGCTGAGGTCAAATGCTCCATCCCTGCCCAATGGTTCGTTCTGCAAGTGATCCAGACTCACACCTGAGAGAAAGCAGCTCTGCTTTGCTCACACAGACGTGCACACCTACAGCCCAGCCAGGGCTGCAGCACCAGCAGGGCCTTGACTGTTCCATCTGTGTCAGTTGGGATCTGTAGGGGACTATTTTGCAATAGACTACATAGAAGTAGACTGGAAAAACCAGTTAGTGGGAGAAAACAATCCCACGTATTGACAATGAGTCTTGCTGAGTGCCAGCCCGGTGCTGGGAGTCCCAGCTCCAGAGGCAGGGGCTGGCGCTTGGCGTCTGGGCGCAGCCTCTGCAAACCAGCAGTGAAGGTGTTTGTCCTCGCCCTTGTCCTGCTGGGATAGGGGCTGAGTTGTGTGTCCAAGGCCAGGATCACATTCTTGTTGTCTCTGTAGTGTCAGATCAGTCCCTTCCTCTTGCCATCACCACTGGGAGGCTGCTCCCCATCACAGGCTCCTTCATTGTCCTATCTCAGATTCTCCCTTCTCTCCCTCCAGGGAAAATGCCGAGACCGTGGTGACTGTAGAGGACAAGCAGGATCCTGTCGTGTCCAATGGCCATGAAGGGAGATACATATCTGCTGCAGCTGACTTCAGGTGAAGGACTTTCTCAGACCTCCTCCCCATGGCTCCCAGCTCTGTTCTGTCCCCCTGGGGACAGCTCAGACATGCAGAGCCACAGTCTCTCCCACTCAGGGCCTTACATGTCCCATGCACCTGGGTCTGGGGACTTTTATCATCCAGAGGTTAAGCAGAAGGCAGGGAAAGGGAGTATCCCAGTATCCCCTCCTCCCTCGTCTCTCCCTGTCCCTGCAGTTGAGCCCTATGATCCATCCACCACCTTGCAACCTGCTACACCACATTTTTCTTATGCTACATCACACCTTTCCTACAGAGGAAGCCACCAAAAGTGGCCACAAGTCACCACGTAGATGTTGACTGTCAAAACAGACCTTGCCAAAAATTAAGAGGGATTCCCACCCTGCTCTTGGCTTCCTTCCTGGCAGGGTGACCCCTCCTGTCCTCCCCACCTCCCCCATCAATCAGTGCACAGCTGGCACCAGCGAGGTCAGGATTCTCAGGGGTGGCTTTGGGGAGGACGGTCTTACTGGGGGTGAGCTCAGCATTGTGCTTCTCCCTCCCTGTGCAGGTGCAAAGAGAACCAGCACGCCTACGAGAACACGGTGGAGCCCGAGGAGAAGGTGATCACCACTGCCATGTAGCAGGCACCCAACCAGCCACCCTCCTTCCTCCTCTCAATTGGCTTCACACGATCGCGATGGGCGTTTTCACAGAGACCCTCTGCGCTGGCACCCCCTGTGTGTGATGGGTCCCCGACCTCCCCATGGCACCACCATCTCCTGATCTTTCCACACCTGTGGGACATGCTCTTCTGCCTCGGGGACTGGTGTCCCTGTGGGCATTGGTCCCCAGGAGAGGTCTGGAGGTGTCAGCTCTCCTGCCTGGTGGTCACCCCACCTCCTTGGCAAGTTTGATGTCCCAAGTCCCAGGAGGGTGTTGACCTGCTTATTACACAGAGGGGCTCCTGCTGGGTGCCTGGGATCTCCCTGCACCCCCAGCTGCCTTACGGGGAGTTGCTGATGGAAAACCTGCTCTTTTCTCCCCAGTTCACCCTCCTTTTTACAACCTGCATGAAACATTTTAATGTCAGAACAAACCTTCTCCTCTGTACATATCTCCCCTGTGAGCAATAAAGAGAATTGTTGCCCCTATGACAGCAGAGAGGGTCGTTTTGCTAATCAGCCAAAGGACTTTCTGGCATGTCACAGCTCTCCCAGCCCTCAGGCAGTTGGGAAAATGAAGGACATCATGGAATGCTCAGCATTTGGACCACGCCAAGGCTGCAAAGGGTGGCTGAGCATCATTCACCATTTGCTGGGTGGGGAAATTGAGGCACGACACCAATCCAGCACTTCCCAGTGCTGCTTAATGGGCGAAAGGCAGCACTCCCTGAATCCCACTGACCACAACATACAGACCTACAGCCAGCTGGGGGCCATTCCCAGGGCTGGAGGCTGTGAATGGCAATCACTTATCCTTGCTGCCAGGAAGTGGCTGGAGTGCTCTGGGCAGTGCTGGCTATCCCAGGGCAACTGGCCATAGTGCAACCTGCTCCTGCCAGGCTGTTCATTAACCAGGGTCCATCTTCTGCTGTGGTGGGAGCAGTGCCAGGGCCGCCATGGGAGCAACAAGCACTTCTAAGCCGTGGCATTTGAAGCTTGAAAAGAGCTCTGATGCCTTGGCCATGCCTGGAACATGAGTTACTCAAGTGGCATTCAGAGTCTTCTTCTTGACAATTTATGAAAGGGCGAAGGGACTCTGAAATCAAGGGCAGCCCAGCTGAAGCAGGACTGGGAGGGATGGGGTGGGAGGTTTATAAGAGGGGTGCTTTTGGCAGCCCCCGGTTTTGAGGGGAGCAGGGTGTTTTTAGGACTGTGCACTTCTTGCAGGGGAAGCTGCCAATGTCCGATCAGGTGGTGACACAAAAATTCAGGCAGGAGCCTTCCAGTAACAGACCCACCTTGAAAGGCCTTTCCCCTAGAGACTCAGGTAGGTGAGTGTTTTGAAAATGCCCTCAAAGACTTAGAGTTGAGAAATCACAGCTCCAGTTGAGAAATTGCATGGGAGTAGAAGAAAACAGGCAGAAGGGTTAGAGGGGTCAGGCCCTCAGATTTGGAGGCACGATGGCTGCACCCCCAGCATCATGTCAGAACTGTTCCCTGCTACTACCTTCCCTTAGACAGCTGGAGTCCGAGCCAGCCCCAGGCTGGGTCTTGCACCTCCCCACTCATGCCCCTGTGGATGCTGCTCCCCCGACTTTTCTCTTGTAGGTGCCAGGTGTCATGTGGTTTTGGAAAAAACAAGCTTCCCAGAGTTCAGGGGTAGTGCTGTGCTCAGCAGGGTTTAAGGATTAGCCAGTACATGTTCCTGTGGCATCAGCACTTGGGCTGGGGGTGTGGTGAGAGGAGGGGAACCCATTAATTTTTTACCTCTCAGTTGCAAAAGGAGTTAGCAATGATATCCTTATAATGAGTAACAGCAGGAGCTTTTTCCATGCCCTGTGCACACCCTCAATATGTGATGGATGCTTGAGCTGCTCACCCTGCAGTGCCTGGATGCGGATTTGGAGTGGAGGTGTGCTCAGGACTCAGTTGGTCTCAGTGTCCCTTTCCCCATGGATCCCTGCCATGGCTGTGGGTCCAAGCAAGGAAAAGGGTGGGGCTTTACTGCTGGACGTTTTGGGCTAGTCCAGGAGCCTCAGTGCTTGGTCTTATCACAGCCAGTACCCATTCAGAGTTCACTTTCCAGGGGAAAACATCTCAAGCAAGAGCCAGGGATGCCTCCTCAGTGGTATACCTCACCTCTGTACTGTCCGTGGTGCTGTCCTGCCTCAGTTTCCCTTGTCCATGAAGCACAAGCCGAGGCTGACTGAGTGAAGCTGCCTTCCCTTGAGCTGTGCAGCCGCCTCGCAGATGCTTCTCGGTGTGATCCTAAAAAGAACAAAAGGGAGCGAGCATCAATGAAATTTATTGTTGGAAAATCTTAATTAGATTTTAAGCCCCAAAGGGAGAAAAGTGAGGTATTATCTGACACAGCTAATGAGTGTTAAGGGTCCATTGTTATATTTCTTGTTTACCTTTCTGTACTGGCTGATACAGCCCGGATCCTCGCCTGTACTGCCATAATTAGGATATCTCATCTCTTGCTGATAGGGTCGGGATGCTCTTTAAAGCACAATGCTGTCTCATCCCTCCCTGGAAGGATGAGCGTGATTGGGATGACAACTTCTGGCATGCCAGTGCTCGTGCCTTCCATGCCAGCCCTGGGAGCTCGGGAATGTCCTCCAGAGTTGGGGCTGTACCTGACAGTCCCCAGGTGATGGGCACCTCCCCCAGCCTCTGTGACCTCTCTGAAGGGGCCTGACACAACTTGCCTGGGGCCAAATCCTCCCCAACACCTCTCTCCATGCAGCATGGGGGAGTGACCATGTCCTTCACAGTGACATCATGGGTGCTCCATCCTACCCCTCACTCCATAATGCCATTATCTCTGAAGCTTGGGCTTCAGGAAAACATCCAGGTTTGGGTTCTGCTGCAGACAGGACCATCTCCTTTTGGGCAGAAGACATTCAGGGTGGGTTTTTTGCCTTACCACCTTGTTACAAGATGTATCACAGCTTTTCTTTGACACCTAGGAGGATGCAGCTCATCTCTTGGACCCGCAAATAATGGGGCATCTTGTTAAAATCCGCCTTTGCTCTGATGCTTTCCTGATCTCTCCTGAGTCCCTTTAACTGTGAGGGTTTAAGATTCTGTTTCTGTTCCAGCTGCAACCACAACCCCGGAGCAGTTTGGGCAGGTGGACAACTGCCGTGTAAATTATTGAAAGGTAGTTTAATTAAAGGCTTGCTGTATTCAGATAAACCACTGCCGGAAGAGCCACCAGCTCCTGCCCTGGACCCAAACAGTGTAGCCTGGGGTTTATGTCCTGGCAGTGGGCACCTTGGCACCCAAGAGATGTGATTTGGACCTCCAGAAACAAAAAGGGAGCCCATCCCACCATTGCTGTCCTTAGGGTGGGGAAGAAGCTCAGCCACCCAGGTGGGAGCTGGGAGCGCAGCAGGGAGGGGTGGCTGTGTGTGGGCAAGGGGGCTGCAAAATTTTTGGTCTCGATTCAAGCCACTGAAAGCCAGAAGTAAAATACCATCCATTGTTGGTTTGTACACCCGTAGTAGCCAAACAAACATCCCCGGAGCCTCTCCTTATCACTTTATTACACCTGCTAGAGTGAATAGATTAAAGAGGATGGGGGAGGGGGGAGAAAGCTGAAGAATCCAGCAGAAAAACTGGGTTTTGGGATTGTTAATTATTCTCTGGGGTCTCTAATCTTTAACTGGCAAACAGCATCACTAACTGTCTTAAAGCCCCTCCTGGAACATCGTGATAATAAGCCATCTGCATGAAGGCACCCCGTTATCTGCCCTCCT